>NW_006295821.1:215925-216948 GCF_000327345.1 Myotis davidii | reverse complement strand
CGCCACAAATCCTCAGGTGGTGCTGTGCGCCTCAGGTCCCGCCAGGGGCAGGACCCACCCTGTCAGGGCCCAAGCACCCTCCCCTCCAGCTCGGTGTTGGCAAGCCCCTGTGGGGGACTCAGGAGGCCCGTGACTCCTCACCCGGTGCGTCTTGCTCTAGGAGTCGCCTGTGGGTTTGTATTTATTTTCCTCTGGGCAGAACTCCGTTTTTGTTTTATTCAAACGGGCTGCCCACTTTTACCCACTAAATGGAGACATTTTAAAGCCCCAATTACAGTTTATGTCTAAACATTTAGGATGTTTTAGTCTTTCTATACCACTTTTTTTTTTAAGTTTAGTTCTAATCTAGATCTTCCGTTTCCCGGGAACCTTGGCAGACAAAAATGGAAAGGCAAACGTGTTCTCAGGAAAGGTCCCAAGCAGCCGGCTCCGCGGCACCTGTGCGCCTCTCTCATCAGCGGCCTCTCCCCAAGCCCTACCCTCCTGCCCCTTCCCTTCCCCTCCCTCCCCTCTTTTTCTCCTCCCCCTGTCCCTTCTCTCTCCGGCCCTCTCCCACTTTTTCCTCTGCCCTTTCCCCTCCCCCTCCTTCTCTCCTCCCCTTTTGGTAGCCAGAGTCCTCATAGATTGCGGAGCCCAGATTCCCTGGGTTTTGACCTGCTACGGGCAGCACAGCCTCCACCCACCCCAGGATGGCCCGCCAGGTGGCCCGGGCCCTGCCCCCTCGAGGGCGCAGCGCGGGCTCCTCCTCCGGGAGGTCGCGGCGCTCAGGGAGGATTGCGGGCCACGGGGGTCCCCGCGCACCGGGCTTCAGAGAGGACTCACCATCTCCCTTCTTGCCCGGTCCATCGAGGGAGCTGGTGGGACCCCGTTGTGCAGGTGAGCCCGGGACGTGAGGTGGGGCCCAGGGGATCCCAATCTGACCCCCAAGTCCAGCCTATGTCTCTGCGGTCTGATCCGGGGTCGGAGTGACCCCAGGCGTAGTGGCAGGACCCCAGGCCCATTGCTCCCGGCTGACCTGTGGGG
>NW_006295821.1:193358-215562 GCF_000327345.1 Myotis davidii | reverse complement strand
GTATCCGGGAGGCGAAGGGACGGGGTCTGGGCGGGCTCGGACTATTCCCCCCCTAAACCCCCGCCGCCGCAGGCGTCTGGCCTCTGGGAGCCCCAGGATCCCTGCCTGGGAGCTCGGATCCAGGGCGTCCTCGCGCGGGCTCCACTTGCACAGATACCCTCTCCATGGTCGTGGGCAGGTGCCATCCAAAGGGGCCCTGTCCTTCGGAGGTTCCCTCACACCTCCTAGAGCCACACCGCAAGCTCCCCTGCCTGCGGAGCATCCCTTGGGGGCACAGGTGTGAGGACAGGGCAGCGTGGATGGGTGCTGTCTGGCCAGCGCTCCTCTGGGCCAGCAGACCCCCAGCTCAGCTGTGGAAAGGACCTTGGCCCGAAGTCTCGCTGCTTTGCCTTCCAAAGGGGTAAGGAAAAGAGGACTCCTGCAGTTTAAAAAAGAGAGTGTCATTTTCTCATTCAGCTCCCAGGCTATTCTCACAACGTTTTTAACGTCTTCCCGGCTCCTGTGTAGCACTAAACACTTAAATAGGATCCCGGGTGGAGGGTAGGGGATGAGGAGGAACCTGGAGGAGACTTTTTTTCTAGAGCAACTGCAGTCTTAACTTTACTGGAAACATCCCTGCCCCAGGACAGGTGGCCCGGTGTTGCCCCTAATAGACCGCACGGGAGCCCTGGCCAAGGAAGGGGTTAAGGTGACCGTGAGCTCACAGGCAGGATGTGCAGGGGATGGCCGTGGGAGGCCCCAGGATGCCTGGCCACCAAGTGGCAGGGCTGAGCCACAAAAATAGAAGTTCAGTCCCAGAGGCTGCTGGTGGTGGAGTGCCTGCAGCCCACTCCTGTGCAGGCAGGAGACCCCACTGGCGGGTAAGTGTGGGGGTGGGGTGGGGACCCTTTGAGGAGCCCTCACATTGACTGGAGGGTCTTCTAATATGCAAATCCATGGACTGACCGGCCCAAAGCTGGTTTTGAGACCTGAGTTCTCAGACTGACATGTCCGGAGTTCTGAGTTCTGCTCCAGCCTCCTCGGATCAGCTGCCCCTGGAAGGGACCACCGCCCTCCCCTCACACCTGTGGGGACAGGGGACAGTCCTGCCCTGCAGCGCCCGGTGGGTGGAGAGGAGGATGAGTTGGACCCAGAGGAAGGGAGGGTTTTCGGCTCTATTTTAGGATCCCCTTCGATTTTCAGCTCCTCAGACTGTGGGCCCTGCAGCCCCCTCCTGAACCCTGACTTCACAGTCTGGGCAGGGACCTGCTGGGGCAGAGATGGCCAACACTCCTGGGAGCAGTGCTGGTCAGGAACACCAACGCCTCAGTGAACCTCAGTTTTGCTCTATGTGAAATGGGGGTGACGCCTCCGCTGGCTGCCTCACAGAATTGTGAAAGCAAGTGATGGGTGTGAAGGCTGCTGTAGAGCACTGCACCCAGCGGCTTGCAGCCGAGAGGGTGGGCGTGGGGCCCTGGAGGCTTAGCTACAACTCTCTGTGTTACATACTCCCAATTTCTGGAGCGACACTTTTTATTATTATTATTTTTAATATACATTTTATTGATTTTTTACAGAGAGGAAGGGAGAGGGATAGAGAGTCAGAAACATCAATGAGAGAGAAACATCGATCAGCTGCCCCTGCACACCCCATACTGGGGATGTGCCCACCACCAAGGTACATGCCCTTGACCGGAGTCGAACCTGGGACCCTTGAGTCCGCAGGCCGACGCTCTATCCACTGAGCCAAACCAGCTAGGGCTATTTTTTATTTTTTTAAGCGTGGTAGAGGCAAAGTTTTCTTACAAGAGACCTGCAAGAACAGCGAGGAGGGGGGCAGTAATCTACCTTGTGAAGGTGCGGGGGCTGCAGGGTGCAGTGCAGGGAGCACAGCGCTCTGTGAAACCCTCCTCTGTTCACCGCAGGGCTTTATCGCACTCATGTCATAACCAGGTGGGCCCAGATCAGCTTTCTAGTTGACATGCTCCCTTTCGGAGGTTGAGGACTTTAAATAAGATCTGGACATTTACCCGGGAAAGGCAGCATCTTGGGGACTCGCAGTGAAATTACGGTCAGGTCAAAAGGAGAGGTCTCTGCCGCTGGGTTATTTAGTTGCCTTTTGTACCACGGGGGAAGCCTGAAACTGAAGCGGAGGAGACTGTAGTACGTATTCTCAAGAATGTTTCTGATTGACAGCATCTGGCCCCCTCGTTAGTTGATGTGGTACGATTGTAAGAGGCTCCTGGCAAAGTCGTAGTTAGAAGTGTAATAGTAGCAATCGTGTGAGACATATCATGTTCTGGGTAAAGCTTTTTTTTCTTAAATTCACTCCATTTCACCCTTTGTGTCCGCTCCCGAGAACAGGGAGACTCTGGGCTGAGCTGGGAGGACACGCAGGTTTGTTTTCCTAGTGATCTTCAGGGGAGAGGGGCCTGCGGTTCCCTGCAGTCTCAGAGGCTGCTTGTTAGCATGAGGGCTCCTGGGCCCTGAGCCCCCCGAGCCTGGCCGAGGTGGCCTGGAGCCCGCGCCTGAAGCAGGCCTGGTGGTGGCAGTGACTTCTCCCTTGAAGAGGGCCGTGGAGGAGGGGGTGGGGATGTCTTCACCAAAACACCTGCAGCAAAAACTGCTTTGGGCTGAGCACCTGTATTGCAGAGGAGGCTTCGGGGAACTGGGCGGGGTTTGCCTGTGCAGTTGTTGAGGGGGCTGGGAGAGGCCCACGTAGCACCCCGTGAAGGACAGCACCCCCTCGAGGACTGCCCTGGTGCTTGTGGTGTCCTCATGGGCTTTGAGCTGGCATTGCCTGTCTGTAGCACTTTCCCTTTGGGACAGCCACATAACCATGCTTCCTCCTGGCTTCCTCCACTAAAACTTTCAGAACTCCAGCCCATGACAGGCTACCAGACACTCCATGGTTACCATGAAGCTCTTGGACATCGGGAGGGCTGGACAGCTTGACTTTGTGGTCAGGGGCCTATCTTGAGTGTGACTCATCAAACATCATGGCAGCACTCGTCAGCTCCAGAATCCACAGGAAACCCAAGCCCTGCCCAGAACCTCCCAGTATCTCTTCCCAAGTTCTGAGTTCTGCTCCAGCCTCCTCGGATCAGCTGCCGCTGGAAGGGGCCACCGCCCTCTCCTCACACCTCTGGGGACAGGGGACGGTCCTGTCCTGCAGCCCCCGGTGGGTGGAGAGGAGGATGAGTTGGTGAGATGGGACCCATAGGAGAGAGGGTTTTCCGCATGGAGGGGGTGTGGAGCCACCGAGTCTCCATCTGAAAAACCTGCACCAGACAGGCAGCCTTTGGGATTGCCAGGTGAAGTGTTTGCTGGCTGTAACTCACAGTTGGGGGCCATTCAGCCCAATCTCTTGAGAAAGTAGAGAGTATTATTCAAATTACAGTGGCTCCTCATTTCCCAAACTTAGTTTGTTCCGGAAGGCTGTTTGGAAACAGAATCATTTTTTCCCATTAGTAATAATGTAAATTGAATTAATCTGTTCCAGATCCCCAAATGATTCCCTATCTTAACGTTTCTTATATACAGTATATGTCTCTTGTACTATTTAGTCTATAAATAAACACTTTAAAAACAAAAAAGGCATGAAATAAAATGAAAATTCAACAAAAACGGAAATGTACAATAAAAAATGAAAATTTTACAATAATTATAAGCAGCAACAAAAGCGAAAACACACAGGAACATATCCATAGCACAATATCCCGAGGTTTTAACAGTGGTAAATGGACTCAGATTCTCTTCCTTGTTTGCCACCTGAGAGATGCATGACTCCTCATACAGGTATCAGCATGAAAGGGCTGTCAGGTTGAGAAGCGAATTGTTCGAGATGGGAGACCTTTGAGAAACGAGGTTCCACTTTACTAAATTGAAACAAAGATACAACTCTGAACAAATGTAAGAACAAAGTGGTGATGTGGATGCCAACGAAAGTACCAGCTGGCAAGCATTTAACATCTTCTCGGTGTCTCCCTTCCCCCTTGTCGACTTCTTATTCAGAATGAAGGTTAGAGAAAGCATGCAGGGCCGGACTGACTCCTGTGGGAAAGGCCCTGTTCCTGTCCACACAAAGGGGGCGTGCAAGGTGGGACCTGAGTGAGGGGGTGAAGAGAGGGGGTGGGGGTGAAGATGGAGAATGGATGGAGGAGATGGAGCAGTGGGGAGGAGGAGATGACAGATAAGGGGGTGCAGGGAAAGCAGCTGATCCCCTCACATCTAGACACTGGCCTCCCCGCCCCCCGCTTACCTTCAGCTCTTTCTTTTTAGTGAATGGTAGGACCACACTGTTAATATGGGCAACTCATTACTGAGAATGCATTTGTTACGAGTGCCACCAATGCAGCCGGTTGGGGTATTTCCATTTTAAATGCATTTTTCTAGTGTTCCTGCTTCAATTAAGAAGCAGCTGGAGCAGGCAGAGTCAGATTCTCACACGGATGCAATTGCTCCCTGTTAGTGCGAGTGGGGGCCCTGGTGGAACAGCCTCCAGGCCTCCCTTCATCCAACTCTCCCAAGGGCCCTGTGACTGCGCTGTGAGCAGGAGCACTGCTGAGCCGGGATGTCTGCCTGTCTGTGTGCATGGGACTGTGGTCCAGGTACAGACCAGCTCTCCCAGGATTCGCGCTCCTTGACGGTGGGGGCTGCCCTGATGACTGTGCCCTGAGCTCCCAGGGGACCACACGGGGATGCTGGGATGTCGGCGGGGCAGGTGGACAAGCTGATGAAGCTAGTTGACCTGGATCTCCCACTATGCCTGGCCAAGTCCCGGCTACCCAGTGACCGAGTTCTCACCTGTGTGCTGTGTGGGAAACGCTTAGGCTCTAGAGCAGCTGTTCTCAACCTGTGGGTCTCGACCCCTTTGGGGATCGAACAACCCTTTCACAGGGGTTGCCTAAGACCATCGGGAAACACATATATAATTACATCTTGTTTTTGTGATTACTCACTATGCTTTAATTATGTTCAATTTGTAACAATGAAAATACATCCTGCATATCAGATATTTACATGACGATTCATAACAGTAGCAAAATTACAGTTATGAAGTAGCAACGAAATAATTTTATGGTTGGGGGTCACCATAAAATTGGTGGAACTGTATTAAAGGGTCGCGGCATTAGGAAGGTTGAGAACCACTGCTCTAGAGAGAGAAAGACCAGCCTTGGGCCTACTGTCATTTTACCGCAGTCCTAGTGGCTTAGCATGGCTGTTTTTCAGTCGGACACAGAACACCCGAAGGGCATGGCCACAGTTTGCTACTCTGTGGTTATGCCAGTCTTGAAGTTAAAGGGAACAGATGTCAATGACAGGTGAGGTTGGTCTGACATCTGGACTTGTGTTCTGGGCTCCCAGGGTTACAGGAGCTGTGGAAAACCCACTGTGCCTGTGTCTGCCTGTGTGTTTCAGGGTTTTTTTGAGCATGACATTCTTGACTCTTGAGAATACTGTTGTCCCAAATAGCTGAAAAATAAAAATCCTAGTGGGAGGCGGGAGCCTTGGGCAGAAGCCCCGCCCTCCCCAGGCCCTGGGCACCAGCTGTCCTCAGCAAAACCCAGCAGTCTCAGGTGCCCAGGCTGGCCTGCCAGGGAGGGGAGGCCTTCTGGACCTTGTCCTGGCCCAGTGGGGGATGGCCTCCCCAGCAAGTCAGGTGAAGGGTGCGTTTGTTCTGTTTTTCAGAACAAACTAAATTAAAACCAAACCTTGGATCTTCTCAATCCTATCTTGAGACCGAGTGAACACTGATACTTGTAAAATCTTGCCGAATAGAGGACAGAAACAGCCGGAACCTTTCTTGGGTTGCTGGAAGGGCTCAGATTATGGACAGCTCTCTCGGGACCTGGGGGAGATCCTGGGCAGTGGGCACAGAAGAGCCTTTTCTTGGTCCTTCTGCAGGTTTAAGATCACCATCAGCCTGCTGGTGTTTGAAATTCTCCCAATAGAATCTAGAACAGTGGTTCTCAACCTTCCTAATGCCGCAACCCTTTAATAGAGTTGCACCAATTTTATGGTGACCCCCAACCATAAAATTATTTTTGTTGCTACTTCATAACTGTATTTTTGCTACTGTTATGAATCATAATGTAAATATCTGATATGCAAGATGTATTTTCATTGTTACATAATTAAAGCATAGTGATTAATCACAAAAGGAATATGTAATTATATATGTGTTGTCCGATGGTCTTAGGCGACCCCTGTGAAAGGGTCGTTCGACCCCCAAAGGGGTAGCGACCCACAGGTTGAGAACAGCTGCTCTAGAGCCTAAGCGTTTCCCACACAGCACACAGGTGAGAACTCGGTCACTGGGTAGCCGGGACTTGGCCAGGCATAGTGGGAGAACTGCTGAACTAGGAGGAAACAGGACAAATCAGTATTTTCTCTTGTTGTTATTGTTTTAAATCAGAGAACTCTTCCTCTTTTTAAAAAAAATATATTTTTATTGATTTCAGAGAGGAAGAAAGAGGGAGAAAGAGCTAGAAACATCAATGATGAGAGAGAATCATTAATTGGCTGCTCCCTGCACGCCCCTTCTGGGGATCAAGCCCGCAACCCGGGCGTGTGCCCTTGACCAGAATCGAACCCAGAGGGTGGCTGAGCGCGAGCGGCCATCCAAAAACTCAGTATATGCTGATGAAAAATACATTTATTTTTTAATGTATACATGTACACTGATAGTCCGACAGAAAACTTTATGACTCCGTTTGATATTATCAGTGGGACTTTTGCTGCTGCATCACTGATGACAGATTTTACATCAGGTTTATATTTCGTGACCTTCAGAGATATGCACGAGCTACTACTTTCATCTGTCAGGCTACTCCTATTATGAGACTTAACAAAATTCATCACTGAGAACAAAGATTCACAAGCATATGTGGTGAAACCAAAACACTGGTTGGATCTAGGAAGGCAGGGAGAGTGAAGGCAGAGGCATAGAAATTGCTCTTCCCCTCTCTTGTCAATCCATGTCTATGGTCTTTAAGATAATTTGTTATGTAAAATTATTTATTTATCTAAGATGCATCTACACTGAATTTATCTGAAAAATAAAAAAAATCTATATTAAGAAAAAAATTGTAAATGGAAGATTATAAGAGAGGGTTTTGTGTGCCAGCAAAAATTACTGGCGTGTCATGTCTGGCACACGTGCCAGGGGTTGCCCACCCCTGCTCTATCCACTGAGCCAAACCAGCGAGGGCCTTTTCCTCTTTTTCAATGTCAAAACTAGATTTAAGCAATGGGAAGTCTTTGGCTGTGCTTGGCAGTTTGTGCCCTTCCTGGAGCACCAGGTATGGTCTGATCTTCTCTGAAAGATGAAGCAAGGACCAAGGACAAGTGACAAATGCCGAGGCGCGAGGTCCTGCCAGAGGGGAGTGGGTGTGGCATGTGGCTCACCTTCTCTCATTTTCACGATGAAGGTTCTTGGTGGTGGTGTTGTGCGAAGACGTTTAAGGAACAGGTTATAAGAACTGGAAGACATTCCTGGACAAGAGACAAGAACAATGCATATGGGTTAACAAACAAGTCATTGACCACCAGCAGCATTAATAAAAACAAAGGAGCGAGCAGATCTTACAGGACAGGCAGTGAAGCCCAAGGGAACTGTGGTTTGGCAAGAAGAGGAGGGCGTGGGAGAAATGTGATATCTTCTTGTTAGGGACAGGAGTGGAATTGGTGACACTCCGAAGTGTTTGGGATCTGACCTGTGTGTCCCCGGTCTTGTGGTGGCTCCTTCCTCTCTGGAACTATCACTGAGACTCTGCTGCAGTTGTCAAGTAGGCGGCATATTGGAACCCCCCTCCCCCATGGCCGGCCGGCATTAGGGGAGCTTATGAAGCTTCCTATGTGCCCAGAGGGTGGCTGAGCGCGAGCGGCCATCCTGTGGCCAGGGACCTGGGGGAACCTTGTTGGACAGAGTGACCAGGGCCTTTCTGGGACAGCAGAGAGCCCTCCACGGATTGATGCAGAACAGTGGCCATGGGCAGGCCACAGTCTCTCATCTCCCAGTGTTCTCCTTGAAGGGGCAGGAAGGGTTTCCCTGGGGGGTCCTTGAGGCAGGGGCTAAAGTAAACCGGAAGTGGATAAAGCAGAATGTAAAGCAGTAAAATGAAAGGTGAGATTGTGGAGCCACAAGTCAAATTTATTCAAGTCCAATTATTTACGCCTTTATTCTTAAAGAAGGGACCCTGCCAGTATGAAGCCAACAGGAGGAAAGAGTAATGAACCATAAATATTCTAAAACACTACGTCTGAAGAAGTGTAGTTAGCAATTACCTAATAAAGGTGAATTGTTTGCCCAGCAAAGGATTTCAGATGGCTTCTGTTTGAGATATAGTTACTAGTTGTCTCTTTAAATTCAAGATTGCTTCTAAAACAACCTGATTTATGTTTCTCTGCCAAATTTTCACTGGAGGAATAAGATTTTACTGTTTGTTCTGGAACGCTGAGGACATTCTTTACTTAGAGGATTTAAAATGTTCTTAAGTAACCTGAATAAGCCGTCGGCATGGTTTTGAAAGTTCGCCAGTTCAGTGAAATAGACTGTGACATTGAAACCAGGAGAACCAGGGGTTTTTATATCCTTGAAACTAGAGCCTAAATGTCAAGGGGAAAAAAATCTAGGTTTTGCTTTCTCTTAAACAGCAGAAGTAAATTTTTGTTTATGTAACCCTTTATTTCACTTCAATATTATAAAAGAAGCTTGCTTGGTAAACTGAGCATTGATATTCATTGGAGAAGAATGAATTTAATTTTTTAGAAATATGTTTTACTGACTTTAGAGAGGAAGGGAAAGTGAGAGAGAGGAGAGAGAAAGATCAATATGAGAGCGAAACATTGATGGGCTGCCTCCTGCACACCCCCTACTGGGAAATGAACGGTGACTTATTAGTGCATAGGTCAGCACTCAACCACTGAGCCAGGGCAAGAATGAATATAATTTTAAACATACTATATCCATTTCAGAATAAACTTTGCTAAAGGCTGTATCTAGTTGTTTGGGCTTTGTTCAAAGAAATACCTCGGATGTGTATTGGCAGCGTGACCTCGTTTTCCTTTTAAAATTTGTTTTCCACCCTACAGACCGATGTTTGACTGTTGGAGATTTATCCTGTGCAAGAAAACGGGGAGCAAGGATTGTTCTTCCCCGCGAGGATCCAATGGGGCCCAAACGGAAGAAAGTGACCCTCAGATTGATGTATCTGACGTCATCAGGCTTGTTCAAGATCAACTAGAGGGGACAGCTGCAGGTAGAGGCCGGTTTTAAACTTGATTTTGATCTGGAAGCTCTTGCTACTAATCGGACCCAAAAGCCTTGTCCTTAGCTATTCTGGTCTTTGTAGGAGGTGGATGGGTTTTAGATCTGGGAGAACAGTTGACACATGGCTTCACTGGTCATATGCTGGGGGCGGGCAAACCTCAGGCAGCTGTTAGCTGGCTCACCTAGGTGAGGACATCTCAAGATGTTTGTTCATTTGCCTTTCTGGTGCTTATTTCAATTAACATTTTTATCTGAGGTTGGCTCCAGTGAGAGATCATGAGACATGTCTATTTAGGTTTTAAACGAAACACTGTGCCCCTGAAGGGAACGACTCCCAGTCTTTACTTCACTTCTCAAAAACACAAGAGCTTTTGTTTAAATGTGTTGTGCTGTCGTATTGACAGGGTATGGAAGCTTTTGACAGTCACCAGGTCAATGACCCCGTCCTAAAGACAGAATGAATAGCACACACTGTGGGGAGAGTACCACACTCCTCAAAGCTCAGTCTGACCCCTTCATCCTCGCCTGGGGATGCTTTTCTCCTTGTTTCTGGCTAATCTGAGGGTTCGCATGCATTTCTTAATGGAAGGAAGTGATGGCTCCCCATTTTTAGTGTTGCCTGCATTTAATTATGTGTTGCCATTTCCCCGCAAACTAACTCCACAAGTACCATTTTCACTAGACAAGGCAACACTGTCACTGACTACCGAAGGGGAAGGCGTGAATCTGAGCCGACAGCTAGAGGCTCATCTGAGCACTTCTAAAAAATACATTTTTATTGATTTCAGAGAGGAAGGGAGAGGGAGAGAGAGATAGAAACATCAAGGATGAGAGAGAATCATTGATCAGCTGCCTCCAGCACGCCCCCCTACTGGGGATGGAACCCACAACCCAAGCATGAGCCCTGAACAGGAATCGAACCATGACCTCCTGGTTCATAGGTCATTGCTCAACCACTGAGTCACTCTGATAACACTTCCTTGTGTTCTAAATCCGGAGCTTTCTCGGCCTGGCCCTAGGATGGCATTCGCCATAATCAGCCCGCACTGTTGGACTTGGGCACAGCTAAAACTGTGCTGCTGTCCCCTGGCCACCCTCTCAGGGCTGTGTCCAGGGTTGCAATCCTGTTACAGGTGTGCATGGCTAAGGTCACAGCTGGATGTCTGGCATTATCATGTGTGCTCTTGTGGGGGAACTTGTAAATGTCCCCGGACCCAGCAGCTCTGAGCCACAATTCTGCTGACGGACTCTTGCACTTGTAAACATGGTTGGCTATTTGAACTTGGCTGGCTGAGAGGTTGAATTCCAGTGTGGTCGCCCCCCCCCCGCCCCCCCAGCATCTGTGTTTAGTTTGCAGGTTTAAAACTTGATTTTTGTCACTTCCCTGGTCAGTGATGGTTTGCAAATGAGAGGCTGAAACCTAAAACTTTGTTTGTCTTCCTGTGATGGGAGCGCCTCATCTTTCCAACAAGTTTTCTTACTTACTGCCCAGGTACAGTTCTGGTTCTCTGATATGTACCCACGTGAGGAATAAAGTGGGCAGTGAGATGGTCACTTCTTGGGAGAGCGAAGGGAGGAGAGGGCCGCTGGGAAGATGCTGCCCCAAGCCTGCGGCTTCTGCTCTGGGAAAAGGACTTAGAAAGGAGGCACGCTTCCTCCTCGGCGAGAGGACGACGTAGAGCAGTGATGGCGAACCTATGGCACGCGTGTCAGAGGTGACACGCGAACTCATTTTTTTGGTTGATTTTTCTTTGTTAAATGGCATTTAAATAATATAAAATAAATATCAAAAGTATAAGTCTTTGTTTTACTATGGTTGCAAATATCCAAAAATTTCTATATGTGACACGGCACCAGAGTTAAGTTAGGGTGCCGTGATGCTGACACACCGAGCTCAAAAGGTTCGCCATCACTGACTTAGAGGGTCCAGATCCCATTTATCATTAGCTTTTATGGCTGGAAGGTGAGCTAGTCTTTCAGTGCTCAGCGTGGCTGCACATTAACTGCCCGTAACCACTCAGAGCATGGCAGTGGTCGGCTTCCCAGGCCCCAGTGACCCTGCCGTGTCTTGGTTTGAGGGCTGGGATGGGGTTGACCTGTGCGGAAATGGAGACCGTCTATCACCAGCCTGACTGCCTGAATCGTTTCCTAGTGTCACTGAGTCTCCCTAGCTGAGCAGCATGAGGTGCCTGTGTGGTGATGAGCAACACGGCCCAGAGCGGAACGCCAGGTTCAAATGCCAGTGTGTCACTTTGTCACTCTCCAGCCCCACGAGCATGCACGCAGGGTGGAACCTCCTCTCCATCATGTGGCAACGGCGGCACCGTGCCAGTGGGGGCTGTGAGGGTCCTGTGAGTGCAAGGTGTGCCCGACAGTGATGCTCAGAGCTGTGTCCCAGAACGTGTCTCTGCTCTGAGTAACATCGCCGTCCTGTGATTTCTTCTCTCTCCCCTAACCTGCAGAACCCTTTTAGAGCTACACACACATGCTCGTATGCACACATGGGCTTGTGTGCACGCGCGTGGGCATGTACACACAGTACCTTTTAGCAAGGGGAGCTTTTAAAGCTTCACTGGATCTCCAGATTTCTAGCTCTCCGGATTCCACACGGTGCCTTCATACGTAGACACCAGATCTGTGTGAGCAACCACTGCCGTTCCGCCTTAGCATGAGTGAACGTTGGCATCTGTTCCCATCTGCCTCTGTCCCACACACACCCGCATCGCCCATTGAACAGGGTAGGTGACCCCATGTCCGTGGTACCCGCAGTCCCGTGCAGCAGGGTTTCGGCTTGCCGTCCTGTTTCTCCAGGAGATGTCTCACCAAACCAGCTACGAGTCAGGCAAGGAAGCATTTGTCTGGGAACATTTTGTTCATCGTAAGACTTGAGCGTGGGAGATCCGGAAGATGTGCTTATAATGATGAGCAGTTTCCTTGCCCCAGCAGAGGTGAAGGGCAGAACCAGTGCCAGTGGCTGTGACGGCCTGTCAGGTGGCACAGGTGAGCGCTCCTGTTTTTAGAATGCCATTGTCGTGCATGTTCACTCTTTTAAAAGGTTTGTGGATTCTAATTGGCTAATGATGCCAACCTTCCCCCCCACCCCAACAATTTCTTGAGTGTCTTAAACAAGGACTGGCACAGCTTTGTGTATGTGTGTGTGTGGGGGGGGGGAGGGACACACAATTAAAATGCAGTCCCTGACTTGGACTTAAAGTAAATAAAGACCATCTGAAATATTAGGCTCAATCATGAGGTTGCCACTGTGCAAGTCAAAAACCTTTGAATATTGGTAACTTCATGTGGCTGAACAAAAGGCCTGCATGCATTTGTGATGAGAGATTGTACAGGATTCTGGGAGGGGCCGGGAGGTGTGGGCATGTCCACCTGGAGAAAGCTGGGGGGTCGGAAAGAGCGGCAGGAAGAGGGGGACTTGAAAACTATGAGGCGACAGCGGTCACGTTATGGGAGAGCCTCACAGAGGGTTTTACGGAAGCAGCTTGGACTGAAAACGCATTTTGGGAAAGGCAAAAATGACCACAGGAAACGGATGCTTGGAAGGAAATTGGCTCTCTGATGATCTCCAGTGTCTCTGGCACTGACTGTAATCACCGCCTAATGAAGGATGAATGAATCGCAGTGACTGTGGCCTTTTCAGGGGGTCGAGTTGTGCACAGTATAATAGACGCTACGGTTTCTGGTTCCTTGTCTTCCAATGCTCGTGTCATTTTCCCGAGAGAGTCATTGTTTTTTCCTTGGATGCGATCTGATATTGCAAAGCCGTCCTGGGAAGTGCCCACTAAGAGGCTGGGCTTGGTTGGTCTTATCTTTGTGGTTTTATGAGTCCCAAGTGGGACATTCTCCAAAGACGTTTGTGGAAATGGAGCTTTCAGTGTTGCTATAAATAATTAACTTCTTTTTAACCTTCCCTGATCCCTTGGTTTTCTTCACTTGGACTTTTTATATTATTCAGGAAGCTAGCAGGAGTTCTGATTCTTTAGAATACACTAGAGGCCCAGCGCGTGAAATTGCACGAGACCCAGACTCACCGGGCTGCGAGCCCTGTCCCACTGCTGAGAGCGGCTTGCGGGTCAGGGGAGGGACCGAGAGGTGCTCTATGCACCTCCTGGTGACTGGTTGTTTGGTCATTACGGCGTTATGGCCACTGACCTTTTATAATATAGATGTTCACTGCACTGCATTTACAAATTACTGCAGTGTTACTAGTTGATGCTAGAACAGCCGTGGGCAAACTACAGCCCGCGGGCCGGATCCAGCCCCTTTGAAATGAATAAAACTAAAAAAAAAAAGGCCGTACCCTTTTATGTAATAATGTTTACTTTGAATTTATATTAGTTCACACAAACACTCCATCCATGCTTTTGTTCCGGCCCTCCGGTCCAGTTTAAGAACCCATTGTGGCCCTCGAGTCAAAAAGTTTGCCCACCCCTGTGCTAGAAGCATGAATACTTCTCCTAATAGGTCTTAAAGGGCCAGGATGAGGTGTGGTTGGGGCCAGAGGGAGGGCACAGGGGCTGCGACCCTCCAGGTCATAGGTAAGAAGGGCTTGGAGTGGATTAATCCCCCAACAGCCTCTGCATGGCCTTTGGAGATGCCAGGGACTCCTCTGGTCTCCAAGATCTCCGAGATGGACTCTTCTAAGTGGAATGGATTTGGCGCTTTTCATCGTTGATTTGAATGGAAGCCATGAATTACCTAGAACTGGGAATAACGACCCTGAGCTGGTAGAGAAATGTTCTTCACATGAACTGCAGGTGCCTGGAAAGCAGCTCAGCTACGAGAGCTCCAAATCTTCTCATCCCCCATCCCTGGCAGCCGCACCACTTCTGCGGCACGCCCAGGAGGGGCAGTGGTATTGTGAGTGTTTTATTAGAAAGTTAGTGGGTTTTCTATCTAACTGTGTGCTTTATAATATGTGCTGTATGATAAGGTCATCATGGCCCCAAAGTCTCCTCCAGAGAAAGTGCATTTGTCAGTATGAATCAGTGGAGAACATGCTGCGTCGACAAGACACCAAACTGTATGCGCCTCCACCTTCTCCCAGCTGTGCTGAGGGGTCACCTGGGGAGATGGTCTTTGCTTTGTTTGAACCATTCTCACTGCGTAGAAATCCTTCTCCCTCTTGCCTTGTTCACTTCCTGGTTAAAACCCCACCCATTTATTCAAGATCCACAAAAATATCACCTGTTTCTGAAGCAGTCCCCCTGTGATTGCTGTTCACAGTCTCTGCCCTGGGGGTGTGCCTGGGCTCCAGCAGAATTCTTACTGTTTTCCTCTCTGGCAACCTGGGTTCCTGCATCTCTAGAGTCACTGAGGAGTGTGAGGACTGGGAGTATCTCCTTCCCTGCGGTCCACAGCAGTGGGCTGTGCCCAACGTGGGCTAGAGCGGACTGAAGCCTTGATCCCCTCGGCCTCCTGTGGAGGTCTGAGACAGCCCTGACCACTCACCCCTGTGTCCTGTACAGATGTTTCATCTTTCATGTGCACATCATGGAAATACTTGGGAGGCACTGCACTAGCACGTAGGATGGGCAGTGGATGGATTGGCCAAACTGAGCGGCAAGTGGTGCTAGGTTGTTGGAAGTGATTCTGTTAGAGAAGGAGATGCATTCTACTGAAGGATCTGAGGGAAAAGGAGAAAAGGAAGAAATTTTACTACCTGAAGGTTAAAACTGTATGTTAGAGCCTGGCTGGTGTGGCTCAGTGGTTGAGTGTTGGCCCATGAACCAGGAGGAGACAGTCGATTCCTGGTCAGGGCACATGCCCAGGTTGCAGTCTCAATCCCCAGTAGGGGGCATGTAGAAGGCAGCCAATTGATGTTTCTCTCTCATCTCTGCTTCTATCTTTCTATACCTTTCTCTTTCTCTTTCTAAAATCAATAAAAATATATATTTTAAAAAACAAACAAAAAAACTGTACGTTACCAATCTCAATGAAGAAGATTAACCACAAGTGAAAAACTAGAAAAAAAGTGACCACATGACAAAAGATATGGCCTTCATATATGCAAATGTCTTACACGGCAGAATCAACAGGATGAATGCCTTAGCAGAAAGCTCACTAGGAGGCCTACAGAGATGACACACCACCATAAAGACAGGAAAATACTGCACTATAAATAAATAGAAATGAGAAATGCAAATTTAACAAGGAGCGCTCCTTTTCTCCATTTTTATGGACAAAAAGTTAAAATCCACTGCTGATACGAATGTCAATCCTTGTAGCTATACCGGAAAACAAGTTGATGGTATGGATAAAAACTTCAAATATTTTGTTTTCAATCAGCAATTTCCACTTGTAGAAATTTAAACTAAGGAATTAATTTTTAAAACTGTTACAAAGGTTCATGAACAAAGATGTTTATCATGGTCATTATTTATGATAATGAATTTTTAGGGAAAAGCAAAATCACGGTATTAGGGGTTTGGTGAAATTATTTAGCTGTTAGAATGATCATTCTCCCATGTCTTATGTTCTAAGAAGTGAATCAGCCAATTTTAAAACCATGCACTATGATAGCAATTTTGTAAATACAAGGTATGTATCATTTTGAGAAAAGATATAAAATATGCACCAAGCCTTAGCTGGTTTGGCTCAGTGGATAGAGCATCGGCCTGTGGACTGAGGGTCCCGGGTTGGATTCCGGTCAAGGGCAAATGCCTGGGTTGGGGGCTCAATCCCTAGTAGGGAGCATGTAAGAGGCAGCCGATCAGTGATACTCTCTCATCATTGATGTTTCTATCTCTCTCCCTCTCCCTTACTCTCTGAAATCAATAAAAAATATTTTTAAAAAATTTAAATATGCACCAAAATGTACACATTTATTATTACACATTTATATAATTTGTTTTCCTCTGTTTTTCTGCTTGGGAACCTTATTATCTCTCTGAGAGTACATGTTTCCGGAGGCAGGATATGAGATTGTACCCCATAGGCATGAGGACTGGTCTCCCATCCTATGCTGACCCCTGTCCTGCACCCCTCACCCCACCCCCACAGGCTGCTCATACAGGTGCCGATTCTCAGGCGCTGTCCCCATCCTCACTGTCTCACTGGGACTGACCCAACTGTGCTCATAACAAAGGCGGGAGCTCACCCAGCAATTCTGAAGGAAAGGTGTGTCTGGAGAATATTCCTGGATTTCTATTGGTGGCCCTTGGGTAAAGGGCTAGAGATGAATGAAGGAATAAAGGCAGCCCCAATGCTTCTTCCCAGTCACAAGGGGAAGGGCAGGCCTGGGGGAGCGGCTGGGCCTCCTGGGCAAAAGAGATCTTGTGTCTGCTGCTTCTTAGCTGCCTTCAGCTCAAAACCATCCGTACACCAAAGTGGCATATGTTGGGGTGGTGTGTTCTGCTACCCTTCAACAGTCATTTATACCACATCACCAAGAGTCGTGTGGCCATGGAGGTAGTCATGCCACACAGCTGGTGACCCTCCTTGTAATTCAGGGGCTGAGATGAGCGTGTCCTTTGCTGTGTGGAGTGTCTGCACTGTGCTGTTGTACCCCAGAGCAGCACGTGCATGCGTCTTTTGTCCTTCCTTGTATCTCTTATAAATTGGTTGTTCATGAGAACCTGAACCAGCTCCTGGATCTTTGTTTATTTTTAAGATGATGTCATGGTGGCACCCTTCCAACCGAGAAGCATGTGACTGTTTGCTTGTCTGTCTTTTGGGGATGTTGGCAGCCGTTGGCCTATTACATAGGTCTATTAATTCTCAAGAGTTGCAGATGTTCTCATTCAATCATTCCTTTTTCATTTATTTAAGTTCTAGGAGAGTCAGTATAAATGCTTGATTCTTTCCTTCTTATTTAACAGTTTCTGGAATAGTGTGTTTGTTCCTTAGCACATTCCTAGGAATTGGTTAGAGTTTTAAAAAAATATTTTAGCCCTGGACAGAGTGGCGAAGTTGGTTGGGCATCATCCTGGCGTCATTCTGTGCACCAGTACGTTGCCAGTTCACATGTTTCTCTCTCTCTCTCTCTCTCTCTCTATCTATCTATCTATCTATCTATCTATCTCTACCTCTCTCTCAAAAATCAGTAAACTTATTATTTAACAAATATATATCAGCCCTAACCAGTTTGGTTCAGTGGATAGAGCATCAGCCTGCGGATGAAGGGTCCCAGGTTCGATTCAGGTCAAGGGCACGTACCTTGGTTGTGGGCACATCCCAAGTGAGGGACGTGTAGGAGGCAGCTGATCGATGTTTCTCTCTCATGGATGTTTTTAACTCTCTATCCCTCTCCCTCTCTGTAAAAAATCAATAAAATAAAATAAAATATATATATATCATTTTGAACTCAATGATTTTAATATTTTATATTTTTAAAATCCATCACAGCTATTTTTATTGGTCAAATTGTTCTTTTTGGGGGTCCTGGAAACCTCTTCATGGCAGGCTTTTGACTCCACTCAATGTGGTTCAGGAGACCTGGACCATCTCCTAACTCTGAGAAGTACACTTGAAACTAATATAATACTTATGCCAACTGTACTTTAATTAAAAAGAATAGTATACAAGCTAGGCACCTGGAATACCCATTGCCAATGGGTTGGTCATTGCTTCTATGCCTTTTCAGTGGACAGGCCTGGGATATCTTATACGTTTTAACTTAAAATATATCTATGAGTTCATACTACAGAATACTATTCAGCAATAAAAACTAACAGGCTGTTCATTCATGCAACAACCCAGATGGGTCTCGGAAACATTGTGAGTGAAAGGAGTCACACACAAGAGTCGCTGCCACATGACTTCATGTACAGGAAGCTCTAGAGAAGGGAAAGCTAATCTCACAGCTACAGGAAGCAGATTAGGGTTTTGAGGGTCAAAGGCAGGTGTGGGGATTGATTGCAGAGGTGATGAGGGGAATTTTTGAGTGATGCATATATTCTATTTCTGGAGTGACAGTGGGTGCACAAGTGTATACATTTGTCAAAACTCATCAATTGCACACTTAGGCGCAAGTTACACTTCACGGATGGTCTAGAAAAGAGAAACATCTATATGAATTAGTTCTGATACTTGCAATTCAATTTTAGGATCACTTAGATCTTGGATCTGTATCTTCCTGTTCCCCTGCCCCAAATCCCTTTTTCCAATGACAGCAATATAATGGCTTATGTGCCGTTTCCCACATACACATCCAATAGTATCAGAACAGCAGTCCTCACGGTCACCATAACATTTTTCCTGAGGAAGTTGGAATTTAGATTGTTGGCCTGTAGGAACTTGAGGGATTTAGTCAGATTACTGTGTTTTGAAATCCTCTCTGTGTGACTATGCCACCAACCCGATGAATAAGTTCCTTTGTTGTATTTTTAATTTTTCAAGGATTGCTTAAATTTCCACTTTGTTTTGTAATTATATAGGATAATTGCATATTTCCAAAGCCAAGCCGGGTTCGGAGATGTCTGGGGTCTGTCCCTGGGTCTTCCTTCTTGTTTTTACCTTCTTCCATAAGTAATCTATTTTTCCCTTTTAGTTTTTGACGTTAATCCTTCTATTGTGTGTGTTTTTTAAATATAAGCATGTATATTTATAGCTCTCATTTCTGTATACATGGCTGATACTGTACATGTTTTCATTCACCACACTTTCTTTTACCTGGGTAACTTGTCTAGTAGGGTTGTCTGTCAGAGATGTCAGGCCTCTCGGTCGCTAACACGTTAAGCCCCATGTCAGTCACCGGTGACTGACACTATACTTTCCGTCCAGAAGACAAAACAGGCTGGGCGCTTATCTGCCAACTGCAGGAATGGAATTGCGCAGTGGCCACAGCCACTGTCACCTGAGGGCCCGCTTACCTAAAGGCACTGCCAACAATGACCGCCTCAGGTCTATCTGCAAGCCCAATGTCTTTCTCCTTACAGATCCCCACCTCCTCAGCCCAGTGAGAGACTAGAGGCCGAAGGTGAGCACACTCGCCTGGAGTTTCCTGCGATCCTGTCTTGCTGGGTTAGCAGCACACTTTGCCTCTGGAAGTTGAGGCCTTCCCTAGGGCCCTGGAGAGTCTGGAAAAGCTGGTCCTGGAGTCTGTCCCACCTGAGCTCTTAAAGGGCCTGTGGAGAGGTGGCTGTGGATCCCATGGGGAGAGGTGTCCTCCCTGCTATGGGGCCCTTAATGCTATAATTGTTGGTGACCCTAGGAGAAGGGGTGTGTGTGTGTGTGTGTGTGTGTGTGTATCTGCATGTGTGTGTCTGTGAGTGAGTGCATGTGTGCATGTAAAACCCCAAACAGAGCATTATGGCTCAACTCACCTGGCAAAGCAAAAGACTTCTGAGAGATTCTCAGAGGTTTACAGCTTCTCAATTGCAGAGATCACCTGAGATTACCTTAACACTGACCTTTCTGGAATGTGGCTGGCTCCTTTGTTCCAGGGGACAAACGTAATCTTTGTTCATTCAAGTGAGAATGGTTTCATAAGGCACTTTTGGAATCCTGGGTTTGGGAAGATGGGCTGCTAGCAACAGTGCATTGCAGTGTGTTGTAATTTTGTATTCAGTTTTATACACTGTGTAGGACTTTTATAACATTATTTTTGTTTCTTTTTGTGTTTTTTTTTAATTTATCTTTATTGTTGAAAATATTACAGATGTTGTCCCCCCTCCCACCCCCTCCCATTGACCCCTTTCACCCTGCTTCTGCTCCCGTCCCCTCCCCAGGCCTTCCCTGAACTATTGTCTGTCCATGGACTATGCCTATGAGTTCATTGGTTAATCTCTCCCCCCCCCGCCAACCCTCCCCTTCCTCTGAAATAGGTCAGTCTGTTGCATCTTCAAGGCCTCTGGATCTTTTTTGTTCATCAGTTTATTTTTTTATCTTTATTGTTGAAAATATTACAGATGTTGTCCCCCCTCCCACCCCCTCCCATTGACCCCTTTCACCCTGCTTCTGCTCCCGTCCCCTCTGGCTTATTTCACTTAGCATATACTCTCCAGGTCCCAGATCTCCTCTTTTCTGAATTCTACACATTATTTCTCAATTGCTCTACATATAGAACATTGGATTCTATTGTTTTCTGGCTGCTGAGAGAGACCTTCAAGACTCCCATTTAGTAGTTATACCAAGTCCAAACCTCAGTTTCATATTAATACTGAATCTTTCAAGATTGCATCTATTCTCTCTGGCAGCTGACTGGGTTCTCTTCCCCCCTCCTACCCCGTTCCCCACCCCTACTTCAACTTTCCTCTTTTCTGTGTTTTGCTTTGTAATAAATAGTAAACATCTTTATGGTTCAAAGTCAAAATACTAATGGTCCCTGACTTACAATGGTTTGACTGATGGTATTTCAACTTTACGATGGTGTGACGCGATACACGCTCAGTAGAAACTGTACTTGAAATTTTGATCTTTTCCTGGGCTAGCAATGTGCATGTTTTTCTCTTGTGATGCTGCGCAGTGAGCCTCAGCTCCCATTCAGCCCAATGATCAGGAGGGGAACAACCAATACTCTAGTGTGCTGTGTTGCCAGCGTGTTTGGATATTGTGTTTTGTGTTTCTGTGTCCCATCATGTCCACAAAAAGCCCATATGCTTGAGCCTCCTGCTTCTGGTGAGAAGAAGAGGAAGGCAATTACTCTTGAAATGAAACTCAAGATCATGCTCATATGTAGGCTGATTTGTAAGCATGTTTAAGGTAGGCGAGGCTAAGCTATGCTGTTGGGTAGGTCAGGTGTGTTAAATGTGCTCTCAACTTACGATATTTTCAGCTCATGATGGGTTTATGAAGCTGTGACACCCCGTGAATTGAGGAGCGTCTGTCATATGAGAGGTACGCCTTGAGAATTCTTGCTCTGATCCCGTCACCGCATGCCCATTCTTCACCCCGTAGGCAGTCACTGCCTCAGGATCCCATGTACCTACCGGGGTCTTTACACAAATACAAAGAGACACTGGTATAATCTTGGTTTCCTCCTGTTTTATGCAAGAAGTAGCATACTGCAAATACTGTCCTATATCTTTTACCCCCATTTAATATATCTTGAAGAAAATTCCCTATCAGTAAAGAGAGAATGTCTTTAGTCTTTATTTAGTCACACAATAACGCTCTGTGTGGTTATACCAGTGGTCGGCAAACTGCGGCTCGCGAGCCACATGTGGCTCTGTGGCCCCTTGAGTGTGGCTCTTCCACAAAATACCATGTGCGGGCGCACAGGTACAGTGCGATTGAAACTTCGTGGCCCATGCGCAGAAGTCGGTATTTTGTGCAAGAGCCACACTCAAGGGGCCAAAGAGCCACATGTGACTCGTGAGCCACAGTTTGCCAACCACTGGGTTATACCATAGCTCAGCAGCCATTGCTGGATGCTTGGTTCTTTTCAATTTTTTGTTATTGCATACAGTGCTGCAGTTAATGACCTTTGTGTATGTATGTATGTATATATTTCATGCATATGCTGGATTCCAGATTCTCAGAGGCTGTCAGGGGCAAGTGCTTTTTGACAGTTTTGCTCAAAATTACTGTTGTGTTCCATGGTTTCCATTTTTCTCCCACAAGGAGTCATGAATGACTCTCTGTAGAGAGCCCCCAGTGGGAGCCAGTTTCTACTTTTTGTGTTTGTCAGTCTGAGAACTGAAAACAGCTATCCCAGCTGGAGCTTACTGCATTTGTCATACAAGTGAGACTGAGCACCTTCTCATTTGTTTAAGTTATTTAAATTTCTTGTTTGCCTTTTTGAAAATTAGGCTGCTAATCATTTAATGTTTTTAATTTATAATGGAGCTCCTTATAAATTAAGGGAGATTAGCCCTTGAGATATGTGTTGAAAGTACTTTTCTCAGATTATCTTTTCTTGACTTTCCTTTTTGCCATTTAAAAAATGTAGTTGACTTCCATTAGATGTTGAGTCGTAGTTTTAAAAGGCTTCCTTATTTCAGGGTTATAAAGGAATCACCCATTTTCTCCTAATACTTTTATTTATACTTAAAC
>NW_006295821.1:178617-191742 GCF_000327345.1 Myotis davidii | reverse complement strand
AATGATTACAAAGATGCTGAACAGCATGAGAAAAGACATCGAAACTATGAAAAATGACCAATTGGAAATGAAGAAAGACATAGCCTAGTAAAGAACACATTGGAAGAAATAAACAGATTTGAAAAAGCTGAGGATTAGATCAGTGAATTAGAAGAAAGGGTAGAAAAAAATCACTCAATCAGAAAACCAAAAAGAGAAAAAAATTTAAAAAACAGGACAATTTAAGGGAATTATAGGACAACATGAAACATAACAATATTTGCATCATAGGAGTACCAGAAGGTGAAGGAAGTGAGAAAAGGAATAGAGAGCCTGTTTGAAGAAATAATGGCAGAAAACTGCTCTCACCTGGTAAAGGGAAAAGTCACACAAGTTCAGGAGGAACAGATAGTCCCAAGCAAGAAGAACCCAAAAAGGTCCATGTCCAGACACATCATAATTAAAATGCCAAAAATTAAAGACAAAGAGAAAATCTTAAAATCGGTATTTTGTGGAAGAGCCACACTCAAGGGGCCAAAGAGCCACATGTGACTCGTGAGCCACAGTTTGCCAACCACTGGGTTATACCATAGCTCAGCAGCCATTGCTGGATGCTTGGTTCTTTTCAATTTTTTGTTATTGCATACAGTGCTGCAGTTAATGACCTTTGTGTATGTATGTATGTATATATTTCATGCATATGCTGGATTCCAGATTCTCAGAGGCTGTCAGGGGCAAGTGCTTTTTGACAGTTTTGCTCAAAATTACTGTTGTGTTCCATGGTTTCCATTTTTCTCCCACAAGGAGTCATGAATGACTCTCTGTAGAGAGCCCCCAGTGGGAGCCAGTTTCTACTTTTTGTGTTTGTCAGTCTGAGAACTGAAAACAGCTATCCCAGCTGGAGCTTACTGCATTTGTCATACAAGTGAGACTGAGCACCTTCTCATTTGTTTAAGTTATTTAAATTTCTTGTTTGCCTTTTTGAAAATTAGGCTGCTAATCATTTAATGTTTTTAATTTATAATGGAGCTCCTTATAAATTAAGGGAGATTAGCCCTTGAGATATGTGTTGAAAGTACTTTTCTCAGATTATCTTTTCTTGACTTTCCTTTTTGCCATTTAAAAAATGTAGTTGACTTCCATTAGATGTTGAGTCGTAGTTTTAAAAGGCTTCCTTATTTCAGGGTTATAAAGGAATCACCCATTTTTTCCTAGTACTTTTATTTATACTTAAACCTTTGAGCCACTTGGATGTATTTTGTTGTATAGTGTCAAGTATGGATCCAACTTTGTTTTCTGGTCTGGTGGTCCTAATGCCATTTTAAAAAATCCCTATCTTGTCCTAGCTGGTTTCACTCAGTCTATAGAGCATCAGCATGCGGACTGAAGGGTCCCGGGTTTGATTCCAGTCAAGGGCACATGCCCAGGTTGTGGGCTCTAACCCCAGTAGGGGCTTGCAGGAGGCAGCCAATCAATGATTCTCTCTCATCATTGATGTTTCTATCTCTCTCTACCTTTTCCTTCCTCTCTGAAATCAATAAAAATATATTAAAAATAAAAAATAAATAAAAATTAAAATCCCTATCCTTATTACACAGATTGGAGATACCACCATAAAAATATGTTAAATTTCCATATGCATTTGAGTCAATTTCTGGAGTTTCTGTTCTGTATCATTGGTCTATTTGCCTTTCATTCTCTGGTACCACACTAATTATTGAGGTTTTATGGCATGTTTTAATTCTGATCAGGTCAACTTGACTCTATTGCTCTTTGGTAGAGTTTTCCTGGCCATTCACGCTACCTTTTTATTTTTATATGAACCACAGTTCATACCATCTAATAACATAATTGCACAAGCAAATCTGAAAATAATTATCATTTTATTTCTTCTGTGTGTTTTTTTATGCTCCTGATTTCTTTCCCTTGTCTAACTGCATTGTCCAGTATCTCCAGGACAATATTAAATAGTAGCAGAGAGTCTTTCCAAAATAGCGGCAGATTAAGTGGAAGCTACACTGACACTCGCCCAGGACCAAAATGGAATTACAACTAACATATAGAAAAACCATCCTGAGTAATCAACTGAAGACTAGCTGGAGAGATCACTTATAACCAAGGACGTAAATTGGAGACCACATAGAGACTAGTAGGAAGTGAGAGGTGTGAGAGGGCTGGCTGGGCTCCCACAGACAGCAGCTGGAGTTCTGGAGGGATATTTCAGCTGTGGGGCATTCCCACTGACAGCTCTGGGGTCTAAACACCAAGTTGGGTTCCCCAGCCCAGTGCACAAGAATTAAAAAAGGTGCCCACATATCATGGTTGTGGGAAGCAGTGGGGTTACTTCTGCCAGGGAGAGATGGCTGGAAATGCAGGCACTTTCTTAAAGGGCAAACACACAATATTTTGTGTGCAGCCACTCACCTTGGGCTCTGACAGAGGGAAGGCAGAGTGGGCTAGAGCTGTGTGAGGAGAATCCAGGGCTAGGGGCTCTGGGGTGAGAGCTGCCTGGTCCTGTTGGAAAACCTCTCACCCCACCCTGTGGAGGTTATGCCTTGCTGTGGTCTGCAGCCTGAGGCTCATTAAGAGACTGAAAATAACAATCAGCCTACAGGCAGAGGCAAATCCCTGGATGTTTTAAGTCTTTGCCTGATCTGCTGTTGGATCCGGGGCTAGGAAAAGCAGACCTTGATGTACATCTTGGTCCTTTCCAAAGGCACTCAGCAGGGAGAGCCACAAGCTGTGGATTGCTGATAGCTCCAAACAGGGTACTCAGTGCCAGTCACTAACAGCATCTGACCACCAGAGTTCCTCCAAAAAGACAGGGAGTCATAGCAGACCTATCTAATCCATAGAAACAAACCCTAACACGTAGCCAAAATGGGGAGACAAAAAATAAACCCCAAGTGAAAAAACAAGAGAATTCTCCAGAAGAACTAAATGAAATGGAGATTAAAAAAAATTGACCAGCTATAGAGTTCAGAGTAATGATTACAAAGATGCTGAACAGCATGAGAAAAGACATCGAAACTATGAAAAATGACCAATTGGAAATGAAGAAAGACATAGCCTAGTAAAGAACACATTGGAAGAAATAAACAGATTTGAAAAAGCTGAGGATTAGATCAGTGAATTAGAAGAAAGGGTAGAAAAAAATCACTCAATCAGAAAACCAAAAAGAGAAAAAAATTTAAAAAACCAGGAAAATTAAAGATAAAGGGAAACAAGAAACATAACAATATTTGCATCATAGGAGTACCAGAAGGTGAAGGAAGTGAGAAAAGGAATAGAGAGCCTGTTTGAAGAAATAATGGCAGAAAACTGCTCTCCTCTGGTAAAGGGAAAAGTCACACAAGTTCAGGAGGAACAGATAGTCCCAAGCAAGAAGAACCCAAAAAGGTAAGTTCAAGAAGTTTGAAATCCTATCAAGCATCTTCTCAGATCACAATGGAATGAAATTAGAAATCAACTACAGTAATATCATTCAAAAACATTCAAACGCATGTAGGCTAAATAGCATGTTATTAAATAACTAGAGGCCTGGTGCACGAATTCGTGCACCAGTGGGGTCCCTCGGCCTGGCCTGCGGGATTGGGCCGAAACTGGCTCTCCTACATCCCACGAGGGATCCCAGATTGCAAGAAGGCACAGGCCAGGCTGAGGAACCCCACCAGTGCACAATCGGGCCAGGGAGGGATTCAGGAGGTTGTCCAGCTGGGGAGGGACTGTGAGAGGGCTCCAGGGTGGGTCCAGAACATCTTGCTCAGTTCCGATTGGCCGGACCCCAGCAGCAGGCGAACCTACTGGTCGGAGCTTCTGCCCCCTGGAGGACAGTGCACATCATAGGGAGCAGTTGAATGGCCTTAGCATATCATTAGCATATTATACTTTTATTGATTGAACTGCCTACTGGATGACCAGACACTTAGCATATTAGGCTTTTATTATATAGGATGAATGGGTTACCAATGAGATCAAGAAAAAAATCAAAAATTTTCTGGAAACAAATGAAAATGAGCATGCAACAACCTAAAATCTATGGGACACAGCAAAAGCAGTCCTGAGAGGGAAGTTCATAGCACTCTAGGCCTACCTTAAAAAGCAAGAACAATTTTGATCAACTATCTAACCCTACAACTTAAAGAACTAGAAAGAGAACAATAAGAAAATCCCAGAGTAAGTAGAAGGAAGGAAATAATAAAGATGAAAGCAGAGATAAATGACAGAGAGACTAAAAAACAAAAACAAAAGATCAATGAAACCAAGATAAACAAGATTGATGAACCTCTAGCCAGACTCATCAAGAAACAAAGAGGACCCAAATAAATAAAATCAGAAATGAATGTGGCGAAGTAACAACCAACACCACAGAAACATAAAGGATTGTAAGAAAATACTGTGAGCAACTATATGTCAATAAGCTGGACAATGTTGATGAAATGGACAAATTCCTAGAAAAATATAATCTCCCATTTTTGAGGAGTATTACAGGTATTTTGTAGACTGCACTTCTACTGGGATTTGTCTGATGATTTTCTCATGGTTATAATGGAGTCATGAGTTTTGGGGAGGAAGAACAGAGGTAAAGCGCCCCTCTCACCACATCATATCAGGGGAGCATGCTGTCACCATAACTCATCACTGTGGATGTTGACCTTGATCACTGAGCTGAGGTCATGTTTGTTTGGTTCCTCTACTATACGGTAACTCCCCTCATCCCCTTTCCAACGTGGTATTGTTTAGAACCACGTTGCTAAGTGCAGCCCACACATAAAGACTGGAAATATCTAGGGCTATTTATTGAAGAATTTTTACATTGGTACTTCTAAGTAGAATTGTCTGGGTTTTTCTTCTGTTCAGTGTTTGTCAGATTTTGGTATCAGTGCTTTATTCCCTTCATTAAAAGAACTTTAAATTTGTCCTCTTTCTATACTGTGAGTGTCATATGTGTTGGAATGACCCATTCTATGAAGCTTTGGTAGAACCCTCCCTTGGACACCAGCTGGGTCTAGGTGCTTTTGGAAAGAGTAGCTCTTTGGAAACTTTCTTTCTTCCATGGAATTTGGTCTGTTTGATAAGTTATATAGCCCCTGAAAAGTATCCATTTTACCCAGGTTTTCAAACAAGTGCATAGTTATACAAAGAAGTTTCATATAATTTTAAAACTTTTCTTCTTTCAAGACTATTTTCCTCTTTCATTTCTTATTTTCCTTTCTCTCCTTTCTTCTTGATTAGTTAGCAAATAGATCTCTTTTTTTTGTTTCCAGCCACTGATTTCTAACTTTAATTCTACTGGTTTTCTAACTTCTAATTCACTTGTTTCTGCTTTGTCTCTATTTCTTGGACTTTACTTCTTTAAAAGTGTGTTGATCTCATGCTTGATTCATTTATTTTTTATTTACTCTTTGGGGAAATAATGGAATGAATCTGTTGATCTTACCACTTTTTCCCTCCTCACCCCCATTAGGCCCTCTCTCCCCTTCTCACCCAGTGTTCTGTCCACTCTCAGGCATCACACTCCTCAACTGGAGCATCCTCTTGCTTCATTGCGGCAGTGTGGCAAAACCACGGCCCTGGTTGACTCCAGCTCTGCCTAGACCTTGCTTGTACTTGGGTAAGGGAAGATGGATGTTATATGTGTTAACCAGGTCTCAATAAAGCTCTGCAAAATACACTACCATACAGACAGTTTTGCTTTTAAATTCCTGACCATGATCCTCAGTGGGTCCTCAACATTATTGGGCAATCTTGCTCTATCTCCACAGGCTGTCCAGCTCCCCAATAGAAGCTCACCCTTTCTTTCCACTTGGCCCCAATGCCTTTCTGCATCCTTACTCTCTCCTATGGAAATCTGATTCTTACTCTACAGGAAGAATTGAATCCACCAGAAGAGCGCCTTCTGCCTGTCTCTCCACGTGCCCACCCACCCCTTGACTCTCCACCACATGCTTGCCTACCTACCTACTACAAGGACATTTCCTCACATTAGTCCCGCCACCTGGACCCCAGTGCCCTCCTTTCCACTCTAGGACTTCACTCCAGCCCCCTTTATCTTCCCTCCATCATAGATTCCTTATTCTCCACTGGATTCATGTCAGTTCAAAGATGTGGTTATTTCTCCCATTCTAGAGCCTCCTCTCCATCTCTGCCTGCACTCAATCCCATAGCCTTGTGGCTTTTGGTGCATCTACATCAGTGACCCCAAACTCTATACCTTTAGCCCAGACTTCTCCCCTGAACCACATCTAACTGCCTCCTCAACACCTCCACCTGAATGAGTTAGATGGCTCTACACCTGCTTCATCCACAGCCTTCTCTGCCTTAGTTCACTGCAAATCCTTCTGTTCCATAAGCCATAAACCTTATCACCTGGACTGTGCTTTCTCTCACCCTTACTTCTACTCTGCCAGGAAGTCCTGTTGGGGCACCTTCAGAATAGATGCAGAAGCCAAATCCTTCTACAGGTGCATAGATACAGGTCATGCTGCATCTATGTTTGTTTTCCCCGCACCCCCACCCCCACTGCCATCTCTCAAAAGGGCAAGGAGATGAGTTTTTTCTAAGACGGTAGCTCAAGCCCTTTCTCTGCACAAAACCCTCCAGTGGCTCCATCTCACTCAGGACAAAAGCCAAAAGCCAACGTCCTTGTGGTGGTTTGCCAGGACCTTGACAACTCAGCCCTTCTGTCATCTTCTGTGGCTTTCTTCCTGGGTCCCCTGCCTCAGCGCACAATGGCAGGTCCCTCTCAGGCACGGCCCTCTTCTTCCCTTCTTCCATGAGGGAGCAAATGCTGGGACTCCAAGATCTGCCATGGGTCCCCTCACCTTCTTCCTGGTCCAGCTTTGCAGCTTCCCTCTCGCAGACGTCAAAGTACTTTCATGCGATTTGCATTTTGTAGGTTTTGTTTTCACATGTGGTTCTTCCTTCTCTGTTTTGCTCTGGGGCATCTCCATGCCAGCGGTGAGGACTCAGCTGCTTCCTCGGCCCCCGGTGATGTGAGAGGCGGTTCAGATCTCAGCATGGGCCTCCGTGTGGACTCAGTGCCTCCTGCTGGATTCTGTTACTCTCTCAGTGTTCTAGAGACAATTACACTCATTCAAATTCATCTAAAACACATGAAATTGTACAAAATAACGTTTAGTCTTTAGGCATTTTCTGAAGCGTATATTCTCAAAAGTGACTATCAGGTAAGAGTTGGCAATTTTTATATTAAAATGACATTTTCATACCAAAAACATTAGGAACCACTGTTTTGTGCTGTAACAAACAAATAAAAAGTACCAAAAAACTTTGAAATACTTTTTAAAAATAGAAAGCATATAACCTATGCAAACTTTGAATATGGCATCATCTATGTGTTTGTTTTCCCTATAAGTCTGTACTTGTAGACTCATTTTAGCTATTTGAAAATTTGATCTCAATACTGAGATAGACAACTTTTCCAGTTACACTCTTGGTAACGGTACTCATGTGTTCATTCATTTTATCGGCACCATCTGTAACTCAGAAATGCAATTTTTTATTTATTAAGTTAAGTAGACCATGAAATGTATTTGAGATGCAATATTACATTTCTCCATGCTTCGAAGGACCCAACAACCCGCATGACTTCTCTGTATAATTTCTCCTTCAAATATCAAGGCTTGGCTGAATTATGCATGTTGAATCTTTTTCTTTCCTTCTCTCCTTAAAGAGACACACCAAGTACTTTTATGGCTTGACATGAAATGCCCTCGTTTCCAGTGTCTGAAGTTACTGTGCTAAGGTTTCCCACCTTATGCAGTTTGGACTTTCGCTCTTTCCTGAAGCTAGACACAGGAAGATAATCACAACACCTGCAAAGTTAGGTATTTAAGGAAAAGGGTTCTGCATATAAGCCCATGGTACCTCCCCGACCTGCATAGGGAAGCACACACAGATTTGTGTGTTAGGAAGTAGAAGAGGGAATGGAGTCTTTAGAACCCAGTTCTGTGTTTAACTAACAAAAATATAATGTCTTCTTTCAAACTGCAGAAGAAAACTTTCCCCTGGCAAGTAGCTGTGAAAAGTGACGTGTGCGTGTTGCTGCCGGTCCGCACGTGTGTGGTCAGTGACCTGACACTCATGGGCACTTAGGTGTCTCTGGGGCTGAGCAGTATCCCTGGGGTGTGGCTAAAGAAAATGACTAGAACTCCAACCTGGTTGAAGAATGGGGCCAGGGGCCTGCAGACAGAGATGTCAGAAACAGGCTGGGGTTTGATGTATGTCCCATGAGTACAGACAGTGGTTAACCATGGAGTCACCTCCTGTGGCAGTGGGTGCCTCGGCCCCCAGAGGCTCCGTTGGGCTTGAGAGTGTGGACAGAATTCAGCAGGTGGAGAAGAAGAGACCCATCCAATCTGAGGGACACAGTACCGTGTGGTGACCCTCTGCTCAGACAACTACAAAAATTGGCAGAAATGGGACTGGATTGCCATATGAGTAGGCAGGTATTCACCTCAGAGCAGATGTAGGGAGATGGGAAGGGAAGAGAACAGAGATGACACAGAGGGAGAGCCTGAGGTGCTGCCCCAAGGGGGTAAATAAATACAACGCTGAACTGGATCTGCACAAGCCTCTGATCTGACGGACAATTTATAGGAGGTACTGGGGACCGAGGGACCCAGGACGCACCGTAAACACCACGAAAGGCGCAGCATTGGCAAACTCCAGACTGTGGGAAGGTTTACTTGACCAACGACCTGGTTCCTTCAACAACAAAATTGCAAAGAAAAAAGAATTGGAAGGGGAACCTGTAAGTCAAGAGAGACCTGGGAGAAAGAGCAGCCAACCACAGTATATGGACTGGGCCGTGTGAGGGTTCCCCTGTGAACAAGCACACCAACCAACCGGGTTTAGCAAACAGAGAAAAGGCAATGGGACGCTGGCTGGACATTTAATCCTGGAGAACTGTTAACTGTATCATGGCCATGGCGTTATTGAGTGTATTATGTTCATATTTTATAAAAATTCATTGCCGTTTAGAGCTATGCTCCGAATAATTTACACGGGAAAATACAACAGTGGCTAGGTTTTGCCTTAGATGACTTGTGGGGGCAGCAGTTGGAGAGGTGGGGGTTACATAGGAAGCAAGGCTGGCCGGGCACAGATATGAATGTGCCATCATTACACTGTTCTCACTGCTTTTGTATAAGTTTGACATTTCTATTATTTAATAGAAAATCTTTCTATAATGTGACTTGCAAGGTCGAGATCTCCCTCCTCCCTCTACAGTCCTCTGTTTCCTACGTGCTGCGGCGGCTGTGGGTCTTCACAACCAGGATTAATTCAGTGTGTGAATGTGGCTCATTACATCCTTGAAGGGAGCCATGGAGGTTGTTTCTGTCCAGCCTTGCCAGAGGTTCATGTGGCTCTCAAGCACGCGACCTGAATGTAAGGGAACGATTTCCGGACCTTTCAGAGAAACACGGTGCTTTTTCCCCCTCAGAAAAATCATGACGACCATCTGCTCCTAGTGCTTTGTTTATAGGAGTGCCGGCAGCTTTAGGGTCTTGTCATGGCTAGAGCAGGCAGCATGAAACCGTTCAGTTTGCCTGTTGTACGGGCGTGGGTATGACTCAGAGCCGCAGTGCCATGGGTGTGGCCTCGGCACTGGGAAAGGGCCACGTGTTAAAAAAGAGTCTCTTAGCAGCTTCAGGACTCTGACCCATAGTGGAAGTGGACATGTGTGTGTCAGCCTCCCTCAGGAGGGCTTCTGTGTCCGGTGGCTTTTCTGGGCACCCAAAGGGCGAGGGAGCTCCCTCCGTCCTGGCTTTCTGCTAAGTGAGGTGCTGTCTGAGGTTGGCACCTGCAGACACAGAGCCGGGAGCCTCTGACCAGCCTTTGCTGGGACTGACGCTCAGAATATTATGCCAGGAAGGACCCGGCCCCCGTCCTCCTGCCCAGCTTCCTGCACTGCAGCTGCAAACCCAAAGGCAGGTCGTAGGGCTTCAGTCTGTCTTTCCTCTGAGATGTGTGTCCACGGTGCATCCCACCAGGAGAGTGGGTGGAGTGGAGGCTTTCTTCGTTTTTAAATATATTTGTTGATTTTTGGAGAGAGAGAAGGGGGGAGGAAGAGAGAGAGACACATCGATGTGAGAGTAAAACATTGATTGGCTGCCTCCTGCAGCCCTCTCCCCTCCCCCACCAGAAATCCAGCCCACAACTCGGGCCTGTGCCCTGACCGAGAATCGAACCGGCAACCTTTCAGTGCATGGACGACACCCAACCCACCGAGCCACATGGGCCAGGGCTGGAGTGGAGTCTTTCCATAGCCACTTTTCTTGCCTCCAAATGGAGTCCTGTCGGTTAATTTTGCTTTCCCATCATGGCAGCTGGGTCTCTGTGTAGGCTGGGTGCTTATTCTGGAGCCGTGGTGGCCCTTCACATAAACCCGTGTGAAGGACCCACCCTCGCCCCACCGCAGCAACATCGCTCTTTATCCTACAGGGAGCTGAACTTGAACCGTGTTGTCGGATGCGGTCAGCAGTCTGATCTTGTCGGAGCCCTGCTGTTTGGAGGCCAGGAAACTGGAGAAAGCAATTTATCTTTCACCGGGGATGTGAGCCTGCCATTTCCGCCTTCTCTTAAATGCATTAGCAAAGTCACTCTGGAAAAAACAACGGGGAGTTGATTTGAAACTCATTTCCAGGTTAACTCTTCAAGTTCCCTGATGGAGCCTGGGAAGTGGGCAGTTTCTCTTGGCCTTACGGCTGACACACCACAGTGTCAGGATGGGCAGTAGACAAGCACCTGGGCCCGCTGGGATCACCACCGGGGCGTGCTGAGCACTGTCTGGCTCCTCTGCGCTTCAGCTTCTCACCCAGGCAAAGGGAGACGGGGAGCTGCCTCGGGGTCTGGGCCTGAGGAGGAGAAGGGGCCTGGCACGGTCACTGCTCGGTCCTCTAGCCAGTAGCCGATGGCGTGTTGGTTTTCCTCCTTTTGTGTGGGCGATCCTTTCTCAGGTGACCCCGCTTTATGACATTTGTTATTCCCACTGGACATGGAAACGTGTTGAGGCAGAACAACAGGGCCTCATTCACTGGGCATGAATGGAAATGGTGGGAATACAAATGGTGTGGCCACTTCAGAAGACGATTGGGCAGTTCCTTATAAAACAAAACATGCTTTTACCATACAGTGTAGGGATCACCCTCCTTGGTGTTTACACAGAAACCTGCACTTGGGTGTTTATGGAAGCTTTATTACTCACCCTTGTTGGAAGCAACCGAGATGCCCTTAAGCAGGTGAGTGGGTAAATAAACCGGTACACCAGACAGTGCTTTTATTCAGTGCTAAAAAGAAATGAGCTCCGAGGATTCCAGGGCAGTGAAACCATTCTATGTCGTAATGGTAGATACAACACAATGCGTATTTGTCAAAACCCACAGCACAAAGAGTGATGCTTAATGTGTACACAATTAGGCGGTCAGGGGATCCCAGGAGGGAAGACTGTGACAAGAGACGCTAACTCAGTGTGGATGTGACACGACCTCAGTGACGGGTGGGGAGCGGTGCTGACTGGAGCCCCTTTGGAATTGAATGGAGTCTGAAGACCAAAGGCAGCGGGAACCACGTGCCAGCTCTGTGTTCTAGTTGGTGGTGTTTCCCGCTGCATGGAGGCCAGCCGTTGAATTAACAAAGTGGATGGCGAAAGTGGGAGGCGCCCATGGACAGGTGCCTAACTGTTATTACTCAGCTAGGCAAAAAACATTTACTTGTTTTAAATATGGCGTTTAAAGGCACAAAAGTTTATTTTTAACTGGAAAAGAAAAGGGCAGAGCCACAGCTGTGCCCTTGCAATGGCACTTAACCCGGTGCCCCTGAAACATGCCGGCCCCCCATCCCTGTGTGCTGGGCCGAGGGAAGAGGTGAGGGAGACATAACTGCAACTTCCTGCTCATATTAGCCCCCCTTTCCTTCTAGCAGAACCTGGATTTTTTTTTCTGTTAGTGAGGATGACACACCTGTTAGCACTGCTCAGTCTTCTCACCTTCCCAGGTGGCTGTGGGACAGCTCTATAGGCAGAATTTCATGTAGATGGTCCCATGGGGAGAGGCTTTGGGGCTTCCCCGCCCTGCGTGGATTAAGATGTGATGGTGGGAAGGGCAGCAGCTATCTTGTGTCTCTGAGGGCCAAAGCAATAGGCTGAGATGGCTGAGAAGGAAGCTGGACAGAGGCGAGTCCCGAGAGGAGGCTGAGCTGCTACGCCAGCTCTGGGCTGCCTACTGACTCCTTGTTGGATTATAGAAACAAGGCTGCCGTGGCTCCAGGTTTCTTTTTCTTTTCTTTTTTTTAATTTTTATTTTCTTTTTTAAAATATTACAAATATTAGTACATAGTCTCCTTTTTTCCACATTGACCTTCCCCCGGCCTTCCCTACCCCCGGCACATGCGTGTCCATTGGTTTCTGAAGGCAAGCTCAGTCCCTCAGAAACCCCGACAGGGCGGAACAGGCTGCTCTAAGCAGGTTGACTGCCCCGGGACCTGCTTGCTTCCTGTGGGCTTCTCCACACTGCCATCCCCAGGGGTGAGGGGCCTCTAGTTGCCCTGCCAGTGTTAGGAGGAAAGCAGCAGTAGCACAGCCGAAAGACATGATGGAGCCTCTGGGAAGCTCCACAGATGGGAGAAGTAGTAGAAAAGTACAACCCCAGTGTGTCCTCAAAACCAGGAAAGTGGAAGAATTGAAAAGGGGCCTCTCTGACAAAGGACTCAGCATCAAACCCAGCACCCTTCTTTCAACAGACCTTGGAGCAATGTCTCCTTTCATCTTCTGCATGGAATTCACAGGCCATATACCTACCCAAACACAAGCTAAAAGAAAAAGTATGCCTCATCTGTATTACAAATGGGAAGAAAAGAAAGCAACTTATGATGAAACATCTTTGTGTATGTAAGTGCTCGCAGGCTCTCAGAAGGGAAACTGAAGTCCTGAGGTATGTGAGGAACACCGTGAATGACTCACAGGTGCGGGCTGGGCAGGTGTGGATTTTGGTGACCATGTGGAACACTGTGAATGACTCACAGGTGCAGGCCGGGGAGGTGTGGATGTTGGTGACCATGGTGAACACCATGAATGACTCACAGATGCAGGCCAGGCAGGTGTGGATTTTGGTGACCACATAGAAC
>NW_006295821.1:171536-178592 GCF_000327345.1 Myotis davidii | reverse complement strand
TGCAGGCTGGGCAGGTGTGGATGTTGGTGACCGTGGAGAACACCGTGAATGACACACAGGTGCAGGCTGGGCAGGTGTGGATGTTGGTGACCATGGAGAACACCGTGAACGACACACAGGTGCAGGCCGGGCAGGTGTGGATGTTGGTGACCATGGAGAACACCGTGAACGACACACAGGTGCAGGCCGGGCAGGTGTGGATGTTGGTGACTGAACCCACAAACAGCACTGATGGCGCTTTCTGAAATAGCACAAAAGCTCTGGGTGAAGGTCTTAAGAACCAAGGTACATTTTATTTCTTTTTAAAAAAATATGTTTTATTGATTTTTTACAAAGAGGAAGGGAGAGGGATAGAGAGTTAAGAAACATCGATGAGAGAGAAACATTGAACAGCCACCTCCTGCACACTCCCCACTGGGGATACGCCCACAACCAAGGTACATGCCCTTGACCGGAATCGAGCCTGGGACCCTTGAGTCCGCAGGCCGACGCTCTATCCACTGAGCCAAACCGGTTAGGGCCCAAGGTACATTTTCATTTTGATTTACACAATAGTTTGTTGTAAGAAAATTAGTGTGTATTAATAATGGGTCAAAAATGCTGTTTGGCTATGTATAAAGTAGTGTGAGTGTCCAGACTGAGACACATGTAATCACGTTTTTACCTACAGTAGTGTCCAGAGGGGTGCAGGCCGTGGACAGTTCTTGGTGCAGTTATGTGCCCTGCTATGGACAGCTTAGAATCCCTCAGTTCCACCAGCTGTGGACAGGGGCCTTTTCTATTGAGACCACCCCCTGCAGAACCCCCGTGTGCCAGCAGGTGGTGCTACTGAGCAGGCAAAGTCTGAACCGCACAGTGGCTCAGGATTGAAGTGTGGGATAGGATATGTCAAAATGATGTGGAAATTTTAGAAAAATACAATTTAGAAGATACAAGGAAATAAAGATCTAGAAAAGTACTCATACAGGCCTGAGAGATGTCCAGCAAGCTTTGCGATAGAGGCTATATAGAAAGGTCAGGGCAGAGCGGTCAGCTTAGGAATGAGTGCCCTTCTCAGTGACGCCTTAGTGAGCACAGCGTCCTCATGCATTTCTCAGTCAGCTTCTGGATTGTGGCAGGGAAAGTGATTTGTAAGAGAGCTTGGTATTCCCCAGGAGGGGCTGGCATGTGTGAGGTTGTGTGTGTGTGTGTGTGTGTGTGTGTGTGTGTGTGTGTTAGAGTTTCTGCATGGGTGAGTAAATGTGAGTGCCTGTGAGTGTGCGTGGATATAGATTATCTGGTCTGCCATTCACTTGATTTCTAATAATAGCCTTATTTAGGCATGATTCACATACCATAAAATTTCATTCTTTTCAGCGGTACAATTGGCTTTTAGTCTCTTCACAGAGCTGGGCAACCATCACCATTATCTAATTTTGGAACATTTTCATCATCCTGAAAAGAAAGCCATACCCATTAGCAGTCACTCTCCCATTTCCACCGACCCCCAGTCCCTGACAACCGCTAATCCATGTTCTGTCTGTGGTTTTGTCTGGATGTTCTGGACATTTCATGTAATTAGAATCATATAATATGCAGCTTTTTGTGTCCGGCTTTTCCCCTTAGCACAATGTCCCACGGCTCATTCAGGTAGCAGACGTCAGTGCTTCCTCCCTTGCTGTGGCTGGTTAATATTCTGTTGTCTCGATAGTCCACTGTTACCCACTTATCGGTTGGTGGACATTTGGGTTGTTTCTACTTGCTTGCGACTATGAATCGCTCTATCAGGAATCTTTATGCCCACGTGTATGTGTGGAATGTGCTGTCATTTCTCTTGGGTCCGTGCCTAGGAGTGGACCTGCTGGGTCACGTGGCAGTTCTGGGTTTAACTGTTGGAGGAGCTTCCACGGTTTTCCATGGCAGCTGCCCCAGCTCACACTCCCACCAGCAGCGTGTGAGGGTCCCGTCTCCCCGCACCCTCGCTGGCACTCGCTGTCGTCCAGCATGTCCATCGGGCCGTCCTGTTGAGTGTTGAGTTGTGTCTCATCGTGGCTTTGGTCTGCATTCCCCTGATGACTGATGACGCTGAGCCTATGGTCATGTGTTTACTGGCCATTTCGTGTTTTCTTTAAAGACACGTCTGTGCAGGTCTTCTGTTCATTTTTCAGTGGGGGCAGCTGTCTTGTGGTTGTTGGTTGCAGGAGTGCTCTGTGTGCCCCGGATACACGTCCCGGGTCCCTGTGTGCCCCTTGGCTTCTGGCGCAGGTCTCACCTCCGCACGATGGGCATCTGGGTGGACTGTGTGTTGCCGTGGGCGTTCTGTGCACTGCGGGGTGTTTCAGTGTCCAGCTTCCATAGAGGCTGGCAGCACGCCATTGTGACAACCAAGACTGTCCCCTAGGTGTCAGAATTTCTCTGGGTGAGAAGCCACTTTAGCTGAATGTCCTCATCCACTGAGGACACTTGCAGGCACCTGGTGACTGTGTTGGGTTTCCCTGGACAGGAGCGCGTGTGTCCCTGGGTCTCTGTAAATGTGCAGCTGTGCCCATAAAACTCAAACACGAAGTTTCTCAAAGGGGGTTTCGTAGTGGAGAACACAGAAGGTGAGCGGTGCCTCCCTTACTCAGTGTGTTTCCGGAGTTCATGTGTGCCTGCAGACCCGTGCACCCCAAGCACGTCTTCTACTTCTCTGGGTGCAGTTTGCAGAGGGCCCTGGGGGTGGGAGGGCGCCCCTGTGGGAGACATGGACGGGGCAGGGGGTGAGGGGGCGGTCAGGAAATTGAAGGGGAGAGAGGGAGGGGCCTGCGGAGAGACAGGAGGCCGGTTTCCTCACCCAGCATCCCAGGTAGGATCCCTGCTTGCGTCCCCTGGGACGGACCACATCTCAGGGATCCGTGAACAACTCAGGGTGGCCACAGGGCTAGGCAGTGAGACAGCACGAGTGCACCTTCTGGAAGTTTCCCCAAGCCTCTGAGGGGTGCACTGGTGGGATGCTTAGGGGAGGGGCCCCATGTGGGGGGTTCAAAGGATGGCGGCCACCAGGGGCTGAGCGGGGCCTGTGAGGGGCTGAAGCCACGGAGGCCTCAGGTCCCCCTGAGACAATGCAGACCCCTCAGAGCAGAGGGCACAGCACAAGGACCCTCTCCCCTCCCCTCCCCAGCACCATCTTGGAGAGAAGAGAGAGAAAATCACAAAGATTAAAGATTTATCCAAAAAGATGGACTTATCCAAAAGCACCAGTGAAACTATGGATCAGGCCACTGTCTGAGTCTTCCCGAAGGCCTGTGAGGCAAGCAGCCGGGTGGGCACTACCAGCACCCTGAGGCTGCCTGGAAACCGCTCTCTTCCAAGTGGATCTGAGGGAAATCGATGCAAGGCCTTGTGCACACAGCGCAGCCATTTGTCATCTTGACTGTAAAACGCATTCGGGGAGGATGGTGTGTGCGGCATGGGACTCGGGCCCTGGAGGGGGTGGTGCCCTGAGCCGCCTGAGTGCCGGTTGCAGGAGGGCAGATCCTACTGTGGGAGGAGGGTGAGGGGGCAGCGAGGGCAAGTGGCCCGGGGCTCAGGCGGGGCTCAGGGACACGAGCTGACTTAAGCTGTTTGGTAATAATCGGGGAAACTGTGTGGAGAGGGAGGAACTCTCTCTGGTCTACTTGTCTATAAATCCAAAACTGCTCTAAAAATTAAAGTCCATTATATGTGAAGCACCAGGTATACAAACAAGTGATTCTGTGTCACAGTCTTTCGGACCTTTCCCCAGGAGATTTGTTTAAAGCGGTGGTGATGGGTTTGTGGCGATGGCACTACAGTGTCACCTCTAAATCACCTTTTTGACCTTGAGCGCACTGCCTGTCTTGTTGAGCAGCAAGAACCTGGGCTGAGTGTGAAGGCAGCTCCTGATGAGCTTAAGGAGCTAACGCCTCACCTGTAAGATGCTGATGGTGTCTTGCAGTGCGAGTGTTCTGTGTCCTGTTTCAATGGGGTAGAGCATGTGTGTTGAGGGGCCAGTAGCTGGTATATTAAATTAAGGATATGCAGAGCCCTGGCTGGTGGTCTCAATGGTTAGAGTGTCTGCCCTCGCACGAAAGAGTCATGGGTTCAATTCCCGGTCAAGGGCTACAGGTTTGATACCTGGCCCAGGTCGGGGCACATGTGGGAAGCAACAAGATGTCTCTCACATCAATGTTTCTCTTTCTCTCCTTTCTCCTCCCCTCCCTCTCTCCCTTCCACTCCCTCTAAAAAAAAAAGAGAAAAAGAAAGAAAGAAAAGAAAAAAAAATCAATGCAAAAAATATGCTTGGGTGAGGATTAACAACAATAAAGAAGAATATGCAAATTATGCCTTGCTGAATGCGGGGGCATAAAGCAGGCCCCTCAGCATCTGACCTCTCTCTCTGAGGAAGTGAAAGCGCAGGGATCATTTTGATTGAAGGCTCCGTTTCAATATACTCAGACGAAGGAAGCAGTCACAAGATTTATTACTCACAGGTCTCAGAACGGGATGCAGTGAGCAGAAGGAAGGGCAGCCCTCCATCTCAGGTCACACGCAATCAGGGGACAGAGAGCAGGGTAGGAGGCAGTTGGGGCCGAGGTCACTAACTTTTTGAAGGCTTACCTCTTAAGTGGTTATTGTAAAAGGTGCCCCCAGGAAAAGCAAGGTGGTAACCTGAGGTGGGGATCCTAAGCTCAGGTTCTATCCAAATGTCCAGACTTCGGGTGTGAGCAGGGTTGTCATACTGTAAGATGCCAAGGCCGCGACTTAGCTCCTTCCCCATCACTTCGTGTCTGGCACATTTTATACACTCAGTAAGGGAGGCTGTTAAAATCAGTGGTTGGGCTGGTCCTAACATCCCTCTCAGACTCACAAAAATGAAGCATAGATGTGTGAATTCACATCTATGGCTCATTGAGGCACGGATATTTGCCACGTATTTTACGCTCAGATTTTGCTCTTCAGGGGTCATTTCAGACTATTCTTGTGGCTTCCATATGGCTTCAGCCAGACTGGACATCCTTGGCTGTTGACTGAAAAACCTGAGCTCCCCCATCAGTGGGTGAGCCCTGTCTCTTCCTTCCAGAATATCATGTTTAGAGGGGATTTCTCTTTGAAATTTTATTTGATTTCTCTTTTCATTTGTATTTGTTGACATTCTAGAGCTCCAGATGACTCACATTAAAATTTATTTACTCTTTTGCTAGATCAGCTTTTCATTTGAAAGGGCAAAATCCATGTAGGCGTCATTTGGTTACCTAGCCCCGTGGTCGGCACAAAAGTGTGGCTCTTCCACAACATACCACGTGTGGGCGCGCACGTACAATGCGATTGAAACTTCGTGGCCCATGCGCAGAAGTCGGTATTTTGTGGAAGAGCCACACTCAAGGGCCAAAGAGCTGTATGTGGCTCGCGAGCCGCAGTTTGCCAACCCCTGACCTAGCCAAATTATCCCAAGTAAAACTAGTCAAGATCCTCCAGTAGATATCACAACCGTTCATTTTTCTTCTCTTTCTGATTAAAAATTACAATAATTTTAATTTCAAAATAAATAAAATAGATGTCACTGTGGCCCACATAAGCATAATGGCCCACTAGCTAGATGTCTTGGCGAGCCAACATATCGCTTTATTTTGCTGAAACCTATGTTGATGTGCATGATCTACTACAGCGAAATAAACACTTTGAAATTAAAATAGAAACAAGAACGAAAACTGGCTCTTTTAATCCACAGGGCGCAGAGGAGGTTAGAGTTGTTCAAGTCCCCTGAGATTTTGCCATGAAAATGGGCTAGAGTTTTCCTCAAGGTCAAGGTTCCTTCTTATCTGTGCAACTGAAACAGCAACATCCTTTGTTGTCTCAGGAATTCTTTTTGAATGAATTCAACCAGAGAGCCAGAGTGAGGTGTATATTTAGAGCTCATCTAGTCAGAAGAGCAGCTTAGGAGGATGCTTGTGCCATGACATAACATTAAAAATTAACCCAAGAAAGACCACTTCCTGGAAGAGAGAATGGATATACTTTCTCCTAATCGTCCTACTAAGTAAAATGAGAAACCCTGAACTTTGTATACGAAAAGACACAAGAAGACTCTGAAGGGTGGAGAGAACAAACCAACCAGCCAAGGACCCCAGAGCCCTAGGAAGACACAGTGGCGGGGGAAGGGGTCCCTGGGATTTTTTCTGACTTAACACATCCAGACTGGATGCTAGAAAAGCTGGCCACCTGGGGACACCAACAGGCATAGAAAGAAAAACAAAACAAAACAAAACAAAACTCCAAACCAAAGACTGCGCTCTCTGCCAGAGGACCAGCGGAGGGGGCCGAATAGCCAGACAGAAAACTTCTAGGCAATATCTATCCCAGCCATACACCACAGGGTGACCCCACCCCACCCTGACCCCAAAGGTGAGTGGGAGGTCTAGGCTTCCAGCCTTATGAGGCTGCATGAGGTCTCCGTACACCCCCTAAGGTGGTGCAGAGAAAGCCAAGTCAGAAGCCTGACTTCCATTCCCCCTGTTGGACTCTAACAAAAACCCACATTTAGGTCATTGTAGTCACAAAAGGAGAGAGGATAAAGGTGTGCTGAAAAGTACTCAAAGAAATAATGGCTTGAAAATGGCCCAATTTTGGGCTAAAAGATACACTGTTAAAAGACAAATATGTAAAAAGCTGATAGACCCCCAATCAGAATAAATCCCCTCAGAACCACACCAAAACATATCTTAGACAGACTCCCGAAAACTGAAGACAAAGAAAAAACATTGAGCAGAGTGAGAATGAGCTGACACCTTACCTACAGGGGAAAAACAATTCCATTGATAGAAGTTGGACATCACAAGGAAGGGGCACATTTTCCAGGTGCTATAAGAAAACAACAGTCAATCCATAATCCTATATCCAGTGGAAATGTTCTTCAGGAATGAAGGAGATATCGACATTCTCAGATGAAAGAAAACTTTAAAAAATCATTGCCAGTAGATTTATTCTAAAAGAGTAATTAAAGGAAATTCTGTAAATATACTAATACAAATAGATCAAAGGAGAAACTTTGAAATGCCAGAGGGGGAAAAAAACATGGTA
>NW_006295821.1:170129-171284 GCF_000327345.1 Myotis davidii | reverse complement strand
TAGCTATATAGCTATAGACTTTCCCTGTCCTCTTGAGCTTTTGAAATCATGTTTGACAAACAAAGCAAACATTACAACATTGTCTGATGTAGTTCTCAATGTATGTAAAGGAATTCAATTTAAGATAAATATTTTATAAATAAGTAAAGGGACATAAAGTGAAGTAAGGGTTGTACACTTGCATTTAACTAGTAAAATAATAACACCAATAGAATGTAATAGGTTATCTATCTATCTGTCTATCTATATAAAAGCATAATATGCAAATCAACCAGATGGCAGAACAACCAATCAGCTATCTTGTGCACTGACCACCAGGGGGCAGATGCTCAATGCAGGAGCTGCCCCCATCAGGGCCTGCTGGCCAACCTCTCGGTTCCTCCCCCTGGCTGGCAGGTTCTGATCACCTGATGGGGAACAGGGAACTGGGGGTGGGTGGCAATGGATGTGGTGGGCAGTGCCAGGGCCCTGATTGCAGGCCAGGTCTAGGGACCCTACACGTGCACGAATTTCATGCACCAGGCCTTTAGTATATGTATAACGTAATACCTAGAGTAACCATTAAAAATAACTATGCAAAAAAAGACATATCCAAAAACATAATAGAAAGTAAAAATTGAATTCTTAAATATGTTAAAGTAACCACAGGAACGCAGAGAAATGAAAACAAACTTAAACCCTAATATGTCAGTGCTGACACTAAATGTAAGTTGTCTAAATACACCAATTAGGAAACAGGGATGGGCAGAGTGGATAAAAAAACATGACCTGATCATACACTGTTTTTGAGAAATTCACTTCAAATATAATAGCATAGGCAGGTTGAAAGTAAAAGGATGGAAAAAGATATATAAACATTAAAAGAAAACAGGACTATCTATTAATATCAGATTAAGTGACATTAGAGCAAAGAAAATTTTCCGAAGTGATAAATGGGTCAATTAAGCAAGAAGGCATAGCAATCCTAAATGTATATGTACCAAACAACAGAACTGTGAAATATGTGAAGCAAAAACTAATAGAATTGAAAGCAGAAATAGAACTAAGCAGAAAATCATCAAAGATTTAGAAAAACTCAGCAACACCATTAACCAACAAGCTCTAGTCAATATCCATAAAATGTTCCACCCTAAAACAGCGTAATACACGTTCTTT
>NW_006295821.1:111631-170074 GCF_000327345.1 Myotis davidii | reverse complement strand
CCCCCCCCCCCCCCCCCCGCCCCCAAGAGAGACCATATCTAGGCCATAAAACAAACCTCAACGAATTTAAAGAATTGAAATCATACAGAGTGTGTTCTCTGATCACAATGGAAGTAAACTAAATATCAAGCACAGAAAGGTAATGGGAAATTGATAAACACTTGGAAAAATAAATACTATGCTTCTCAATAATCCTTTGGCTAAAGTGGAAGCTTCAAGGGAAATGTTTTAAATATATTGAATGAAAACGAAAATGCAACATATCAGAATTTATGGAACATAGCTAAAGCAGTACTGAGAGAAATTTATAGGACCAGATGCATATACAGTAGGTCCTTGGGTTACATCAGAGATCCGTTCCTACGGCGCAATGTAAGGCAATTTTTGCCATTAAGTCGGAACCCACCTACATAAGCATCCACGGCACTCGCATGGAGCACATACACAGCAGTAATGAAGTGAAACAGTAAAAAAATCATTTTGACGTATGTACATATATGCTTTATGTTTGTTATTATTTATTTACCAGAAGCAAAGGTCAGGAATTGTTATCTTTCTCTTAAATTTTTTTACTGCTTCACTTCATTCCTACTGTGTGTGTGCTCCATGTGAGTGATGTAGGTGCTTATGTAGGTGGGTTCCGACTTACGGTGAAAATTGCGTTACGTTGCACCTTAGAAACGGATCTCCGACGTAACCCGAGGACCTACTGTAAATGGGAGATGGCGATGTAACCACGAAACGACATACATCGATTCCAACGTAACCCAAGGACTGTCTGTATTAGGGAATAGGAAAATTCTCAAGTCAACAATCTCAGCTCCCACCTCAAGAACTTAGAAAAAGAGGAACAAAATAAACCCAAGGCACAAACAGAAGGAAGACAATAACAAGAACCAAAATTAATGAAATTGAAAACAAAAAAACAGTAGACAAAAATGAGTGAAACAGCAATCTGGTTCTTTGAAAAGATCAGTAAAATGGACAACTCTCTAACAAGACTAAAAAAAAAATCAACAAAGAAGACACAACTACCAATATCAGCAGTGAAACAGGAAATACCACTACAAACTCTGCAGCTAGTGAAAGGTAAGAAAGGGTACCTACAGAACAATCCTAAACATATATTTGACAACTTACAGAAATCGGACCACTTACTTCAAAAACACAAACTGCCACATCTCATTCAATAGGAAATCGATCATCGAAGAGCCCTGCAGCCACGTTCACACATCTGGGTTGCATTAGAAGTGTTTTATCAATGCGTAGAATCGTATGTGTGTGGGAAAAAGAGAGAAAAGGAGCTTTCCTTTTAGATAGCTCTGACCTTGGCTGGCTTAAATGAGTATTTGCCGCAGATGTGTAGGTCCAGATCTAAAAGTTTAAATAGATGTCAAGGTAGGTTAACTCAATTTCAGTGACCTTGGTGTTGAGCCTTGGAAAATATTGCCTCTAGGTTAAGGCTTGAATAAATGACATTTCTAAAATTAAATCAGATATGTTTAAATATTCAGCATTAGGTTGATGAAGGTGGAAGGCAACAGACCGGTTCCAAGGTAAGTGCCAGGCCCTGCACGTCACTTCCTCCTGCTTCTGGAGTCTCATTTGGAGCTTCAAGGCCGACAGACAGCCTGCCTTCTCCTACTCCCTGGGCGGCAGGTGCCCTGGCTGGTGGGTGTTTCACACACACACCAGGTTCCCTAGTTTCTGTTTTTCCTGCTAACCACCTCCCTCTTCAGGAGGAAAGGGAGGAAGCTGAATCTGCTTCAAAATACTCAAGGCTCCCACACACCAGCTCCTGCTCCTCTTGGCTCAATGGGGACCCACGTTTTTCAGACCCTCCATGATGGTGCCTTCATCCTTCTGACCCTTTTGGTATTTTGTGGGTTGTTTGTGGGGCCTTTTGGTGAGGAGAATCTGAAAATGTATGATGAGATTGAATTTAAATTTGTCAATTTTCTAAACAAAGTCATAAACCAACTTCCTAATTATAAATTGGCGTGCTCTCCGGTGTTTACTGTTTTGGACTGAATTCACACGGAGCAGGACTGTAAACAGCAGCCTGCGTCAGAACTGGGACGACACCGCGCTGCAGACCACGTTATCACTCCCATCGGGGGCTCCATTGTTAGCAGTTTCCTCTCCGCTTCAATGTCTGGTCCGCTGGCCAGAGAGAGTATGGGGCACGGAGCACTCAGTGTGAAAATTACCAAGGCAGATGGCAGTCCCATGCCCGTTTTTGAAATATATGCTATTTTTGCAAAGAGCAGTTGATGCCTACGTAGGAGGGGCAAGTGTGAGTGTGGGTATTACCTGGGTGAGGGACTGCTTCTCACCGGTGAGCCTGTCCTGGTGCTCTGGGTGCGCCCCCCGTGGTGACAGCGGCACCATCTCTGCTCACTGCAGGAGGTAAATGTAATGCCACCCTTTGCTGGGAGCCCTATTTTGGATTCAGTCCGTGTTTGATGTGTTTCTGGTGAATTGGAAGGTGCATTTGCAGCTCTGATTTCCTGTAGGAATGTGTGAAGCTCACTTCGGGGTGAGGGGCGGGGAGGGTCAGCCAGCAGCCACAGGGACGAGGCTCACTGACTGAGAGGTGGTGTTCACACTGATAGATACGTACTGAGCCACCAACCCCATAGGGTGGAGTGGGAGCTCACAGAAGGGGGACGTGTTCTGTCTGCTTCAGCAGACACACAGTTCAATGGCAGAAGGTGGGGATGGGAGGGATCCCCCTACAGAGCTTACCTGTGGTCCCTGGAGGGAGGGAGGTCCAGACTCTCGGTGTAAATCCCTCTTTTGGCCCATCCAGGCCCCAACACCAGGGGCTGATCCCTGTTTCTCACCCAGACCTGCGGGGCCGGACCGGTGGGGTTGGGACAGGAGCAGACACAGGCAGGGCAGGACCGAGGAGGCTGACTGTGTCTGCTCTGAGCCCTCTTCCCTGAGGCTCTCGGAACGGCACTTTATTTTACAATCTTGTGTAGTCACCTGACATTTCTAAGTATAAGTGAAGTGTTACTTAAGTTTGCTTTCATTGTTGAACTTTTTCTGAGTTTGTCTTGTCACCCAATGAGATTGTAGGCGCCTTGAGCCAGAGGCCGTCTTTTATTTTCCTGTGACACCAGTTTTCCCAGGCCTCAAGCTTAGTGGCAGCAAGAGGATGAAACTCTCCAGCTCTGCCCAGCTCAGACCCATGGGCTCTGGGTCATCTTACTATTCTCAGTGTCCCTCCTCCCGGCTCCATCCTACACCTCCCAGGGGTGGGAAGGTGACCCTTTCCTAAAACCCCCAAGCAGGTCCCTTGGCACCCTCACCATCTACATCCTTATGCAGGTGCCAATGCTCTCAACACCTCACTCACACATCCGGCCTTAAGAAAGAAGGAAATCCTGCCATTTGGGACAACATAGGTGGCCCTGGAGGACATTATACTAAGTAAAGTAAGTCAGGCCAAAAGGGACAAATACTGCATGATTCTACTTACAAGAGATATTTAAGAGTCAAACTTACAGAAGCAGAGAGTAGGAGGGTGGTTGCAGAGGCTGCCGGGAGAGGCAAAAGGGACGTGTTCACTAGGTTACACAAGATGAGCCATTCCTAGAGATCAGTGGGGCAGCATAGTGCCCTCAGTTAGCAACACGGTTCTGTGCACTTAACAACCTGTTAGGAGGGTAGAGCTCATGTTCCTACTACACAAAGGGGCTGACAGAAGGGAACTTTAGCAGGTGAGGGACATGTCTGTTAGGCCATGGCAAGGGTTTCCTGGTGTTCCTGTAGGTCAGGGGTCCTCAAACTACGGTCCACGGGCCACATGCAAATACAAGTATTGTATTTGTTCCCGTTTTGTTTTTTTACTTCAGAATGAGATATGTGCAGTGTGCATAGGAATTTGTTCATAGTTTTTTTAAAACTATAGTCCGGCCCTCCAACGGGCTGAGGGACAGTGAACTGGCCCCCTGTTTAAAAAGTTTGAGGACTCCTGCTAGGTCCTGACTCATCAACTTGTACACATTAAATATGTGCATTTCTTTGTATATTAATTAAACTTCAATAGAAAATATTGAAATAAAAATTAAAAAGATGTTAGTCAGACCACTTTTATTTTTTAATCTCTCTCCTGTACCTGGTTGTCCTGAAAACGTAGTCAGGTGAGGATGTAGGGCCAAATGGTCCCCCCTGAATGACCGCTTTCCTTGGACTAGCCTCTCCCCCTTGGCACACCCTCTCGGGTGATCCCCTCCAGGAGGCTCTGGGCTCCCAGAGACACTGGTTTACAAGGCGGGGCATCAGGAGAACCACGCTCCGGGGCTTCTGCTGTGTTTGTGTGCTCTTTGCAGGGTTGGGCACACTGCCCCGCCAACAGCAGGTGCTCATATTCGCTGGCTTGCTCTGTAAGGAGAGACACAATTCCGGGATACTCAGAGCTCCTCTGTCGCACCCGCCTGCTGGGATCTGTGTGGAGACCTGGTCAGTGCCAGGCTCAGGGGCTTGCACCCTCAGACCTCAGAATTCAGGGACAAATGAAGAGTGACACGGCCAGGATTTGAGCCACAGAAGTGGCGGCTCAAGTAGGTGCCAGATGAATAAATCTGCAGCAAAGCATGAACAGCAAACCTCAAGACTCAGTCTGCGTTTCATGGGTCAGGAGTGGGAGGGAGCTCTGGGCCCCTGCAGATCACCGTGGGAAATCATGAACAAACTCTGAAGCACAGAGAATGTGGTCATAGATCTGACCGGGTTTGGATTCTTTCTGAGGTCCATTCTGGCTTTCATGGGCTAATTCTCTGAATATTATAACATTGGCTAATATTTATTGAATGCTTACCACACACCAGACATAGTTCTAATCATTTGTACATATGTAATCCTCAAAACAACCCAACAATGTAGGTACTTTATGAACCCCATTTTACAGATGAGGAAACTGAAGCAGAGAAAGGTTAAGTAATTCTTCAAGGTCACCCACCCAGTAAGTGGCCACGCTGGGATTTGAACCCAGGTGGTTGACTCTGGGACCCAAACTTTGAGCCACACTACAAGGCAAAGTTTCCTGAATAGGCATCTCCATCACCACAAAGAGCACCTCAAGCATTCAACACTCTGGATGTGAACGTCATCTGGAAGGATCAGGACCAATGGCTCACTGTGGGGCGGGGCCATGTGCACACATCCTGATTGTGGGCCTTAAAAAATATATCTATATCTCCAGGAAATCCCCAGATACTTTGGAGAATAAAATCAACTCAGGTTGCCAGAATTGAGTTGAGATGTTGCATTGAGTCCCAGAGGGACTGATGCTGCATCCTTTAATGCCAACGATACGCTTTTCTCTAGTTTCATTTGGTTTCTTGGAAAGCACTTGAAATGTAGAAAGTCCAGTTGCCACAGTGTATTGATTTATTTTCCCTACTTCCCAGGAGGCATGATTACCAAGGAACCCAAATAACCAAATACAAGCTGAGAGCCAGTGGCCCTGGCCCAGCACCCATGTGGCCATCCCGGCGCGAGGGAAGTCACTGCTCTGATCTGAGGAGGAACAGTTCTGTATTGAAAACCTGAACTCATGTTCAGATAATATAAGGAGAATATTAGACATTCAAGCTCAAGTTAGCTTTTAAGTATTTTGCCTTTTAAAACTAATATTTTCAGCCTGTGCTTGTTTTATACAATGGACCATATTTTGAGAGCCAAATATCAAGAGATACGGCCTGGAAAAGACGTGAAAACGCTGTTTTCTAGAATGAAGTTGTAATGGCATTCTGAAACCTCCTCTTCTGGAAGAGGTCAGTTATGTAATAGAACACCTGATACGTTTAGCACAGTCACTGTTAAATCAGATCACATGGTTTACAGGCATCTGGCCCAGGTGATGACAGCCAGTGGGGTCTGCACAGGCCATTGTCCTCGGGGCAGCATGCAGCTCCCTCTCTGTCTTTGGGATCCTGCGTTTGCTGGGGCCGGAGGCGGGGGGCGGGGAGGGGGTGGGTGCGAGCGAGCCTGACCAAGCACTGCATTTCACAGCTTACTGCCTGCACACTTCTGTTGGCTGGCATCTACTGCTGTTGGATTGACAGGAGTCACTGAGGTGAACCCTGGGTCCAGGTGTGTCCTAGGCCTGGCTTTCAGACCAGGTCTCCTGGAAAGCCAGCCCACACTGGGCCTAAAATCTCTTGCTCTTTTGTGTATCTGACCAAAAGCTTATGTCCATCAAAACAGGACACACCATGCATGAGGTTTTCCTTAAATATTGGGTGAGTCTGCAAGACTATCACATTTTATATGCATTTATATAGCATCCCAGGGTCTTATTAGCTCCCAGGCAGACCGATCCTTTGTCCTCCCAGCCAGAGGCTCTTGTCACGGGCCGGGGCGTCTTTTGTGCACATTTGAGCAGTATGCCTGTTTTCTCACGGCAGTACCTGTCGAGCGGCAATGACTCCTGCCTCTTCCTTTTTTCAGTCTATGGATGGACGGCTTTGTGATGCTGTGTTTGAAGCCTTATTTATAGGCTGACCTATACATAAGGAAAACAAAGAGCAGAGGATTAATGGTGATAATCTGTGAATGTGAGCCTGGAGGGTTCTTACCGGACCTCACACACGGAAGATCCTTGCCCTGTTCCCACAGACGGCAGCCGTGTTATCACAGGTGTCCTCACAGGCCAGCCGGCAGCGGGGAAGCGTTTTCCAGGAGTCCCTGGTGCTCTTCTTCTCAGAGGAAGCAGTGTTTTCAGAGACGGCGCTAATGCTTGTATTCATGAGTCAGTAGCAGCCCAGCTATGAAGTCTCCAGACTTTAGAGAGCTTTTAGGCCCATGTTGTGTATAAAGAACCATGGAGATCGAGGGTCTGACACATCTAGTGGTGGCATTATTAATACATGTTAACTTAAATTTTATACAATGGAAGTCCAGTTTAATTTTGAACTCGATGCCCTTTTTCTCTCTAATGTACCTTTTAAAAAGAATTTAAGCGAATTGTGCTGGAATGATCTCCCCACATCCACCCACTCCCCCGTCCCACGCTCCCTTTGATGGCAGCAGACATCTCTGTGTCTTCTCTCTGAGCAGTTGGTGTGGCGGGTATTTGATATAAGTACCTGCCATCTGGGGCTCTTGTGGAGAATTTCTTGGGCCTGGTGTGACATGAGAGCATCCTCTTCTAAGAACAGCATGTGGCATGAGGAGGCCGTGCCCCCGGCACAGACGCCCACGGTTGGGTTGGGGGTTCTCTCTCCAGGGTGGGGCTCTTCCTCCTTGAGAACAGAGCATCCTTTGCTCCTGCAGGGAGGTAGGTGAGTCATCCTGGGGGAGCGCTGGGCTTTCTAAGGGCAGCTCCCGAAACAATAGCCAAAGGAGGAAGCTGTCCTGTTTTCCTGCAGCTCAGCTGCTAAAGGCATTCTCCACTGTGTCGGTTTGTCTCCTTCGTGCTGCTCTCTCACGATGAGCATGAATACTTCAGTCTCCCAGTGTAAACACAGGCAGATATCAGTGAACAAGCAAGAGGGACATCAAAATCTAAAAAGTGAATAATACCTTAACCTCACACAACCTCACACATGCACAATGACATGGAACAGCTGCAGCCAGACATCTGTGTCGCTCATGAGCACACGGGACACTGGGTCTGACCCTCGCTCCCCAACGAGACCGTAAAATCAGATTTAACATATCAGGAATGGGTCCTGGCCGCGTGGCTCAGTTGGTTGGAGTGTCGTCCGGTACACTGAAAGGTTGTGGGTTCCATCCCCAGTTGGGGCACGTATGGGAGGCGACTGATTGATGTTTCTCTCTCACATCCTCTCTCTCTAAAAATCAATAAAAACATATCGTAGGGCGAGGATTAAAAATATATATTAGGAATGGACACACTAACTAGGTTCTCTGAATAATCACACATATTTACATGGTGGGAGGTGAGTAATTTAAATGTTTGGCCTATTTATCTGTGCGGGCAGCAGAGTCACATGTCGTCACAAAGAAGGGCTCTTCCTCCTGACGCTGGAGGGTTTGTAAGAGGTGCCTGTGCTCCCCCTGTCCAGAGGGGCCCCGGCCCTGTCATCTGCTCTTCGGTGGGTCCTCAAGGTCACTTCATGGGGACTTTGGACGGGGTGGGCAGTCAGGGTCTTCTCCCAGGGGATGGGATGGGGCCTCAGGGTTTTGGTGTGCGTGGTCCCATCACTTAACTGCTGCTGCTGTCACAAATACCCACACACGGCGGCTTAAACAAAGCACACTTATCTCCTAGTTCGGGAGTCAGGCGTTCAAGACCAAGGTTCCTCTGGAGGCTCCAGCGGAGAGACTATTTCCTGCCTTTTTCCCAGCTTCCAGAAACACCCACATTCCTTGGCTCGTGGCCCCGAATCACTCCAACCTCTGCTTCCATCGGCACATTTCCTCTTTGCCACTGAGCCTCCCGCCAGGATGAGCTCCCCATCTCGAGGTCCCCAGTTTATCATGTCTTTGTGGTCCCTTTGTCCACATGAGGTGGCACATCCACAGGTCCTGAGGACCAGGCTGCGGGCCTCTTTGGGGGCTGTTACCCAGGCCATCCCAATGGATGACTCGGTCACTCACAGGCGTGGGCTCATAGGCGTCCTGGTCCAAGCTGTGGTCGTAGCTCAGGTGGGGACCCCTGAGGGGCTGGTTGGCCTTTTGGTGACAATGACAGGGTTGCTTGGGCATGCAGTTAGAAACGTCCATGTTCAACTTCCCTTTACTCCCCCTCCCCCTTCCGCTAACAGAATGCCCGGGGCTCCCAGCATTGCTGCCAGGGGGCTCTGGTTGTGCTGGATGCTGCCCTGCTCTCAGGTCTGCCCGGGGGAGAGAAGTGGCAGAGCTGCTAAAGGACCTTCTGAGGGTCTAGTCTGTTGGACATTGGACATATGTATGGCTTAAAGTCATACATCAAAAAAATGAAGTAATTGTATGTTACTGTTCCATTGTCATTAAAATAAAATGGGTGCAGTCACTGCCATGGTCTGAGTGTGTGTCCCCCCAAATTCCTACATGGCTGACGGGATGGTGTCAGGAGGTGAGGCTCTGGGGAGGTGGCTAGGTCACAAGAGTGGGGCCTCCTGAATGGGATGTGTGCCCTGGGACAAGAGACCCCCCCACCTTGTGAGGGTGCGGGGAGAAGGCCCTAGAAAGGAGGTTCTCTCCTGAGCCCGACCATGCGTGCCTCGCTGTCTGACTTCCAGCCTGCAGAGCTGTGAGAAGCACATCTGTCTCCAGGCCACCAGTCCTGGCATTTTGTTACAGCGCCTGAGCAGACCATGACAAGCACTAATAGGAAAGTGTGTAGAGGTGCTTTACACCGTGTGTGTATTTACTGCTTCATGCCTGCAGGAGCATGTTTCCAATGTGAAATCTTTCCGACTGGAAGCTGGTCTTCCCCATGAGGAGGCCCACAGGCCTGACACCCCCAAATGACCTGCTCAAGGTGCACAGCTGGGAGGTGGCAGGGCCGCAGCCAAGCCTGGCAGCATATTTGGATAAGCTTGGAACCTGAGGAAGCCAGTGCTCTGGGTCCCTGTGAGCAGGAGGGGTTGGTGTCCCAGGCCTGGCAAGGCACCGCCCACCATAGGCCCTGCCCCGCCACGAGGCCCTGCCCCATCCCAAGGCCCATCCTTCCAGTTCTCATTTTCATGGTCCCAGCAGAATGGGACCCAGGTCGGGGCTTCCCCTGCCACTTGCCCACGGTGCCCCAGAGCAGCACTCAGCCGGGAGAGGCTTTTTATTTCTCACTAGGGTCCTTCTGGAAGGTCACTCCTATGGCATGAGTCCTTGTCCCAATCGGTTAGAGGTCATGTATGGCCTGCCAGGTGACCTTTGTGAAGTTTCCGTAAACAACCCCGTAAATGACAGAAGCTGTGTCCCTGCCTCGCTCGGTGCTGTGACTAATGGGGAAACACACTGATTTTGCATTTCCTCTTAGAATTCACTGTGAATTTTTACAAGATGACGCCATTGGTACGTCTGCTCCTCATCTCTAAGGGACTGAGCTCTTTGCTGAGCTCAGGAATGGCTTTTCAGAGCCTGTCACCGGCTCCGAAGAGATCACAGCTTGGGGAAGCAGGGCCTTTATCCGTGGTTATCTGATGAACCTGAGCCTCGGGCCCCTCCACTGGGAAATGCCACAGGAGATCAGGACACTGTCTGTTTCAGTCCCTGAGCTCTCTCGGGGTTCTAGCGGATGTGGCTCTGCCCGCATTAGCCCCTTTGTTGCCCTAACAGAGGGGATCTTGTTGATATGTTATTCTGATTCCATACTTGTCTATTGTTTTTGGTCATTTAAATAGCTGCAGTTTCATTTCTAAGGCTCAGCCCTGTTCACTTAAAAACTTCAATCTGAATCTCTTCCTGCTCCACCCTCCCTCACCCTGAAGGGGCACCAGAGGCATGGGATGGGGGTGAGGACTGCTCTTCACTCACCACCCTCCCTCCAGCGGCTCCTGTGTTGGGGCAGGGACGGAAGGTGCCTGCACACATGCACGCATGCACACACTCGTGTGGCTGACCTGCCTGGCTGTCTCCCCGAGTCCTGTCTTCACTGCCCTGCGCGAGACCCATGTGTGGTGGGTGGTGTGCCAGTCCCCCTTGGAGGCCTCACTTCTGGCTGTTGCTGGTGGTGGCCACCTTCTCCTGATGCCTCCATGCCTGACAACCGTCTTCCCAAATCTCAGCCATGAAGTTGCAACCTGGGCACGTGCCCTTGACCGGAATCAAACCTGGAACCTTTCAGTCTGCAGGCCGACACTCTACCCACTGAGCCAAACCAGCTAGGGCCCATGAAGAACTCTTAACCCTGTTTGAGTGGCTGTCCCTTTTTTGCCATCTCTCATGAGCACTCTCCCCCCCAGTACTGAGATATAATTGACATATAATGTGTTAGTTTTGGGTGTGCAGCGTGATGATTGATCTAGGTGTGTAAGAAATGATTACCCATAAGGCCAGCTACCACCTGTATCATGCCCCATAATTACCATTTCTTTTTTTTTTTTGTGGTGAGAACATTTAAGATCCTATTAGCTGCTTTGAAGTAAGGATACAATGCAGTATTGTTAGCCATAGTCACCATGCCTACGTTAGGCCTCCTCCCTAGGCTCAGGGAGGAGAGCTTTCATCCCTGCTGGGAGGGAGGGAGAAGGGAGTCATCTTCCTGCACTGCACTGCCCCTCTCTCCGGGGCCGGTCTCTGGGCCCACATCTCTCAGTGAGTCCCCCACCAGGCAGCTGTTCCCACACACCTGTTTTCTGAATTCAGAATTTGGGCCTCATTGTCTTTGTCTTAGTGAAATTCTGGGCCGACAGGAAGAATCCCACCTGCCATGCCATTACTTACCTCAGACCTAGCCCATGCCTGGGCCTGCGCTCCTCTCCTGCCCACCTCTGAGGTGCGTCCCCTCCTCTGAAGAGCTGAAAGCTATTTGCAGGGAGAGGAGAGGGAGGAAACCCACTGTGAGGGCCTGTCCTGGGGCTAGGGCTTCTGGGGTGTATGGTCCCTGCAGGAGGAAGTGCCTCTAGGAAGGAACTCAGCAGCAGTGACCGGTTCTGGGGTGTCGTTAGTGTCTTCAGCAGCTGGCAGTCAGGGATTGAGGTGAACAGATTGGGGTAGGGCTAGCAATGCTCAGGGCCAGCCCTGCAGGATCCCCATGCTGGGCATCAGAAGCTCTGGAGAACTGCAAAGAAGGCACCGCTATGTCTGAAGCCCAGCTTGCTTTCCCTGCCACCATCCCTCGGGGCCTGAACCAGGGGAAGGTGTCAAAACATGCCTGGAGAGAAGAGGCTGGGAAATGAATAAGCAACCTAATTAGCCTGGGTGGGCTGGGCGTTTCCAACAGTAATTTAGCACTGAGGACATTAATTTTCCTGCCTGCAGGGAGGGTATGTGTCACTTGATACAGGACAAGCACATTAGGTTTAAGATTCAGTTTATCCTACACATCCACTCACCCATCTCATCCCAAAGTGCGTAAGAATTCATCTCCAAAAGCCCATGGGGCCCAGGAGTTCTGGAACCCCAGCCAGGTGGCCGATCTCTCGCTGCACCCCCTCCCCTTAGCATCTAACACCAGCTTGTGCCTGGGACACAGGCATCCGCTTTGAAAGTGCCCTTCACCTCCCAGCAGCTCTCATCAGCGGAACGCCGTGTGGGTTTTCCCGTGTCCACATGCAGTTCTGTTGTCCAGGGCACGCCGCGGGGCGTGTGAAGTTCTGCAGTGGAGGCCTGCTCCTCCTGCAGAATTCTCAGCTTTCCTACGGTGGCTGTGATGTCTGGCAGAGTGTCATTCCCACCAGGGGAGCCGGAGGTGAGGGCTCTTGGATTATTTTTGAAACCTCATCAGCCATCTCAGAATTTTATATTCCCTCAAGAGTTCAACTAGAGCAGGTGTGGAGACTACAGTGGCTGCCCAGCAGAATGGAAGGGTGGTTGGTGAGGAGAGCAGTCACCACCGATGTACCTACCATCGCCAGCCCACCATCCCTTATGAGTTGTCCTTAGCTAACCTCTATTTTTCTAAGCTCTTGAGACACTGTTGGGGTTTGAATTGTGTCCTCTAAAAATATATATTGAAGCCCTAACCCCCAGTGCCTCAGAATGTGACCTTATTTGGAAATAGGATCATTGTAGATGCAATTAGTTAAGGTGTGGTCACACTGGCGTAGGGTGGGCCCTGACCTGGTATCTTTCTAAGAAGAGGACAGAGAGACACACAAGGGGAAGATGGCCATGTGACTGGGAGATGCAGCCACAAGTCAAGGACTGCCTGCCTCCACCAGAAGCTGGAACAGGCACGGAAGGACTTCCCCTGCAGGATTCAGGGCGTGTGCCCTGTTGACACCTTGAGTTCAGACCTCCAGCCTCCAGAACTGTGAGAGAAGAGCTTCCTGTCGTTTCAAGCTGCCCAGTGTGTGGTGCAGCATTACGGCAGCCCCAGGACACCACTACACCCTCCCTCTTCAATCCCCAACACTTCCACCACCGTCCCTGCTCCCCCCAAGGACACCGTGGGCACCAGGAGGCTTGGCCTGCAGCCTGGCCTGGAAATTTTGCACATGGCGTTTTGTTTAAACAAGACCAACGTGGAGGGAAGGCGATTACTCAGGCCTCCACAACTAGAGCTGAGATTTGGCCTGAACAAGTGTGCCTTTCGAGGAGGAGGCATGTGGCCTGACAGGTGTGACCTCAGTGCTGTTAAGCTCCAGCTCGGGGCGAGTGCAGCTGGGCAGACAGCTCTCAGGCACAGTGTGTCCAGCCCGCACCTGCTCCTCTCCGTCTGCTAAGCTTCTGGGGAGTGGCCATGGGACCACAGGTGTTTCAGTTACCCAGTTTGTGTGGGGCTTTGAGATGTGGTTTGTGCCGCCTTGGCGCTGGTGTGAGCGGCTCGTGCCTCACTCTAGGCAGTGGTCTTAGGTAGTAAGTTTTGAATTTTTTGGTAAGTTTCTAAGTTTGTATTTAATTTTAGGAAAGAGAACCCATGCAAGCTCTTAGCAGCACTGGTCTTGCCCCCTGCGGGCCAAGGGAGCCCATCAGGGCCCCTCCAAGGCGAGCTGCTGAACACAGCCTTTGTGTTTGTGTGATGAGGATGCATGTTAACACATGTCTTCCATGTAAACATTAGGTACATATTTCAGAAGCTTAAAAAAGGCTATGCCATTGCCCTGGTCCATGGGGCTCAGTTGATTGAGCGTCATCCCCTGCACCAGGAGGTTGCTGGTTCGATTCCCAATCAGGTCACATGCCCAAGCTGTGGGCTCTACTTCCCAGGAGGGGGCATGCAGGAGGCAACTGGTCAATGGCCCTCACTCACTGATGTTTCTCTCTCTCTCTCTCTCTCCCTTCCTCTTTCTCTAAAATTAAAAGACAAAACATATTTAAGAAAAAACCCAGCTGGTGTGGCTCAGTGGTTGAGCATTGACCCATGAACCAAGAGGTCACCTGTTTGATTCCTGGCCAGAGCACATACCAGGGTTGCAGGCTCCATCTCCAGTAGGGGGCATGCAAGAGGCAGCTGATCGATGTTTCTCTCTCATCGAGGTTTCTATCTCTCTACCCCTCTCCCTACCTCCATCTCTAAAATCAATAAAAACAGACTTTTTTTAAAAAAAAAGCTATGCCCTTTGCTCTGTAATTCTACTTCAAGGAATTTAACAGAGATACAATCAGACATGAGAAAAAAACATTATGCCTGTGGTTGTTTCCTTTTGTTTAATCATTATGATAATCAAGAATTGCTTTAAAAATCTGATTAAATTTCAAAACACACACAAGGGAACATTTACACAGCTGTTAAGATCATGTAGAAGAGTAGCAGCATGAAAAAAGTTTGAGTGAAAAATTTGTTATAAACAATATATATTATTACAATTTATATAAAAGTACATCAGGATTAAAAAATATCTCTACATGATGCTATTAGAGCTATTAGAGTTTATTTTTCATATTTTCTAAAGTGAACACAATGATTCTTGTACTCACACAAAAATACATGTTATCTTAATTTACTTGTTGTAGCCATCAGAATCTAATGATCACTTGTATATGAGAACTTTAGTTCAAGTCAGCCATCCTATCAGATTTTTCTCAGCAAAAGGACTTCTTCCAACTAACTACCCTTATCTACTAATTGTCCATTTAGAGTTTGTGTTAATGTCAATTCCAGACATCCTTACCGGAAAAGCCATGAAAGAGTCAGAACTCCAAGCGTTCCGTCTCTAGTTTCCCCGAGACCACACACCCCAGGAAGGGACTCTGAATGCCCTCCCTCGCTGTGTCCTGCGGGACACACACTGAGGACTGCATCTGAGGTGGTTTGCCTACCCTGCATCTTGACCTTTGCTTCTGTTCTGTTTCCACTGAGGAACAGATCCAAACAGTACCACACAGTGGCCTGCAGACCAAACTGTGAATGCCTCTTCTGGGGGCTGTTGCTCTACATAATGCGAAATTCTTTAAACAAACAAACAAACAAGGAGAGTGGGGGAGGCTCAGGAATCATGTCTAGTCTGGGGCTTGCACAATGCCCAAGGGGAGAGGAAATGCCTGGTCCCCATGCTGAATCCAGGAGAACTCTTATCCTCATGCCATCTCACTCATGTTTTTACAAAACTTTATTGAGGGAATAATGAACAAATCTCATTGCATACACTTTAAAATGTACAGTATGATGATTTGATATGCATTGTGAAATGATTACCGAGTTCAAGGTAATTAACACATCCATAACTCTTTGTGTGTGTGTGTGTTCAGTGAAAATGCTTAAGGTCCACTCTTAATAACTTTCAAGTACACAATTACCATATTATTCACTGTCCTCGCCCTGTTGCACAGTGGAGCCTCAGATCTCATTCATTTTATAACTGGAAGTTTGTACCCTCTGACCCTCCTCCCAGCCCCTGGCTACCACTCTTCTGTTCTTCTCTGTTTTTATGAAATCAGCTTTTCTTTTTTAGATTCCTCATATAAGTGAAACCATGCAGTATTTGTCTTTCTATGTCTGTCCCCGCCCCCTTAATGTCATGCCCTCCAGGCTCATCCATGTTGTCACAAATGGCAGGATTTCCTTCTTTTTTTATGGCTGAATAATTATCCTTTGTACATATGCACCATATCTTCTTTATTCATTCATTCCCTGAAGGACAGTTAGATTGTTTCCATAGCTTGGCTATCACGAATGCTGCTGCTGTGAACTTGTGGGTGCACACATCTCTTCAAGAGACTGACTTGGTTGCCTTTGGAGACGTACCCAGAAATGGAATTGCTGGATCATATGCTGGTTCTAATTTTAATTTTTTGAGGAACCTCCATAGTGTTTTCCATACTGGCTGGCCTGACTTACATTCCCACCAGCAGTATGCACGGATTCCGATCTCCCCACACCCTCACCAACACTTGCTGCCTCTTGTCTTCTTGCTGACAGCCATCCTAACAGGTGTGCGGGGGCACCTCCTTGTGGTTTTGATTTGCGCTTCCCTGCTGAGGAGTGGTGCTGAGCACAATCCCGTCCTTCCACACTGTGTAGTGGACTTGGCACAGTCATTCCCTCTCACGTGTTCTGGGTGGATCCTGCCTTTGGTTTGCCGAGTGTTCTGCCCTGGGTTAGAGGAAAGGTAGCTGGTGGGGGTCTCAGGTGGGGGTGGGGGAGGTCATCCTGGGTGCTGGGTGGGGACGCTGCTGGGCCCGGCGGGTGGGGAGAACAAGGTTGTCAGAGAGCGAGGTGACGTGCTGGGTTGAGAACAGTGGTCAACAGTGGTCTGGTGGCATCTCCAGTGTCTATTTCTTCCTGAGCAGCCCACTTCCCCCAACCCGCATCCTGAGAACCTAAGGCCCCTGTCCATTTCCTCCCCCTCTTCCTCGCTCCTCACCTCTCTCCAGGCCCTGCCTACTGTGAAGTCCTGTCCTCAGGGACTAAGGATGAAGCCTCCTGGCCCAGGGCCCCTGCTGCTTTTCAGGAGGAGCCCTCTTTATTACATAAAATTGGGTAACATGGCTACTTTCCCTGCACCCCATGCCTCTTCAGGAAGGTCACCCTGTCTCTGCAGCCCCCCAGCCCCTCCCCTCAGACTTGAGGACTTGGAGGACCAACCCCATGTGTCCCTAACACGACATAGCTTAGTGTGGCCTGTCTCCGAAGTAGGTATAAACGGAGTTATACTTTATGTATTCTGTGCAGCTCACTGTTGTAGCTCAACTGCTATAAACCACCTGTTTCTACTGCTGCATGGTCTCCCACTGTGTGACCACAACTCACCTATTCATCCAGTCCGCTGTCGATGGGCTTGTGCTATCTTCAGTCCTCCTCGCCCCTCCTATCTTTCACCCTTTTCTCCCCTCCTCCTTCCTCATCACCTCCTCTCCCTTCTTCTTTGCTTCCTTCCCTCTGCCTCTTCTCCTCTCCCTCCTCCTCCTCCCCTCCCCTCCTCCTTCTTCACAATTGTAAGCAGCTCTGCTGCAAGCATTGGTGCCCACGGACACGGGTGTGCATGTACCAGAGCTTGTTGCTGGAGAGGCTATGCACCTCTGACTGTCATACAGCGTCACCTCAGTTCCCGAGGGAATCGTGCAATTGACACACCTTCTTCACCAGCTTGTTCACCATCTGCCACCAGGGAGGTGTATCCTTGTTAGTGGCCGGCTCCCATTTGGAGCGGAAACCCCATGCGGGCAGGGAGCCCGCCTGCCTTGCGAGGCCCTGCACCTTGGAACCAGGATGGGGCCTGGCTCCCAGCCCCTCGGGAGTTTTCAGGAGACCAGGCGCAACCCGAAATTCCCCAGCTCCAAGATGCCTCTTGTCAGAGGTTAGGCCTCCTCCACACCCCAGCTCAGGAGTGAGGCTGTGCTGTAAATGGTTGCCAATTTCTTCATAGGGCCATTTCCAGGTCTCCCCCTTTTCCTTGCTGCCCGCCCCCACTCCCTTGATGTGGGATAAGGCCGTGCAGGAAATACGTGCATCCTCGCTTTCCATGGCCAGCGTCCAGCTGCACCTAGGCCTGGCTGCTCCCGTCTCCTGTTACCTCTCACAATGGCAGGTCTCCGCTTCCTGTCTCCCCCACCACCTGGAGATCCCCCACCTGTCTCACAGGGGCTCCTGGTTTCTCAGAACCCGGACTGCACACCCCTCCAGCTCTCCTGTTTCTCACCTCCCTTTCATGGCTAACTTTCCGGAACAGTTGCTAAGAGGATGTGCTCGGTCTCCAGGTATAACATTACGTTCCACCTTCCCACCTGGGCACCGTCTGGCTTCCCGCAGAGGACGAACAGGCATGTCCTGCTTCTCCTTTCTGGGAGGGGGCGATGCAGTGCGGAGAGCAGGCCTGTGCTCCTGGGACACGTGGGCTAAGAGTCTTCATACTGCGTTGGCTTTGGGGCCTCACCTAACTGTCCCTGTTCAACTGTGAGAGACACTGGGGACAACATTCCAGTTGAGCTATGACATTTCTCTGAAGCAACACTTGTTTTCTGGGCTGTACTTGTACACACCTGAGTTTGAACCCAGCCTCTGCCACTTACCAGCTGAGCAACATGGGGCAACTTACTGTCCTTCTCGCTGTGCCCTATTCTGTACAGCAGGGTAAAAATTGTGCCCATCTGCTAGATCCTTGTGAAGATTAAATCAGTTCACACCAGGTGAGTTTAGGAGGCGCCCTGGAACTTAGCAGTACTCAGTAAACTTTGGGCAGTATTTTATCATTGTTATACTTTTGGCAAGTAGTAAAAGATTTTTATAGAAAGCACCATTTGTGTTATAGTGTAAGAAGTGAGTGAAGTTTTGATAGAGGTTGAGAGAGAGTAAGAGAGATTGAGAGAGAGAGAGAGGAGAGAGAGAGAAGGGAGGGAAGGAGATTTATTTTAAGTGACTGGCTCACACATTGTGGGGGCTGGTAAGTGTAAAATCTACAGGGCAGGCTGCAGGCTGGAGACCCAGGGGAGCGCCCATGCTGAGTTCCAGTCTGAAGTGAATGTGGAGCCAGAATGCCCTCTTCCCCTGGGGAGGTCAGTCTTTCTCTCTTGGGACCTTCCACTGATTAGAGGAGGCCCACCCACATTAGGAAGGATGATTTGCTTTACTCATAGTCTACTGATTAAGTTGTTAATCCGATCTACAAAATACCCTCAAAGGAACAGCCAGAGTAGTGTTTGGTTAAACGTCTGGGCACTGAGGCCTGGCCAAACTGACACATAGGAGCAACCATCACAGATGGTGGCAGACTCCACCTTGAAGCAGCGCGGGAAATGACACCAGCCAGCGGTGTCTCAGGGTCCAGGGAAGAAGCTGAGTGTGTGAACGGGAGTCAGTGAGAGCAGAGTGGACAGGTTTTGCCCTTGTCTTTGCTTTGCTTTTGGTTTAAAGATGGGATAGACTCTCACAGGGAGCGGTTCTCAAAGTGTGGGTCAGCAGTGTCCCCATCACGTGGGGTCCCTGTTAGAAATGCACATTCCTGACCCCCCAACACCAGATCACAAACGCTCGTCATCTGGGTTAACAAGCCTTTGGGGGCAATTCCAATGAGCCTCCGTGTGAGCACCATTGAGTACACTCTGTGCTGGAAGAGGTGGGGACCAGGCAAGGGGAGGAGGTGGCGATATCTGGGAGAGCAGATGCCCTGGCAGGTGTGTCTGCAGAGGCCTGCGGGACTGTGGCCTGGGGGCTAGTTTTGGCCAAGGACAAGTGTGGGTGGTGCTGCCTCAGAAGGGGTGGGAAGGTGGATGCACTTCACTTTGGGGAGGAAAGGGCCTGCGTTTTAGGACACTCTGTCAGGCGACTTGCCTTCCTGAAGTCAGATGCAGGTAGTTGTGATGGGGAAGGGGGATGAATGATTGTCAGGCTCAAGGGGCCGTAGCAAAGCTGGGTCTGGCTTCAGTGAAGGTCAGACCAGGACATTTGTCCACAAGGAAAAGGTTCACTGTTGGCCCTGCGATGATACCTTTCCAGAGACCCCTCCCCTCATTGGACACTACCCTGAGCCATAAAAAACTGCTGATATTCAATGGTGTGTTTTTTAAAATATGTCTTTTAATTGATTTTTAGAGAGAGGGGAAGAAAGAGGGAGAGTGAGAGAGAAACATCGCTGGGGGAGAAACATCAATTGGCTGCCTCCTGCATGCTCCCCACCGGGAATCAAGCCTGCAACCCAGGCAGGAGCCCTGAACCGGAATCGAACCTCTTGGTGCCTGGGTCAATGCTCAACCACTGAGCAACATGGGCCGGGCTATTCAATACGTTTTCATGTATTTTTAAAAAAGCAGTATTTTTTAGTTTTACCCCACACCTTCCCTGTGTGGTTATCACACCTTCACTTCATGCTGGATGGTTTGTTTGCACATCTTCCCTGACCCCCAGACTCCTGAGCTCTCTGAGGGCAAATGCTGTGTCACCTTCATCTTTTTACCCCTCAGCCCACCTGGTGGTGCCTGACAGTCACCACATGGAGATGTTGGCACACCCATTGCATCGACATGCATGGCAGTTTGAATCGCTGCCACTCCTTGCTTGAATTCCCCAAACCTTTCATGGAAATAGGCACTTATTCCTGAAATTCTGCTGTAAGGAAGAGCATGCTACCTGTCATGCCAACTGCAAAAGATGGCAAGCCCCCAGGGTGGGAGAGGCCCCATGCAGGGCCCACCCGCGTGCACACTCGTGTTCTTGCATGTCCTTGGGATGTGGCAGCCCGAGCCTTGCACACATGACTCCCATCTGCGGGCACTGAGGTGTAGAATGCACGCGGTGGCTTCTTGCCAAACATGGTGAGCTCGGAGGGCCTGCAGCGCGCTTCCCTCCCCGCCCGCGTCTCCTTGGGCAGGCGGCGCCGCAGCGGGGGCAGCCGGTCCACCCGGCCACCCGAGGACCCTCTAAGGACCCCAGGACCCACTGACCTGGTGCTGCCCGGGCAGCATGCGGCGGCGCGGGGAGGGTGCGCTGCGCTGCTGCGGCCTCTGCACCTGCCCAGGGACTGCCGGAGGTAAAGGGGGGCGGGCAGGTTCGCGGCCGCTCCCGCTCCCACAGTCCCTCCTTCCTCTCCGGTGGGGGGAAGGGGCGCAGACAGAGCCCAGGCTGGGAAGCGGGGGCGGGGGCGCCTCGGAGTGAGAGAGAGCTGCGGGCCGAGATGCACGCGGGTGCACACTCGGGACTGTCAGGTGACTCGTGGGAGCACACACTAGGGTCCCAGGTGCTGGGGTTTTATTTTTATAGCCAACTATACCTGAGGCAGAGGTGCAGGCTCAGGATGCTGAATCTATAAAAAGAAAAACAACCCTGTCTTTCAGACAGAAGCAAGGGAAAAGCCCCCTGGGTGAGCCCCCAGGGCAGCCAGAGAGTGAGGAGAAAGCCCTGATGGGGTGGGTGCTCCCGCAGGGTTCCTTGGTGACCTTGGGGGTGGATATTTGGGGCTCCCAGGTGGACTTGGGTGTGCACACTCGAGGCTTCCAGGTGATGCGGGAGTGCAGGCGCCAGGCTTCCAGGTGACCGCACGGTTGGGCGCAGACAGAGCCCAGGCTGGGAAGCGGGGGCGGGGGCGCCTCGGAGTGAGAGAGAGCTGCGGGCCGAGATGCACGCGGGTGCACACTCGGGACTGTCAGGTGACTCGTGGGAGCACACACTAGGGTCCCAGGTGCTGGGGTGGGTGCTCCCGCAGGGTTCCTTGGTGACCTTGGGGGTGGATATTTGGGGCTCCCAGGTGGACTTGGGTGTGCACACTCGAGGCTTCCAGGTGATGCGGGAGTGCAGGCGCCAGGCTTCCAGGTGACCGCACGGTGCACGCGGAGCTCCCTGGTGGCTGCGGGGACAGCCTCGCAGCCGCGCCCCCTCCCCACCCGTGCTACCCCACCCATGAAGCACCTTCTGGTGCAGAGGAAAGCAGCTGCGGAGGACCGTTTTGTTCTGCCGGAGGATGAGGTTTTGGCTGAGAAATGAAGAGATGGCTTTGGAAGAAATGGTGCAGAGATTAAATGCGGTTTCCAAGCACACTGGTAGGAGGAGCTGCTGGCCTTGAATTCTATGTTCTTAGGGACATGCGTCTAATTTTTGTATAACAGCCTTCATTTCCCCCCCTTAGCAGTAATAACAGGAAAGAGCAGGCATGATGGGCATTTATCTGGCAGCTGATAGGTTTCCATGGACAGTCAGCATGATTTTATTCTGCTGGGATCGTTAAAATGATTGCAGATGGGTGCCACAGGCGAGGTCCCAGGTTTGCATGTGGAGCGGTTGTCTGAAATCTTCTCATTCAACCTTCATTTTAGTCGCATGTGCAACCATAGCGATGGAGAAAGCATGAGTATTCGTGGATGGAAAATAATTTGAGCCAAGGGCTTTTCGAGCCTGGCCTGGGGATGGTGGAGATACCAGCCCATTTGGAGGAGGAAAAATCCGGATTGATCAGGTGGTGCTTTTCTCCACCCCATGTAGTTTCACCTACGACAATTGTTGGGAAATGGTATGGGTCAAGAGTGGAAGGAGAGCATTGTTGGACGTTGGTTTTCTGTATTAATTAAAAGATGACTTAAAATAAGCCTCTAGAAGCAATTAAAATGGGTTCGTTTAGATGTAAGAAAAACCTGAGCTGGCAGGGTCTTGCTCTTGGCTTTCAATCAGTCACATATGAGTTGCCCTGTGCGGGAGGAAGACACTCGGCATTAACTAGTTTTCCTTCCTTGGAATGAAGAGGAGAGAACCCGGTATAGTTAAAAGTGAGTTGCCACATTTTTGCCTGGTGTTGTCCTACGTTATGTTATATATCATCACCTTGTTGTCTAAATAAGACTTTCCAGCTATGTGGTGTAGATGTGGTATTCTTTCTTTCCTCTTTCTTTCCCTCTCTCTTTCTCCCCCTCCCCCCATAAGTGGAAGACCCCAGTGGCTTTCGAGAGCAAAGCAATGCTTAAATCGCCATAAGCATCATTGTGTGTGACACTCAGTTTGCAATGGTGACTTTTGTGATTACAGCTGCTGGACTTATTGTATACGGGTCAAAAGAAAATAAAGCCGTTTTACGCCATCTGGCCCTTATTCATAGAAAGGTAGCGAGCTCCCTTTTTCTGGAACACGAGTCGCCTTTTGCTGGGTGCGGGGTTTGGCATGTGGCTGAGGTGAAGGGCGCAGGGGGACCGCAGCTTGGCGGGCGGGCTCCCACTGGCCCTGGAGGGGGGGGGCAGCTCTTCACACCCTCCGCATTGGCCTGGAGTCGGAATTACAGAGTGGGAACCGCTCCAAGAGTGATGTCACTCCCTAGTGCGTGGGGAGGGAGGTTTTTCCTTGAGCTCGGAAAGACGCATGTGCATTTTGAATTGCTAGGAGTCTATGTCTGAAGAGCTGGAATGACATTGGCCACTCACCTAACGTGTATTGCGGGCCAGGTCCTTAACTTGACCATGGACTCATTCTAAGCAGAAACTCCGAAATGTGTGTCCTTTGACACATCTGCGCTGCCAGCAACTACAGGTTTCACCAAGACTCTTAAGTCCAGGACAGCAGATGCCTGGCTTTATGAATATCCAATATCATTTTGTTAGAGGAGAGGACCCCTGCTTTTCTCCCATGAACACTGCCTCTTCCTTCATTACAAATCCATTTTTCACCCATTCTGCATGTGAGGCAGCCCTGGACGGGAGCTGCGAGACATGACGTGGGCTGGAGGGCTGTTTGCCGTGCTATATTGACACAGTGCCATCCACCGAGCATGGGGGTAGGGGTGTAGCTCTATGTAAACCTACTCGCCAGCTCAGGTCTAAACCCCAGGCACTTCCTCTGTAACAGAATGGCTTTTACCTGGAGGTCGGAGAGTTGTTCCACCTCCAGGGTGATTTGGGATCAGTGGCAGGTGTGGGCTGGTGGTGCCAGGACATGGGTCTGCATGTTGGTGTAGAGATTCAGAGCAGGGGGCCTGACCCACTCAGGACAGGGTCAGAGGGGAGGGCCTGGGTTCAGCGACCTTCGTGGCTATTTCACCTGCACAGAGTTGGACCTTTTATGGCTCTGCCCTGAACTGACAGGCATTTTATCTTTGTCCACTGTCCAGACATGCTGCTGCCTTATTTTCACTTCACATGTATATGTTGCTCCCACTCGGCAAGGACATACATTATCTAGTAACCTTGTACATCTGGTCGGTGAATCTTACCTCTTTCTTGACCTTGAGAATTTAAGTTGCATATACACTTGAACCTGAGCTTTAACCACAAGGCCAGGAGCACTTTCCAGCGACAAAAGCTCCCTTCTGTGTGGTAGGGCTTCTTTTCTAGCATTTTCATTATTTGGGTTTTCTCTTTATATTTACAGTAATTGGTGAAAAAGGAATAAAGATTTGAGGGAGAAATGCTAATGGATCTAGTTGATTCAGGCATTTTCCGAATGCAGAACAGTCATCCTCGAACTAGAACATCTGAATCATCTGGAGAGAATCATCACAGATTCCTGGGCCCTACTTCCAGAGTTTCTGATTCAGGAATTCTGGGGCGGGGCCCGAGAACTTGCATTTTTAAATTCTCAGGTGATGCTGATGATACTAGCCCAGGAGCTACATTTGGAGAAGCACTGCAATAAAAGTCTTTAAATCTTGTGCCACCTTCTCCATTAATTAACCTTGAGCAAAATATTAACTCCTATTATGGATGAATGGATGAGGGTGGATGGGTGGATAAATGGATGAAGCTGCATACGAGACTAAAAGTAGAAACTGTATCATATATTGAATTTGTAATCCCCCCGCCCCCAACCCTTGCCCTGAGGACTAACAACTTTTAGCTCTTACATACCCTTGGTTTGCATCAGAACATGAGTGTTGAGGGGAAGGGTGCTGGTGAGTCTGCCTCACTCCTCTGTTTGGAGTTCAGCCATGACACTCATACTCTTTGGCCCAAACATCTTCCTTCCCACCCGCTCTGTCTCATCTTCTCATCTTCTCCAGTAAGTATACCACCACCAAGAAGCTCACTTTCAACTGACACCTCAGCTGCTAGCTCAGACACTGGAAGGATCGGGATGTTGTTGTCCCATCTGGTACTATCATCGCAGCAACATTCGCGTAATGAGTGTCCACCCTTCAGATGTGTCCCTCTTAAAGAACCCAGGCATCCTGCAGTGGTGTTCTCTGTGCCACATCCAGATTCAGATGCAGGGAGAAGTGAGACTCTTTTAGCGAGTTCTGTTGCTGAGATCTCTAGGGAACTCTGAAGTCAGACAGTGGAGGTAGCTTTTGTGACAGACCTGACCTGGGGCGCTTCTTTGGAGTACACATAGATGTTGTTGGATAGAAAGGATGAGGAAATAGAACAACAAGCCCCAATATGTAGACAGTGCTCTGTGGGAGATGATGAGGCCACATTCTTGTCTTTATTTTGTGGAGCCAGCACCCTGCATAAGGGATTCTAGTTCTTTGTGTTCTGGGTTTTCCTAAAGAAACTGTTCAGTGCTGCAGCTGTTAATTGTTACTGTCCTGATGGAAGCCCCTGGGGTCCCTTGGTCCCCCACCTAGGACAGCCTGGCCCTAGCCGAGGACATGCCCACCTCTGCCTGTGTCATCCATCCCCCATTTCTGGCCCTCGGAGAGCTCTGCGCTCTGGTCGTCACTAGTTTCCTTTGGGATTGTGTCCTGCTCCTGGCAGAGAACCCCCTGCACACCTACAAGGGCTCTGGTGCCTGGCTTCCTTTCTTACCCTATTGGCAGGGCTTGTTGTGACTCGTCTGCTTCAGGGTCCTGATAATGCTCACCTGCTCCCTCGGGGACCCCCGCTACTGATGCCTCGACATGCGGTTGGCATCACGGGGGCTAACCTTGCCCATTATCTCTGTACCAGCCCAAGTCCTGCAGCCTTGTGAGGAGCCCGGTCCCTCTGGCCCCCCAAACCCCAGTCAGTCCTGTGAGGGGTCTGGCTTGGTTAAGACATGAAAATGAATAGTTAACCCAGAAATTCCAAAACACAACCTAAGAACTTTTCTGTGTAAAAATGTGTACAAGCTTTTGGAAGAATCTTCTGTGCACAATGCGGCTACTTGGGTTTGCATTACGGAGTCTGGGCGTCCTTGTTGTATGAGGTTGGGACAGCATGGAGGCTGGGGTGGCCAGTGGGGAGGAGCCGGAGTGAGAGCAGAGGGGTCATGCCGGTGCACTCGTCACCCCCGGCTGCTGTAACAAAGGCACCATGGACTGGGCGGTTGAAACAACAGGCCTTTATTTCTCACAGTTCTGGAGGCAGGAAATTCGAGGTCAAGGTGTCAGCTGGGCGGTTTCTCCCAAGGCCTCCTTTCTTGGCATGTAGACAGCCGTCTTCCTCCTGTGTGCTCACATGGGCATCCCTCTCGGCATGTCTGCATCCTAATCTCCTCTGATCAGAACACTCGTCCCCTTGGATGAGAGCCCCCAATGACCTCGTTTACCTGAAGCACGTCTTTCAGGGCCCTGTCTTCAAATACAGTCGCATTCTGAGGTCCCGGGGTTGGGACTTCAACGTCTGGATTTCAGAGTCGCTCAGTTCATCCCACAACTGCCGGATGGCTTGTGAACTGTGGGACCACAGCTCCAACCTCAGCTCAGGTCCTGAGGGGAATCGGAGGCCTTTGAGACATTTAAGCAGAACTGCGATACGATCTCATCCTGGTGTTTAAAGGCTTGTCTGGCTGCTTATTGAAAAGACAGAGGGAGCCATGTGAAAGGAAAGCCCCTGGCCAGGTCCAGCCCAGGAGTTAGACGGCCACTGGGGCCAGGGTGGCAGGTGGCAGGTTTGCAGGTGGCAGGTGGTGCGGACAGCGGGGGTCTTGACATGTTTTGAAGGTGGGCTGACTGAGCTGGATGTGGGCAATGAGAGGAAAAGAGGAGGGCTGTGATGCCCGTCTGCCGTTACCTGAACCACCAGGCTGCTCACTGCTCTCTGGCCATAAGCCCTCCCTGGGAAGATGGTGTCTGGCTGAGACATGCTTAGTGTGGCAGCAGGTTGGGGGCTGCAGGACCAGGCTATCATGAATGAGCTTTCAGGGATATGAAGGTTCCCAGGACATCCTCACCTGAAACTGCCCGATTGCACCTGTCAGAGGGAAGGATGCCTCCGAGGCTGGCTCAGCAGGGGTCGTTGGTGTGCACATTTCCACACAGAAATGTTCAGGAGCTTTAAATGCAGAGATCACAGCATCCGGCAGCAGTAAACTCCGCCCAGCATGGTCTCCATCGGGAACATTCGTGCCCACCCTGCCTGCTGTCTTCTCCTCAGCGATGGAATTCTTAAGACTAGATTTTTTCCCCCAAAATCCATTTTTAAAAAATATGTTTTTATTAACTTCAGAGAGAGGAAGGGAGAGAGAGAATGAGAGAGAAATATAAATGCTGAGAGAAAATCATGGATCAGCTGTCAGAAGGCATCCCCCTTCTGAGGATCGAGCCCAAAACCCAGGCATGAACCCTGACCAGGAATCAAACTGTGACCTCCTTGTTCATGGGTCAACGCTCAACCAATGAACCACACAGTCAGGCTCAAATCCATTAAAAAAATGTTGAGTCCCTTATGAAGAAAATCATACAGATGAGTGACATTGACCTTGATGAGGGATCGTTGAATATTTTGTGATGCGTAATTTAGATTTCTGATTAGATAGGTGGGAACTATTTTTAAAAGAAACAAATAGCTTACATAGGAAATTTGTTATGGAACTTGTTAGCAGAGATTCTGGAATGAGTTTTGGAGATTCTGAGCATAAAGAGACGTTTGTGGATGAAAGTAGTCATTTATTCTTATTTAGAATTGCCCATTGGAGGGTGACTGGTTTCCTCCATCTAATGCAGGGTCCTCAGGGTGTGGTCCTAGACCAGGCATCACCTGGAAGCTTGTTATAAATGCAGATTCTCAGGCCTGGCCCAGCCAGGTGAGTGGTGCTCCAAGTGAGGCTCACACAAGTTTGTGTTTTTTGGGGGGGAAGGGATGGGGGACGCCAAAGCCAGGTTAACGGGAAGATGAAAGCAGGACACTCTGGTTCTTCAGTGGACTCCAGTGAAAAACAAGGAGGCACTTTGTGCCTGTGCCACCCTGTCTGGAGCTCCTGCTCACCCTTCAGTTAATACTGGGTCCTCCCTCAGGAACCAGCTCAGGGCCACTCAGGTGAGGCCTTCTTCCTTGACCCACCTGGCTTTGTGATTCATGTGCTCCTGTGCCCGCACTCCTGGGTGCAGTGCTGTCCCCACTGCACTGTCTGCTTGGTGGCTCCTTTGCCACATCCATCAGTTCACTGAGTCTGCACGATGCCCTGGCACTTACATGTGCTCCGTATGTGTTGGACCGGCAAAGCGTAGCAAGCACATGTTGATGTGAATTGAGAAATTGTGGCACGTAGATGAAACATTGAAAGATGAAATATTTGTGAATACTTTTCTGATTTTCAAAAAGAAAACGTGTTATTAAGAAACTACGAATTTTCCCTTCACAAATGATGGAAAAATTATGAGTCCATAAGGAAAGTGATCATCTTCAGCTACCAGCAAAGATCTAGTAAACTCTTAATAAACTAACTTTTATGAGAGTGTGAGAGTGAAAGTCAAAGGCACTTCATGTTTTGGTGTCTGGATTTTGAGAAAGGCTTTCTTCACATCCTGTGTTGTCCTCCGTGAACGAAGAGGAGGGAGAGTGACCATAGGATATTGAGATTCTTTGGGTTCCTTTTCAGCAACATTCACTCTCCCCTTCCACTGTGGGCAGAGCGTGTGTCCCCCTTTGACTTGTTCTTGGTCACCTAACTGGCCTTGGCGTATTTGGTGCTCCCATGTGTTTGCACAGTGGGCTTCCCGTTCCCCAGTGATCCCTCGTGAAACATACCCAGGGCAGTCGTGGCATCTCCAGCCTGGGTCCAAATGAGGCGTGTGGGGCAGAGCCAACCACACAAAGTTTTGAACATAAGAGTACTTATAATTTACTAGAGGCCCGGTGCATGAAAATTCATGCATTGGTTGGGGGGGAGGGTGGTCCCTCAGCCCGGCCTGCCCCCTCTCACAGTCCGGGAGCCATCAGGGACAGGAGGCAACCTGGCAATCAGGGAAAGGCGACACCCCATCACACCTCTGCTGCTGCCACTGCAGCAGCACAAGCCTCGGTCGGCCCTGGGCAGCTAGGGGGCTGAGGGACTGGGGAACTCTGGAGGCAGGCGCCCCGGCGGGGCTGAGGGGACTGGGCGCCACCATCTTGTGGCTGTGGGCGCCGCCATCTTTGAGGGCATAGCAGTCAATTAGTATATTCCCTCCTTATTGGCTGTGGGCATCGCCATTTTTGAGGGCAGGGCAGTCAGTTAGCATATTCCCTCCTTATTGGCTGTGGGCGGTGTGAGGGTCAATTAGCATATTCCCTCTTTATTAGATAGGATGTGTTACTGAACTGGTGTATAGCTTGTCATGCAGCAGTAGTATGGGACTTGCTAACTAATTCAGACAGTATGCTGTGAATAGTCAGCCAAACAACCAGCCATCCAATGGGAGAATAGCAGTTCTCAGGGGGATAACTCCATTGTCTTCTCATTTTTAAATTATCTGTTGAAATATTCTCTTTAACTATTGTTGGAAAACAGAAGACCTGCCAGAAACACGTACATGCCCGTCCAGCATGCCAGCCACCATCTAGCAGAAGCAGAAATGGAGGTGTTCTCTTGGCCTCCAAGTAGTAGAATTAAGAGCAGTGAATCAATGAGTAGAAATTACAGGAAGCACATTTTGACTAAAAGGAAATATTTTTCCAAAGGACTCCAAACACAGAGTGCTGGCTGTTGAGCTGACTGTTGAGACAGAGCTGGAAAGTGCTGGCCCCTTGACTCCGAGGAGCCTTGCTGGGGACCTGTAGTGGCCTTAGCAGCTCTCAGATTCAGTGGCTTTTAAAATTGCTCGACCTGCTCAAATGTTTTGTAAAGGTCTCTGAGATTTTCATGTTCAATGGACATGATTACACACACACACACACACACACACACACACAAAATGAGTATTGGCTGTTTGTAACAGTAATGGCTCTTGGTGGTTAAAGAGGAGTGTTCAAAGGATAATATGTAGGCCCGGCTGGTGTGGCTCAGTTGAGCATTGACCTATGAACCAGGAGGTCACAGTTCAATCCCCAGTCAGGCCACATGCCTGGGTTGTGGGCTCCCATCCCCAGGAGGCAGCTGATCAATGATTCCTTCTCATCATTGATGTTTCCATCTCTCTCTCCCTCTCCCTTCCTCTTTGAAATAAAAAATATATATAGTTATTTTTTTTAAAGACAATATGTATACTTTACAGTAGAAGTGGGGAACCTTTTTTCTACCAAGGGCCATTTGGATATTTATAACATCATTCATGGGCCATACAAAATTATCAACTTAAAAGTTAGCCTGCTATATTTGGTCAAACATTTAATTAACTCACCCCTAATGTCTCATCAGGACCAGACCAAATGATTTCGAGGGCCTTGTATGGCCCACAGGCTGGACAGCCCCCACCCCTGCTTTTACAGTACAGTTAAGTCCTCACTAGGTTCTGTGACTTTAAGAGAAATGAAACCAATTTTACCACAGGCTTTTTTTTTATGAGTATAAATAAGAGTTAACGTCCTACGCTATCTCATCAACATTACAACCCAACATTATAGTACTAAATGATGTTATCGAGGATCTGCTGCCTGAGGGAGACCTTGAAGGCAATTTCAAACACAACCTGCTTTAAGCATCTTGAAGAGAGCAGTCTTAATTTGAATTTGCAGAAATCAGTCACATTCATGCATCTGCTTTTGCTTGCTAATTATCGCTTTATTTAAGCAAAACGAAGAAATGTAAACTGTTTTGACTTAAGTGGGTCTTGTGTTGGTGGAGCCATATCTGTACGCTCAATATGATTCTTGCTATGGGTTGCCCTCCTTCGCCAGTGTCTCCAGATGACCATCACATTGTCAGGGTTCTCCCACATTTTGCTCAGTACTCAGCCACCCTCCTCCCAGAAACAATTCCTAGACCAGTCAGCTCTCCTGGCCTTGCTCACCTCATTTCCTCGTAGCCCCGTGTAGAATTTCATCATGTGCAGTTTGCATCGTCTGTTAATCACTTGACAGATCTGCATTGTTCTCCCTACTACCCTTAGAGCTCCATGAGAACACCGACCATGTTCCAGGCTCTTGTGAATGTCCGCCTGGGACCACGCGGTGCTGCCTCTACAAAGGCCACTCAGGATGGCCGGTTTGCTCCAGCCTTTACCCAACTCATGTCTTCCCAGCAGCTCCTTCGGCAAGTGTTCCTGGTGAGAGCACCTTTGCTGCTGGTCATCTGCATCTGCTTAATAACTGAGAATTCCCCCTAGAATCAGACTTTTAGGGACTAGTAAATATAAAAAACATAATCCGAGAAATCCTTCTTTTGGTATAACTAATAACAATGAATAAACATTGCAATGAAAAGCTTTCTGAGCCTCAGCTACTCGTGAAATAGGTAAATACATTTTTCCTATATGAGAATAATTTTTACCATCTGTTAGGGTCCATGGATTCACAATTTAACCAAATGCAGTCTCTGCAGCTTAGTCTGCACACGAAGTCTGCCTGGGGAGTATCTGCTCGTTTTCTTCTGTTGCACACACAGGCATAGCCAAGGTTGGAAGCTCTTTCTGTCTGTCCAAGCTCACCTCTTCGCCAGGTTATCATCTCTGTGTAAGTAGATAGCGGTAATCCTTGCCGTTGGATTTGTACTATTATAAATAAGTATTTTCACACTTCTGTATTTCTGATCAACTAAGAACTTATCTGGCCACATTCATTTTATACCCCTGGTTTTAGAGAAAGAAATATGTGTTCTATCTTTCAAAACAAGCTATTGCAGTTGTCAGATGCACATACAAAAATCTAGTTGCCTAAATTCTAATTCCAGTTCAGAGCTGAAATTAAAATATAGCCGATGTTCTTATAGTCCTATTTGGATAAAATGTGGAGTGAGGTTTTCTGCCTTGGGGGATGATAAGAAGAATAGCACCACTGCAGAGAGCCAGTGTGAGTGTTAGTGATAACACTGTCTGGAGCCATCACCTTGGGTTCAAACCCCGGCTCTGCCATCTGTCGGCATGAAGTACCTCGGTTTCCCCATCTGTAAAGTGGATCCACGAGAGCAGCTTGTCAGGTTGCTATGAAGAGCAAGGGAGTTAAAGTCACATGAAAAGCATTCAGCTGCCTGCGAGCAGGAAGGTCTCAGCAAATACTTCTCAATGCCGTTGTCACATACGCATGTGCTTAGTGAGTGCCTGGCTCCTGCGCTCAGTACATGTGGCTGCCACTGTCATTATTACATATTATCACCCCCAAGTATGTTTTCCGATGAACAATGCCGGTAATGAGGCATGTGGAGATTTCCCAGGCAAGTGAGAAGAAAAGGGAAGCATCTGAGAGGCCGTGGCTTGGAGAGGAAGGGACGTGTCCAGGGCTGTGCTACCCAGATGGGATTCTCCAAAGTGCTGTTAACACAGAGCACACCCTGGATCCGGGCCGCGGCACCAGCTTGTTAGGAAGGAGCTTCAAAGTCGGATCTTTCTAGTTTCCCTCAGAGGAACATGCGTCCCAGCTTAAGTCCCAAAAGGTACACAAATCCTGAGGGAAATGAACTTTGGGGAGGAGACCTTCAAGAAGATTTAAAGATGTAAGTTGGACAGTACCAAAGAGTAGATGCTCTTTCTGAATTTTAGAATTAAGTGGTTGATGTGTATCTAAATTCAGGTTTCAGCAGATGTTCTAGCATTTTGCTTTGTTTCATTATTATAACAGTATTAGAGAAACGACTCAATCCACTGAGCCAAACCGGTTTCGGCACTGAGCCAAACCGGTTTCGGCGACCAATTTCTTATTTTTATAGTCTACCATGGCTGTGACTTATTTCACCAAAGGAAAGAACTGGTGTTAATTTCATTCATGACATTTTGGACAAGATTTTGGGGACGGTGAACTGTCCCGAATATGACTTCACTTTTATAAGGATGATTTCTCTTAAAAGATAAAAACTCTTTGAAGTGTTTGGATTTCTGAATCCTTCAGAAGGGAGACTATGTCATTTGATATTTAAATGATAACAAAATACAGGAAGTTGTTGAATGCACCTACATGTCAGGTCGCCATGATTTGTCAGTTTTATAATTTTATGACTCCATCAATTCTGCAAGGGCTAACATTTTTACTGTTTTCTGAACGCCATTCTTTAGTTCCAGCAGGATTGCTCCCTCATAAAGACACGTTCATTCATCCTCACCAGACACTCAGAGAGTGTCTGCTCTGTGTGACGTGTCCGCCTGGTGGAACCTGACAGTGTGGGTCTGCCTGGGTCTGGAAACTTCACCGGGAACAATCTAGACACAAACCATCACTTAATGTGAAGAGTGTTAGAACCTCATGTGGAAAGTAGAAATGAGCATTCTATGCGCAGCGTGTTTATTCCCTCATTTAAGATTTGGCCCAGCCACATCCCAATCTATGTGGCTGAAAGATTTTTTTTCAAACGCAGCTTAGAAAGGACTCAATCGCCATGCCATCTGTTATCTGTGTCTTAATAGACTTCTCAATGACTTGGGTGGGCATAATCTCTAGAGTTTGTCATGATTGGTCAGTTGTGGTGGAACTTTCTTTTATAAAATTAAGCAGATCAATTAATTACTCTTTTACTCCTAAAAAGAAACTTTGGTTTCTCCAATGATGGTTTCATTCCTGGGTTACAGAGGCCTCAGAATTTTAGAGAATTACAGTGTTTTACAGGTTATCTTGATTTCCCAGCTCCCAGAATTTTCTGTCTTATTAGAGGGAAGATGCTGTCATTAAAAAATGACAAGAAGTAGTCTGACTGGAAGCCCCCTATTAAAACTGAACAATTTAGTAGTGACTAGCAGTGTGGCTCCCTCAGGAAATGCCATCAAGTAGGGCTGCGAGCCCTAACCGGTTTGGCTCAGTGGATAGAGCGTCGGCCTGCAGACTGAAAGGTCCCGGGTTCGATTCCGGTCAAGGGCATGTACCTTGGTTGCGGGCACATACCCAGTAGGGAGTGTGCAGGAGGCAACTGATTGATGTTTCTCTCTCATCAATGTTTCTTACTCTCTATCCCTCTCCCTTCCTCCCTGTAAAAAACCAATAAAATATATTTAAAAAAAAATTAGGGCTGCAAGGTTGTGACCGAGAGCAGTGCCAGGTGAGGGGGCTGGTGCTCGGCACTGAACAGGAGGAGGCTTCGCCAGGTGTGTTGCTGCTCTGGACCTCAGGGATTACCAGATTTAGGAAAGATTAGTCAGTGCAAGGAGAACGATTCATCCATCTACCCACAGCCAAGCAGGGGTGCCAGGCACCAGGTCCAGCGAAAACCCCAGAAAAGGGATAAAGTGCGGAGAAGTCGAAACAACGCTTGTCCGTGGAGGGAGGCGTGCCTGGCGGGGCCGGGGACTCCGCAGTGGGTGCTGGTGTGCGTGCCTGCGCATGCCGACCTCTGCAGATTCCCTGAATGCAAGCGCCACGTGTGGTTTTCTGCACACGGTTTTTTGAAAGAGAGAAAACAGATTTGTACCCAAGTCCTCCAGTGTGGCTTCAATGGAGCATTCAGCAGGCGGCCGCTTCCCTGCCTGCATCAGCCCCGGAAGAATTGAATTTTCAATTACCCAGCATTTCTTTGGTTGAAGACGGCACTAAGTAACTCCCTGCTCTCCTGCCATGATTAACTTAAGATGCTTTTACTGCCAAAAATCGTGCCATTTATTGACATGAAACTTAACAATAGCTTGAGGACCTATTGTGTAAAATATACTCTTGAGGTGTAAGATACAAGCCAGTCCACTTCTCAAGTGCTCTGGCTCCTTCAGCTTCCCCAAGGCTCGCCCAGCCCACCCAGCGAAGGCCAGGGCCATGTGAGGGCGAATTGGATCTCAAGTGTTTCTGGTATTTTTTCACTGGACAGCTGTGATAGGGGTTTAGGGGAGGGCATGCCCACTGGCTGCTGGGAAAATCCCTTAGAGTTTTCAAGATGTTTGCCAAACCCAGTGGCTGCAACCGTACAAGACGAGGAAACTGACAGATTGTGAGTGAGGCTGAGATTCAGAATTGACTTTTGGAAACGGTTGCAATTAGTAACATCTTTAAAACATATTTAGATATTTAGGGGGAACGGGGTTAACCCACATCCACTGGATGGAAAGAACACATTGAATCATAAACTGCGTGAGCACATGTGTGTGTGTTCTGACTTCCTGGCTGCTCAGGGAATGGTCCCCACATTCCAAATTTTCACAGTTTTCTCTGCACATCTTAACACTTGTGGGGGGTAAGGAGGGGAGAAAGATCCACGACAGAACTTCTGTGTTTCTGAGGTGCAGACCTCAGAAACGACGCATGACAGATGCTTGCTGCGGTTGGTCATCGGCTGGTGGCGGGCTGCTTCTGTGAGCACGTAGCAGTCGCGTTTCCGCGGGTCTTTCCCTGGGGTCCTGTGTCCTGAACCTGATTGAAGGATCCCTGGTCACGGGAAGAGGACCTGCCACATCAAACACACCATCTGTTTCCTCCTGATTGTGTGTTGGGAGGGGCCTGTGCTTAGAAGCCAGTGTGAAGGGCAGACATGCAAACTCGAGCGCCTGACAGCCCCTGTGGCTCATGCTTTGAATCTCGGTCAGGGTTTTCCTTTGCCTCTGGGTGAAGGAAGTGTTGATTGTGACTGTCCAGGTTCTGTGCATGGTTTTCCTCTCGTGTCTTCTTAAGGAGGCCGCACAGTGAGCTAGCTTCCCTCTGTGAGGTCTCAGGTGGCCCCAGAGTCCGGCTTGCCACACCCATAGGTACCAGCTGGGCATGGGGGGGGGTGATGGCAGGGGGGTTAGAGTAGCCGGCCCCGGCTCCACCTGCCTGGTCTCACTCTGGACATCTTTAGTGCTCAGAAGTGCAAATCTCCATGTACCAAGGAGAGTGCTGGGCAGAATCACTGTCTGTGGGAAGCTGCCCCGCTTAGGGGCTGAGGAAGCGCACGTTCCCCGGACCAGGACTGTCCCCTCGGCTTCACAGTCTCCAGCGGGAAGGACGCGTCTGCCTAGGAACATGCCTGGGAGGAGGGGTGCACCCTGAAAGACAAATTAAATAGATGCGCTTCTCTTGCTGTCAACCAGAGATGCCTGCTCTAATCACATGAGCTTATACAAGGACACATGGTGCAGGGGTACAGCCTGGTCCTTCAGGCAGCCCTAAGTGCTAACCTCCGTCACTCCCTTGTTCTGCAACCTGCAGCATGGAATGAGCACGCTTCAGCCCTTCGAGCCTAAGCCTCGCACTTTAAATGGCACTGAAGTTTGCTGCCTGTCAGATTGGAGGCAAGGATCTGCAACACCAGCGTGTGCCCCACGAGAAGCTGGCACAGAGTGGGCAGCAGCTCTGGGGCAAGAGGAGCATCCCCGCTGGTCCCTGGGCGGTCCTGAACCCCACCCCCGCCCCGGGGGAGTTGCCAGGACACCAGGCTCTGGAGCCGCAGGGCTTGGGGCAGGCTCAGCATCTCTCCATGGAAAGTGTCGGCTTGCCAAGCAAAACGGCGTTATCATTTCCTTTTTCCCAAGCTGGACAACAGGCGGGAGCAACAGGCAGCGGAACTTCCAGTTTATTTCAAGAAAGCCTGGGGCTGCTTCCCCTCCCTTCCTCCTGCCTTGGAGTTGTACAGTTGTTTGTTTGAACTTGAGACTTCCTGAACTTGGAAGGTGTTTTTGGCATGGGCCCTCGGAGCAGCTCCTTAACATTCGGAGCTCCAGCACAAGCCCCCTTTCTAAGGAAGGAAACGCCCAGAACTTGCAAATAGAGTGGCTGGGTGCGGCCTCTCCTCCACTCCACAGGAGTCTTTCTCTGACACCAAAGGCATCTTCTCCCGCTGCCTGTCCTGCAGGGTGTGGCGGGCAGGCTAGCATCCCTGTCTCTGCGGGTGGCAGGAGGCAGGCCTGGGGCGAGGGCAGGTTCTGAGCTGCGCAGAGGGGACTGTCAGTGCAGGCAGTAGTTCCAGAGCGAGGCCTGGACTTGGGGACTCCAGAGGACAGACTTGACTTGACGCTCTGGTCGCTAGAGATTGTGTGCCCGGCCCCGCATGCAGAGCGGCACCGGGTGCCCTGGCCCACGTCATCGGTGCCTGCAGGCCGGGGGAAACCACGTCGCTCTGGCACAGGGGCCGCGTTTGGACCTCCTGTGAGCTTATCCTGAAGATTCAGAGCCTCCGCTGCTGCCGCCGCCGCCTGTCCCTGGTGGGGAGACCAAGTGATGGCCGAGAGGCGAGCATCACAGGGAGCCCCTGGGGGCCCCCAACGTCGATTCTGGCTGCTGACCCGGAGGCGCCGGGGGACCTCGAGGCACCCAAAGCCCGGTGAGGCGGGAAGGGGTGGCACCATCCAGGGCACACAGGGACAGGCTCCAAGTGTCCCCTTAGCAGGCAGGCACTTGCCTGTCCATTTCTTTGACTGAAAAATGTGTGCCATTTGCAATAGTTTTTTAAAAAGGTTAGAAGTGACGTGTTGGGCAATCTCCGCTGAAGCCAGGCTTCAGGTCTTGCTTCATTTGCTTTACTTAAAGTGTTCCGGTTCTGAGGAAGCTGGACTCGCCTGTCTCTGCTTTGCTGGGCTGATCAGGGGGTAGACACAAGGAAAGCATTTGGTAAGTTGAGCACCTGGGCACGTGAGGCTTACATGCTGTGCCCTTTTTGCCTGGAGGGTGCCCTGCAGGTGGGAGGATGGATGGAGCAGAGCCCTCCCATCCTGCCCCGGTGTCCGAGCTCCTGTCCTCTGCAGCCAGACACCAGAGCCAGCGAGCCAGGCTCGGGCAGGCGGTCCCCTGCCAAGGAGCAGGCTGCCTCCGAACGGCTGCTCTCTCTGAATGGCACTGCTTTTACTAGAAGAAGGCACAGGAGCTTCGAGCATTTGCTCAGCCAGACGGCACAACTGAAATTCTCACGGGTTTCAAAATAATGTTTTTACAAATTGACTTCCAAAGGAGCAGGGATATTCTAATAGACCGAGTTGGAGAAAAGAGCCTTGTCATAGGTTTCCGGTCCTCCCTCCCAGGAGCACCCCCTCTCTTCTTCCCGAACCTGAAAACCCCCTGCGGCCGTGCCTGGCTCTGTGACCCGGGCCTGCTGTGGGCATGGTGAGGGCGTCAGGGTGGCATCTGTTCCCTGGACAGATGCCCTGATGTAGCATGCCAGGCATCAGGAATAGGTCAGAGCCAGCTCCATGCCTTTCTGGGGTGTGGGGACCCCATGGCTTTCTTCCTTTTGGGGAGGGTGTAGGGCTGGCCAGTTAGCACTGGGGAGGGGATGATAGATGCCTGTGCGGAACCAGTGAACCTGTGTGAAACCTTCCCTGACCTTGGTTGTCGGGGCCTCGACCAGCAGCACCCCCCTGGGCAGGGCTGAGCGCATGGCCCTGGTGTGGCCGGTGGCCGCACTGGTGGCCCTGGGGGAAGACTCAGCCATGGGCAGGAGAGCCTCCCTCAGTTTCCTTTTGGGTGAGGTGGGAGGCGGGGACTGAAAGTCTGACTGCTTCCACTTCTCGGTGGTGATTCTGAGCTCAGCTGCACCGGAACAAATGATTCAGGGTTAGGCCACTGGTTTCTGCCCTAGCAGAGTGCATGGCGTAGTTACGAGGGTCTTGTGTGACCCCTGGCCCTGCCCAGCACATACAGGGATGAGAAGGCCTTGTTTCTGTCTCTCCAGTCTTCCCAAGCCTGCTGTTGGGTGTTGGGGTTGGGGAGGTCCCCGAGTTGTTTGACCAGACCCCCCTGGCCCTGGTGGTTCTATGCTGTGGCTCTGTTAGGTGGCATCGAGGACCCCTGCCTGGGAAAGGGCTGAATTATCATCCTGATGCCTGGAGACTTAGAGAGGGAGTGGGGTGGCCTGAGGCTGCTCCCACTCCCCCCGCCAGTCATGTGGCCTGAGCAAGTGGATCTACTGCTCCAGGGGTGTCCCGTTGGGGAATATGGTTCTCCAGGCACCCTCTCTCTGAAATGAAGGCCCCCCAGGTGTACCCTTCCCTGTGAAATGGGCCCCCCCGGGCATCCCCTTGCTGTGAAAGGAGAGCCCTTGGTGCTGGGGTCATCGCTGAGCCTGTGCAGAGGTCAAGAGCAGGAAGGGTGCCATCTGACTTGAGTGGCTTCTCTTTTCGTCGGAGGCACTCTTTAGACAGCTGTATGCTGTGGCTCTGCCTGTCGGTCATCAGGACCCATGTGCAGGACGGGCAGTTAAGTGCTCTGTGACATGAGGCCTGGGTCAGCCTGGCTCCATGCAGCTCAGTGCCCCACCTCCCTGCACTGCCCTTCCCCTGGCCTCCCCACACTGCCCAGCCTCCCTACACCCGTGCAGCCTGGCACTTCACAGCTAAACCCCCACGACCTGCAGGAGCGGAAACTCAGCTCTCAGACACCCACTGCTTACATTTTCCTTGCTCCCAGAGGAGCAGCCCGACTGGGCAGTCTTCCTGCCTGGGAATTTGTCCTGGTTCCTTCCTCAAAAACCCATGGGTACATGCATGTCTGGGTCAGGCTGGCCCGGGGGCCCTGTGGACAGACCTCCCAGGCTCCGCAGCTCCTTTCCTTGGGTTGAGCATTGAATGAAGTATCCTCAGGTTGACTCCACAGTCAGACTTCACACTCCAAGTAGAGGGCACGGGGAGAAGGGATAGTGGCGAGATTGTAGTTTTCCTTGATAACCAGAAACAACGTGATACTAATTAATTAAGTGGGAGTTAGAGATAATCTCTTGAATACACCTCTGATCTGTCCTACTTTCAGCAATAGAACCATGACCTAGAGTGGGCACTTGAATGCACAGGGAAGGGCATTCCCTCTGTGCTCATCCGTCCTAGGACATTTGTTTCAACAAGCCAGGAAAACCGACAGTTTTACTTAGAACTGAAAGATTCTCTTTTTGGAAACATGCTTCAGGTTGACAGGGACCATTTTAAACAAAACCAGAATTAATTAAAAGAAGCAAATAGATATTTTTGAGACAATTGGGTGAGTTGGTCACTGCAAGAGAGACAGAATTTCTCTTTGAGCTTCCTGGTAGCTAATGCAAAAAGGGAACATGTTTGGATTCCAGGTCACATGCAAAATAAAAGGTTCTTCTGGAAGGACTTCTGGAGGAAACCAGTAACTCAGCTGTGTACATTGGAAACAGTGGCTCACTCCGTGGGTGATCCCTTTGGAATATCTCCTTTCTTTTGGAAAATCAGGCACCTACCATGTTTCAGTGAGGCCTTTTCCAAAGTAAGCAGAGACAACAGTATGGCTCCGGCACTTGCTTGCGTTCCTCTGCCTGTTTCGGGACAGCTGACTGCTGGAAGGGGGATCTGACCTGTGGCTTACAGTCTCTCTCAGCAAGACGAGCTGCCATCGGTGCTGCGTTGGACCTCATAGCAGAGGCCGCCAGATGTGAGGCTGGCCTTCCCTGTGACCTGGGGAGGCAGAGGCCCATGCCTGAGCTGAGGCCAGCACTGAGGGGAGGATGCCTGGGGAGGAGCCCCGGGTTTCTCGTAAGCAGCTTTAAGTGAGCATAACCATTGGGGGAAACGCAGTGTTGATACTTGGCTTCATCTGGACCCGGTGGGTCTCACTCATAACAGCCTTGATGTTTGCAAACCTGGTGTTCGTCTTTTCAGGAGCTACAGAAAGCAGAGGGGAAGCACATTTCCTCATTGTTGTCATTCTCTTTGGCTTTTTGGAACTCCCAGATGAGCGGCTAAGGCCGGAAAAGACAAGAGGAAAGTGTGCTGTGTTATTTAAAGTGTGCATATTCGGAGAAGAAATACTTGTGTTGAGATATTTCCTGAGGGACTCTAGTCAACCTTATTGTAAGAAGTTTCATGGTTTGAAGCAATCTGGTTATTATTATTTTTTATTATAATTTTTTAAAATATCAGGCAACGTGGTGGAAGTCACTGCTTCTGGCCTCCTACCCCAACCACCCAGGCCAAATTGGCTCAGGCCCCAGGTTTGCAAACATCAAGGCCCCAGGAGGACTCAGAGCTGGGGTGGGAGGGTTGATATTTCTGGGGAGCCTCAGCTCCCCAGGCTCCACTCTCTAAGCAGCTTAGACTACAGCGTGCCCCGAGGCATATCACTGGTCACCTACTGGTTGGGGTCTATGGACTCTGTCCACGGCCTTGATCTGTGAGCATGGAGTGAGAGGAAATATTTTCCACTGTCCCCGGGGCCCAGGCCATCTATTGGTCAGGGTAGGGCCAGCTGTGATGGGAATGAGGCTGCTGAACATCTCAGGACTCTACGAGAGGGTGTCCAGGTGGGGGCGCCTGCTCTACACCACAGATTGTTAGAGACACAGACTGAATGGAAAGCTGAGAAGAGAAGAGAGGGGCATTAGAACACTGTGCCTGTACCTCTGCTTTGCTCATCTGCCTTTAAATAAATATAGGCTCTACCTCTGCTTATTCCAGCAAGTGACTAGTGTCCAGAGAACTGAACTTTATCAGATGGAAGAAGGTAGTGACGCGGAGTCGTTCTGGACAGTCTTGTCGGATGTAACATGTCTAGCAAATATGCTTCTCTCCCAGGAGGTGTGGCGCATAGTTGTTATCTGACCTGCCCATCGCCTGCTTAAACGTGCAGGGAAGTCACGCCAGCAGAGGTGTCCCTTGTGCCTTGAACTGAGGCCAAGGCAGACCCAGAGGTTCCTTTTTCTCTCAGTCACCCCGCACCTGGCCAGCGGGCCGGGAGGCGTGTGCAAATGCGCAGGGTGGAGTGGCAGATGTTGGCCTGCAGGAGATTAATCACCTTTTAATGCTTCGTTCTCTTGTTCATGGGTAAAAATGAAAGTAAAAAGCCAGCTGGTCCCTCAGGTACGTTTTAGGGTGCAAAGTTCAGTGGGAGATGGCTAATGGGTAACTGCAGGAGGGCTGCAGGATCGCCCGCCACCCGCGTGTGCTTCTCAGCCATGGGAGACAGATATGCTACCCGAATCTCCGTGTCTGAGATGAAGCGCTACTACATGTTTTCTGAGTGGTGCTCCTGGCTGCTCTCTGTGGCTGAGGGTGAGTCCGTGGGTCCCGCAACCCACCGTCCCTTTGGAGTCGCCCGCCCAGGTGTCCTGGGAACCGTCAGGGCTGCTGGCTGCGTGGCCATGGTTTCAGGGCAGTGGTTACTCACGCTGTGCACTGTGGAGATGGTTCTTGTGGATTTCTTGTGTTGGTGAGGGACGGTGCAGTCTGTCCTGAGTGACGTGGAGTCTGTCCTCTGGGAGCCTGGAATAGCCCAGGGAATGGGGATTATGAGCAAATGAGCCTCCTTTCACCAAAGTTATCACTGGATAACTCTAAGCCATGTCATTAGCTACCCAAAAGCAAAGATCTCCCCCTGCTAGCAAGTGTAAGCTCCACGGCTGGTCGGAATTCGAGCGGGGAGAGCTCAGCCAGCAGCAAGCCCATCGGGGCTGCAGCAGACCTCATTCCAGGGGCGCTTGACACATGAGGGTGCACGTGTAAAATGCAAAACAGAACGGAAGCCGGTAGCCCCGAGGTATTGATTATTCCTGGACAGAGTGACACGAGCCTGGTGACTTACTTGCTCGGTGAAGTACAGTTCCACGACAAAGCTGTGTCCTTGTCCGCTCTCCAGGAAGCTGCGGATCCCAGCGGATCTCCCCGACACAGTGCCCAGGTCCATGCCCAGGCGGAGCAGTCTCCTGTCGGGGGAGGGGGTGCCTTCATTCACCCCTGACATTCAAAAGGTCTCCTGGAATGTGGTTGTATATACATGGCTCCCGAGTTGGCTGACTCCCCATCTCTCTGTGGTGAGAACTCAACTCCGACGTCCCATGACCGGGATCTGGTCCTGCTGGGGAAGACACAGCCGCAGGGAAGGCAGGAGGAGCCATTGAAGGTTTCCTCCACATTTTATGTGGCCCCTGGTTCTGAGTTCTCATCATCAGACCTCGAGCTTTGCCCTTTACAAAGCTTTGCGTCACCGTCTGATCTCCATGTCACCACTGTACAGACGGGAGGGTCAGGCAGTGACTGTCAGAATTAACATGGCTTGTCCTGGAGGTTGTCAGGAGGGACCCACAGCGATGGGGAAGCGGGCGTGGGTGCTAACAGGTGACTTGCCAGTGCAGCTTGGGTTTGCTGGGTGGACTCGGGAGGGAGCAGGGAAGGTGGTGGGTCGGCCAGGGAATCCACCCAAGGGACCAGGGACCAACCCCCCAACTCCCCGGGGGACAGCTGAGAGGGAGGGTCAGGATGGTGGGGCTGGAGCAGAGAGAAGGCAGCCTGGGGGAAGAGCCTCGAAGGCCAAAGTGAATTTGGCCTTGTAGTGTGGGGCTGGGGCAGAAACCTGTTTCTGCTGCCATCGGTTTGTAGTGTGGGGCTGGGGCAGAAACCTGTTTCTGCCCAGGACATCAGGGGCTGCCTCGGTTTATCTTTTTTTAAAAAATATATTTTATTGATATTTTACAGAGAGGAAGGGAGAAGAACAGAGAGTTAGAAACATCGATGAGAGAGAAACATCAATCAGCTGCCTCCTGCACCCCCACAACTGGGGATGTGCCCGCAACCAAGGTACATGCCCTTGACCGGAATCAAACCCAGGACCCTTCAGTCCGCAGGCTGACGCTCTATCCACTGAGCCAAACCGGTTTCGGCCAGTTTATTTTTTTGTAAAACAGGGAAATTGAGGCTCTTTTGGAGGCTTCTGAAGTCGGTGACTGGGCTGAATCCACAGTTGGACAGGATAGCCTTAAGCACTTGAGAGAACACCGTGAAGGAGTGTGAAGTTAATCATGTTGGTCCAGCACTGGCCAGCGGCTAAAGCATAGCCCATTGGAGATGCTCACCGCACTCCCTCTGTGCGGAGCCGGGCTGGTCTCCGCACTCCGGGTCCCGGCACAGTGAGCACTTGGTGCTGAGACACCTCCCAGAGGAAAAACCTGAGAATTTGAAAGCTTCGTATAAAACAGAGACCAGATGGCAAGGTCTTCTGGGGGCTGTGAAAATGGCCCATTTCAGTGATCCCCAGGACACGTCCGTGGTCCTTGGTATTTGGGGAGGAACTGCACATGTGGGGACGAGAATTTTGGAAATCAGAGCATAGGTGCTGGCTCCCTCCAGCCCCCCAGGAGGACTGTTGGAGGAGAGGCTGTCTGGGTGCCCGGCCACCGCCCAGTGCCAGGCTCAGTTCTTGGTCATTTCAGCCCCAGGCCCCACGGAGCCCCTTGCTGCCACCCTGGTCCTGGGGAAGCTTCACCTGCATCAGAAACAAGAGCCGAGCAAATGCCCGCACCCCGACCTCAGTCCTGCATCTCCCACATGTGCCTTCTCAGGTCCTCTCGGCGACGCTGGGGGACCCCAGGAATAATAGAACTCACCACTGGCCAATGTCTGGGTTCAGGTTTTACCAAGAAAATACGCCTCAGGGCTCTTCGGAGGTTCTTCCTCTCTCGCCCCCTGTCCTCACATCTGAGAACAAGAAAGGCATGTCTGTGTGATGCGGGACCCAGGCCACGGTTCTCTTCGGCACTGAGGTATCAGAGTCAGGAGCAGGCCCTCGGTGGGGGCAGGGGCGCCCAAGACGCAAGCCAGGGTCCTCCCAAGTCCACAGCACGAAGTTTTTAATGGGCAGTAGAGTTTCTGTTTTGATTCTCAGTCTTTTTTCCTCTTTTTTTTCGCTTAATACCCAAATTCCCCTTCTGGTTCCCCCAGAACTACTGTTCATGTGATAATGAAATCCAACCGAGACCGGCTGCCACGAGACCAGGAGGCACACGCTGAGTGCCCCGTTCTCTAAAAATACTCGACTGGTAAATTAAAATTGAGTCAGAGTGGCAAACAGAGGAAGTGAAACCGGCCTTCGGGAACCTCGAGGATCAAGTCCTGAATCTCAGAAAGCTTAGCTGCTCTGTGTGGACGAGCAGGAGGCCGGGCGAGCTGGGCTGGGGAGCGTCTCCGTGCACAGCAGGTAGGGGCCTCCGAGCCTGAGGTCAGCGTGTTGCTCAGACACAAGTGCTTGTTAGAACTGGGTGTTTAATGTGATGCCGCAGAAGTCGTGTTAAGAATACAGATCCTGGCGAGTGTGCTGCGGACATGTGACGTCTGGCACGGATGTAAGGAGCGCCAACAGGGGCGCCACCAGCAGTGCTGCGTGGTCATCGCCATCCACAGCCGGTCTCGGAGAGGTGCCCAGGGGAGAGGGTACACCCAAATGTGAGTCCTTTCTGCGAGCAGTGGGAGCCTGCTGTTGGCTGTGAGGGAAGATAAGCAGGGCTGGGCATAGGCGAGTTGCTCTGAATTAAGAGTCTGTGTCTAGAAGCAGATTTCAGGGAAATGGATTGGGGATGGGAGGCTTCCGGTTAGGGAGGTGTGCACGGTGCGTCTGCAGGGCCAGTGGGCACTCCGGGGCTGTTTACTGGCACTGCCCAGTGTGTTATGATTCAGAGGAAACATGAATAACATCTAACGTTATTTGCTATGTGGGTATGGCTGCTTCTGGCTAGGGCACATGATACTTTTTATGCTCTTTATCTACCACATTTTTTTCTACTATTATATGGCAAGCAAGAAAGGTTGCTTAGTACCTCTGGCGTGCAGCGCTACCCTTATTTTAAAAAAGCATATGAAAGGACAAGAAAGAAAAGCAGCGGTGAACACCACATGTTCGCCTCTGCTGTCTCGGAACGGGCGCTGGGAACCTTTCCCCTGAGCCTCTAACAGGTATGTGTCAGCCCTCCCTGCTGGGTGGCTCTGCGTGTGGGTGCCCTGCACACGTTGATGGCAGCTGGCTCCATGGTGACCCTTAAAGGACATTCTACGTTGAGCAGGAGATAAAGTTCAGCGTTTGGGGCCCTTTCTTAACTCATAGACTCTGTGTGAGATGCAAAGGGAATCGTAATTCGATCATATTTTTCTCTTAATGTAGCAGTCTTATCATGGTTATGCTTTGTAGGAAACCCTACCCATCCTGAAAGCAACATGAACAGCAAAGCCCTTCTTTGTCACTGTCTTATGTTGAAAGACCACTAGGAATATAAAATGTGTGGGCCACACTACTGTAAAAACCTGTTGTGGCAGTTTTGTTCTAAATCCTACAGCATCACAGAAAAGTTGGGGTCAGGGGGATTACGTTTTCTACATCTCTAGGAAAACAATGGTTTTCAAGAACGGAAAGTAGCCCTAGCTGGTTTGGCTCAGTGGATAGAGCGTCGGACTGTGGACTGAGGGGTCCCAGGTTCGAATCTGATCAAGGACACATGCTCGGGTTGTAGGCTTGACCCCCAGTTGGGGGCGTGCAGGAGGCAGCCGATCAGTGATTCTCTATTATCATTGATGTTTCTATCTCTCTCTCCCTCTCCCTTCATTTCTGAAATCAATAAAAATATATATTTTTTAAAACACAGAAAGTAAAGAGTGTGTTAAATAGATCCAGCACAAACACACATCATGCAGAAGGAGCCTTGAGAAATATAAAAGAACACACCTCCGGACTAGACGGGACGGGAAGCATTGGGTTTGATAATTGCCCGTTTGCAATTTTATTCAACATTTGTGTGAAATGTGTCTACTCTTGTGAGTAAACATTTATTTTCTAAGATTGCCCGAATGAGTGATCAGAGTACCTACCCTCCATGACTCCTATAGAACAAACTTTCAGAAAAATAAACTTTTCTGCACTAAGCGAAGAACAAATGAATTAACAAAAGTGTCAAGGACCCAAGAAGTGCTTTTCTTCATTCATCCCTTCATTCATTCATTGAGAAGCAGGGACTGGGTGCTACCGTGTACCAAGCCCAGGCTCATTGCTGGGGAGAAAGCTGTACTATCACCCTATGTGCTTTATGAGCAGTTGGGATAGATCACAATCGGGCAGGAGAACCTGCCAGGGATATTAATCAACTTCGGGAGAGAGAGATCAATGGGAAGAGCTGCCTGAGTTGGAACAGGGCTCTTGAAACCTGCTTCTTCCTGCCCTGAGAAGCTACCCTTGGCACCCCCTATCCGCAGACAAGGTCTGGCACCTGGGTCCAATGCACCTGGTGGTGGGGCCCCAGGGAGGAGAGTGCTGCTCTCTTCAGGGCTCTGAGGTGAAGGTGTGCTCACTCCAAAAAGCACAGTCTGAACTAAACTTAGAAGTGAACCCAGGCATTTACCTAGAACTTCCTTAAAAGTGTCTCTAAGAAAGTTGGCCAGCCTGCCTTCCTCTTTAGTGTATTTTGTCCCATGTGTTGTGTAACCTAATTCCCCTATTACGGTGGGTATTTTCCTGAATGACACAAACTCGTTTCCAACACATTTTCTAGTTGCTTGACTCATTCCGTGGAGTAAAGCAGATGTTCTTAAAGCATGATTTCATTAGCATGTTGGAAATTTTATCAGAAGCATTCCAAAAATCCCTCAGATTTTGTAAATGTGTTAGGTGAAAACTCATGTTAAATGGAACCTCTTAGAAGGCAACTGAAATTTGCATTTTAGAACATTCCTCAGACGTTCGCTTTTTATGCCCCGTCTTTCAGCTGGGTGAGGCCAGGACGGACGTGCAGCTGGCTGCCCTCCGTGGCCTGTGAAGGATGCTGTGAATTCCAGAGTCAGGAGACCTCCTCATGCCTTACGTTACCAGAAATAACTCATTTTCAGTCAGGATTTGGATTGTTCTGGTCTCGACCACATGCCCACTCATCAGTGCTCAGTCTTGCGTGTGGGATTCCAGGCCAGAGGACCATTTCTTGTTAAAAGTTCCTTTTATGTACAAGCCTTAGTAATCTTCTCATTGTACTTAAAATAATTCCTGAAACAAAACAAAACAAAAGTATTCCTTTTTATTAATAGAAACCACTGTGTGCTCAGGAATATGCCTGACCTGAGTTGTTGTGTGCTCCAGGCCAAGTGTGAGCGCACCCCAAGTTGTCTGTCCAAGGATGGCAGACACACAGGCCGCCGGTTCCTGTCTGATGGAGCCGCAAAGGCCTTGGACGCACTCCAGCGGCTCGTTCTTGGCCTCTGTAGATGGTGGAGTCTTTGTCCCTTGAGAGTAGATTTTGGGAATCAGCACAACTCGCAAGAAGGCGAGTGTTGAACGGGTTGGCTGAGCCAGCTGCGTAGTGATGTGGTAGACAACTTCTCACTAGATCGCCTCCTTTATGAACCTGATAGAGAATGTTCTGGTTTGGGTTTTTTTTGAAAGGGGCGGGGGGAGAGGCAGGGCGAGGGTACATGGCATTACTTGATTTACCCCTCTTCCTAACATTTCACAGCCACTCTGTTCGTCAATTATTTTGAAGTTGCATTAGGACTTCTGTAGTCATTGTAGATCAGCGTAACCTCGAAAACACCAAGAAGTTCGCTTACATTCTGATTTTTGAAAACAGTGACTTCTAAATTATATTTGAGCTCTGAGCGAGATTAAAGAAAACGCTTTCTGTCAACGCCTGGTGTTTATCTCCCGGTGTCTGCACAGGGTTCGGCTCCAGGCAAAGCCAAAAAAACGCGCACGTGGCCGCCTTGGCTCCGTCGTCACCCCCGTGTGCCGAGCATCCTGCTCCAGCTCAGGTCCTGCAAGATGAGGGTCAGGGCGGCTCCTGGTCCTGGAGAGGCTTGTGGTCTGTGGTGGGAAAGGCGGCCCAGAGACCATGGGACGGGGCATCCCAGGTCAAGAAACATATGTGCTGATACGAACACAGAACGGTTCCGGGAGGCAGGGGCCGTAGCCAGACAGGCAGGTGGGGATTTCTGTCTAGGAACTTGACTTTTAACCCGAGGCCCCAGGCTTTACGCAGTGATGCACAATGAAACTTCTGTTTCAGGAAGGCAATGTGGATTCGATGGGGAAGCAGTCACCGGGAACCTCTGGGGCAGCCCAGCTCACAGACAGTGAGGTTCTGCACTGCTGTGGTAGCAGGAGATGGGGTGATGGAGCCCATTTTAGAACTGGCAATGTCTGTGAGAGCTGGCATGTAGGTCCGAACGGGTAAAAGATCCGACGCATGGATGACATTGCAAATACACGGGAAATTGCTTCAATTCAAAAGATGTGTTTGTTCGACTGAGCATTGGGCTTCCTTGATGGAAGGTAAGGACAGGGAGAATGCTGCAAAGACAACAGCTTGCTTGATTAATCATTCTCCCTTTGACATAAAAATATACATAAAATACGACCACAAAATAAACACCACACCACTTCACTTAAAAGAAAAAGGAGGTGGTAGGGGTGGAGAGATGAGGTGCTGGCCATCAAAGGGCATGTTTGTGTCTTGATGCCTCTCTGGAGCTTCAGGGGAGTTTTGCAGGATGTCACCATTGGAGAAGTTAGGTTTCAGGATTTCTCTCCATCATTTTCCACAACCATGTGCAAGTCCACAATTATCTCTCAGTAAAAGCTTGATTTTAAGACAACAGATGGATGGTCCCGGAGCTCCTGCTCTGTGGCCTGTTTTCAACCTGTCGATCACCTGCTGCAGGAACCGTGGGGGACCTCGGTTGATGACCAGCTGCTCTCTACCTGCACTTCTGGCAGGTCTGTGTCTCAAATTGATCTGAAAGCGAAAGTTGAGCCTTAGAAAATGTCTGGAGTAAAAGAAGACCTTTCCAAAATGATTGACCAACTTGGAAAAGGCTTTCCTAGTTGTTCTAGATGTGGAGGTTCCTCAAAACCCCTTCAGTTCTGGATGTAGGGCCACTCCTCAGCCAGGGTCCTGTGGGCCCACCCACTGATGGCACGTAATTCTGGAGTCAGGTGTGGTGAGATTCCCAGTAAGTATACTTACGTGTCACCATAGTCCTTGTGATTAGTACCTGCTATTTCCCTGCAATGTTCAGTGACCACTGATGGAGGAAGTAAGCTTCAACTCCCCAGGAAAGATACGCTGGCCTGGCTACCACAACAGTCTGGGCAAAGAACACGAGGATGGTCTTCAAAGGGTTGAATCTGGACTATGAAGACATATAGGTTGTCCGAAGGAGTGCAACGCAGACAAAGAAGAAATAGCAACTTGGGGATGGGGATGGGGTTAGGGCAGAACAAGAACCCTCACCCAGAATGGAATGAATTGCAGGGACTCGAGAGAGTCTAGAGGAGAACGCTTTGAAAGCAGGGATCTGTCCGGATCCCAGGGCCGCCTGCAGTGGGGTGCAGGAGAGAGGCCTGTTCCCAGGCCGGGCTTCGAGACACATCCTCAGAACTCTGCACCTTGTTCCTGGGGGCACTCCCAGATCTACACCACCTCCTCTTCCCTGGTAAATGAAGAAGCAGATGAGCGCGCTGGGTGTGGACACTGAGAACCGAGCGCATGTCTGAGTTGGAGGGGTTCGTGGGGCAGGAGCAGGGTGGCACAGCCCCGGGGAGGCCCCAGGACTTGCCCTGGAGGCCCGACTGAGGGTTCTCGGTGTGTGAGTCTGGAAGCTGTACTTTTAAGACATTGCATTGGCCTTCAGTGATCCTTCTTGACTCATTCCGCTGGTCAGGGACCTGGGTAAAGGCCCCGCTCAATAACCAATGGGCCCCACGGCCCTGCCTGTCAGGCCCTGTTATGAGACCCACTGTAACACCCGTCATCTCAGGAGAAAGTCATGCTGTAAACACAAACGTTCTCTCTTCTCTAAGGTGCCCCTCCTCTCCTTGAGATCACCTCTACCCAGGGCCTGAAGTCTGATACCTCCTGCATGTAGCCCAGGGAGGCTGCAGGTGGCCAGGCAGGCACCATGCAACCCAGGTCAGCTGCTGTGGATTCAGGTGTGCCATTGAGGTTGCTCTGGAGCCATCCAGCTGGGTACAGATCCTGGTTCAGCCCCTTGCTCTCTGTGAGCTGAGACAAGAGGCTCAGTCTTATCATCTGTAAAATGGGAATGCTGACACCTTCCTCATAGGGCCGCTGGGACCCCCAGGTGTTTGCCCAGGGTCATTTTTCAGGGATGACCGCCCCCCCCCTTCCCCCCACCACACACACACCCCCCACTCTCAGTCGCCTTTCCTGGTCTCATCTTTTCTGAGGTATATGGAGCTCATCTGTGTGTCTGCTCCTCTCATCCGCACCAGGACATTGCTTCATTCGGTGGCTTGCATGAGTCCCCAGCATTGCACCCATGTCCAGGCTTATACTGTCCTTGTAACAATCCTGTGAGTGGCTGCCATCACCCCACTTTGCGGCCAAGCTCGCTGAGCACTAGATGGGCACAGAGCTGGGACTCAACCAGGCACTTGGCTCTTGGCTCCAGTCTGTGCTATAAACGCCACTGCCTGTGGAGGGCGTCCTTGAAGGAGTGAAGGAAAATACCGTGGGACGCTTAGGAGCAGAGCCCTCTGCAGCCAGGGCTCAGGAACCACCAGCATTGCAAACGTTGCTGTTGTCCAATTTCCGAGCCCGTCAGCAGTTTGGTCTTCCTTAGACGTGGATCCAATGAGCCTTTGGGTGCAGGCTCCCAATGCTGAGATCTGGTGCCTGCCCTCTTAGCTCTCTCGAGCGCTGACACCTGTAGCACCCACCTACCTGCAAACACAGGGCTGCTTGTGTTTCCACATGTGGCTCGTATGGGCGAGCCTCCTGCCTGGCATCTGAGCGGCCCCTCCCTCTCCCACCACCCCCATGAAACTCCTGCTCAGACCTTCAGACACACCTGGCACCCCAGACCCGGCTGGTCTCCACCTCCACATCCCAGGTGTGGGCCAGGGTCCCTGCAGAGGTCCAGCCCCAGGGCTGCCTGCCTCTGTGCCTGTGGCCAGGGTCCTACCCTGGCACGGATGGAGCAGCCATTGTGAGCCCTGACATGTGAGGTCACCTTGTCCTACTACTGTCCAGCCGAGACCCAGCCCAGTGGTTGGATTTAGAATCCGGAATTCCCATCGAGAGCCTTGGTCACCACAATCCAACCCAGAACAGCACATGTCCCCTCTCCACACCCTCCTAAATCCGGCTACAGTGGCATTTTATTTAACCTAAGGCTCCAGCTGTGTTTGCTCTCTGCACTGTGTGTCTATCCCACAGCACCCACCTGGAATGGCTGGGTTTGTGACATGAGCTGTTGATCTAGGAGGAGGAGAATGCTGCTCCCTGCCCAGGTCCTTTCCTCCCAGGTCACAGCCCGTGTGGAAAAATAGAGCAGTTGTTCCCGCTTCCTGGGAGGCAGGGATGGATGGATCTGATAAGTACTTGGGTGCCGGCCCCGCCCGGAAGGAGGGAGAAGCTCATTGTTGAGAGCCGGTGTCTGGGGCTCCGGTGTCTGTTTTTCCAGTGAGACAAAGAGCGTCTTCCTGTTTGGCTCATGGAGACTAGGCAGGGGGTGGTGCCCTGGCCCTGCTCACCAACCCTGCGGGTGGCACTTCTGCTCTGGGACCTGCAGGAGGGGTCCTGGGCCCCTCGTGTAGAGTTGCACCCAAGTTGTCGGGCATCCACTGACTTCTGCTGGGCCTCCCCGAGGTGCTCTGGGTCTTTCAGGCTCGGGTTCCTGTACCTCCCTAAGTAAAACCTTCATGTGCACCCACATTGGGACTTCCATGCACATTTATTGTGTGCAGTATTCAACACCAGGAAAAGGAAACCTGAGGACCCCACAGAGAGTCAGTGGAGCTATGATTCCACTCTGGGCAATACCAAAGCATTTGTCTCTGCTGCACTTGGGAAGAGAACACACATTAAATAACTGGGAAACAGACTCAAAGTTACAATGAAACGCAAAACTGAGGAGTTTGGGAAATGGGGCAGCTTGGAGCAGGGGCAAAGGGTGAGGAGACCGGCCAGGGCCGGGGAGGAGGATGCGTCTGGAGGCCTGCGGAGGAGGCCTGACTGGGAGGGTAATGGTGAATTATTTTATATATGGTTTTAGTGATTTTTAGAGAGAGAGGAAAGGAGAGGGGTAGAGAGATAGAAACATCGATGAGAGAGAAACAGTGATTGGCTGCCTTCTGCACGCCCCCTACTGGTGATTGAGCCCCAAACCTGGGCATTGTGCCCTGACCTGCAATCAAACCATAACCTCCTGGTTCTTGAATCAACACTCATCTGCTGATCCACACTGGCTGGGCTATGGTGACTTTTACATATTCCTGACTTTCAGAGAGGAAGGGAGAGGGAGAGATAGAAGATAGAAACATAACGATGAGAGAGAATCATTGATCAGCTGCCTCCTGCACGCCCCCACTGAGGATGGAGCCTGAAACCCCTGACCAGGAATCTAACCGTGACCTCCTGGTTCATAGGTTAACATTCAACCACTGAGCCACACCAGCCGGGCTATGGTGACTTATTAACAAGCTGATCAGGCTGCCAGAATCGATTTGAAGTTAGATAGAAGGGAAGCCTGCGAGAAAGCAGAGGGGGTGGGGGATGTTCTCTGTGGCCCAGACTCGGTGGCCCAGCATGGGCTCTGTCTTGGCTCTGGCATCGTGACCGAGACTCTCCACACTCTGTGGCTAGTGCAGGGAGGGTGGGTGGATACGTCCTTGCTTCTGGATAATTTGACTGGGACACCTGATTCAAGTGTCCTTGTCTCGGGCTGCCCATAATGCCGGGTGATGTGGAAACGGGACAGAAACCAGCCCCTCCAGAACAGGCGGTCAGACCTGCCCAGCACCTTTGGCCACTTGAACTCCACAGACTAAGGTCCAGCGGAGCTCCATGCACAGTCTGTGACCCCAATGTCACAGGAAGCCCAGGACTCCCAGGTGCGTGTGCACAGAGTGAGCCGGCCATGCTTGGTCTGGACATTCTAGCAGAAGGGACAACACATAGGGAACCCCAGGAGGAAAGGAGATGGCAACCGGCCGTGCTTGCTATGAACTGGGGCCATTAGAGTGTAGGCTATCTGGGGTTCGAGGAGGAGGAAGAGCCGTGCTGCCTTTGGTGTGAGACCCTCTGAGCCGTGAGCCCATTAGCAGGTGCTGAGCACCAGCCTGTGAGGGGCCGTGGGAGCAGGCCACCCCACCTGCCTTTACAGAAGACGGCAGCCCAGGCTTTGGACCTAAAATAAAACCAACAGAAAACCTCGGGAGGCAGACAAAGAAATCTGGAGAGAGCTGCATGGGGCCAAGGGGCCAGGCCAGACCCCTGAGCCAGGAGGTGGGACCTGGGGCCAGCGAGGGCGGTGAGGGACAGGGACCGTGTCTGCGCAAAGCAGAGGGAACGACACTCAGCGCCACAAAGGCCTTCAGTAGTTTGAACTGGCTTCTGTTCCCAAATCCTCTTCAAGGAAAGGAATCAAGGCATGATGGCCCCCGTGGGAAGGTGGGCTGGTCCAGGCCCAGCCTCGGGGTCTGGAACCACTGTGGTGCCCTAACGGTGGGCTGGCCCTAACCAGGCACAGGGCACAGAGAGGCGAGGCAGGTGTGAGAGAGCAGGAACACGCATGGTGGCCTCTAAACCCGGGCCTGTGCTTCTCCATGTGTCCACCCCACCCAGGTGTGACGACTTACAAATGTGACACACAAGGACTGCTCCGCTAACCATGACATGCACTTGATCCTTGAACAACCCCGGGTTGGGAGTGCCAACCTCCCAGGCAGTCAAGAAATCCACATCTAACTTTTGACTCTCCCAGAACTTAACTACTATTAGCCTACTGTTGACCAGAAGCCTTACAAATGACAAAAAGTTAATGCATGTTAGTATACACTGTATTCTTATAATAAAGCAAACTAGAGAAAAGAAAATGTTATTAAGAAAATAAGGAACAGAAAATACTTTTGCAATATTGCATGTAATTACTGGGGGAAAAAAGACATATAAGTGGACCCTCGCAGTTCAAATCCATGTTGTTCGTGGTCAGCTATATACACAAAGATCCAAGATGTCTCAATGAGGAGAGGTTATCAGCCGTGGGCAAACTACAGCCCGCGGGCCGGATCCGGCCCGTTTGAAATGAATAAAACTATTGAAAAAAAAAGACCGTACCCTTTTATGTAATGATGTTTACTTTGAATTTATATTAGTTCACACAAACACTCCATCCATGCTTTTGTTCCGGCCCTCCGGTCCAGTTTAAGAACCCATTGTGGCCCTCCAGTCAAAAAGTTTGCCCACCCCTGGGTTAGATATTAATGGTTTTTAATTTTATTAATAGTGTGGAAAAACATTATTGCTCTTATTATAAAAACATGTCTTAAGTAAGAGTCATATGACTCAGTAGGTTCCTAGTGTTCCCACACCTGACATAATGAATCAGAGCAGATCCCACACCAGCCCCTTTCAGTTCTAATGAAGTTGTTTTCATAGCCATCGCGGCTGAGCTGGGAGTGTGGGCAGTAGGCTGGGTTCTCTATCTCGATCCTTGGTTTCCTTCAGCAGTTATGCAGATGGTGTTGAAATTCAGCTGACGGGTCTCCCTTTTCCTTGATGTCAAGGAAATGTCTCTTAATGCTAATCTGTTGTTCTTCCAAACTAAGTAGGAGGTGTTAAATTTTTATTTTTTAATGGGTGTACGTTTACTGGGTTCAAAACTCACATAACTATTCAATTAGATTATTTTGTTGAGAAAGTTGCCCTTTATAAATGGCACACCTAAGACTACCGATTTGGGAAGATGCTCTCAGCCTAGTGGAAAGTGGGTTGCTGTCTCACTTACGATTAAACACACTGACCTGGAGAGTTTTCATTGTTTGGGGCCCTGTCTTCCCAGATCTCACTGGGCCACCCGTCATCTTGGCTCATCTGTGCTTGGGTATTAGTCCGACTTGTCTTCTCTTAGGCCACTTGGTTCTTTGCTGAGCATTAGTTTAAACTGGATGATATAGTCCGCAGATTCGCTTCATCGGGTGCATGGAACTGAGGTGCTCCTGTGCTGAGACACACTAAGGGACCCGCTGTCCCCTCCCCCACCCCCCCAGCCTCCCTGCAGGGCCCTCATGCCATGTGGCACGTGGCCCCAGGATGGAGAGGCACCTGCACACCTCGCTCAGGGTCACTGCCATGCTCCACGGCTAGAGCTCGCTGTGGAAGTGAGGAGTCGGGGTGGGTGACCAAGGCCAGCAGGAGGAGAGCCACCCAGTCAGCTCCCGCAGGCCTGCATGGCACCCCAAGAAGCCTGCTTTGCATCCAATAGCAGTGGGTTGACTTTGGGGGCAGGGACGGTTCATTTGGCTTAGGACAGCTGAGTGGACGGGGCCTGCAGGACGTGAGAACTGAGGACAGAACCGCTAAGGGAAGCAGCCAGGGGGTAGGAAGGACTAGGGCCGCGATGATTTCGGAGCCAACGAAGCTCAGTAAGAACACTGAGAGAGGGGCCGTGGGAGTGGACATGGGAGGAGGATGCTGGGGAGGACTCAGGAGGACACAGGAGGAGGAGGGGGAGCAGGAAGCAGGAGAAGGATGGGGAGGACACAGGAGGAGGACACGGGAGGAGGACAGTAGCCAGCTGGAGTGTGGGTGTGGGGAGGACTCAGTGACCGCTGTGTCCAGCTCTCCCATCTTTCCGAGGCTTTGCCGAGCAGACTGCTGAGCAGTGACACTTGCCTCACCTGGTAGCCATGACAACGAAACAAGGCCAGGTGGTGAGGAAAGGCCTCAGCAAATAAGGGCGCTGCCTGTAATCCAGGATGGCTCCTCCCAGTTAGTCACTGAGCAGAAAATGACCTGAGTGCACGCAGCACCTCGGTTCTGCTCTGCATAATTCAGGGTCCAGAGCCTCGTAAAGTTACACAAAGAGTTCTCTCAGGTTCAAGGGGACACCGCTTTGCCCATGAGGACACTGTTCGATGCCCTGGTTGGCTTTTCTTGTATCTCTGGACGAGGAAGGATTAATGCCAGGCTTTTGTAAACATTGGAGCTCAGCTGGGCAGGAATTGGGGCTGCAGCCAGGCCCGGAGGAGCCCGCACACTTCAGGCTGCAGGTTTCTGGGCTGGGCCGACTGGGAAAGCAGTGCTGTACACGTCGTGTGTTTAAAGTATGATGTTGCCCGTAGTGTGTGCTACATATTGCAGATTTTGACCAGTAATGCTGAATTTTCTCAAATAAATAAGCCACATTTATAGTAAAGTACAGCATCTCTCATTTCTTTCCAGCTCAGGAAGCCCTTGCGTTGGGAGGGTCACCAGCAGCCAGGAGCTCCCTGAGGGAGCTGTTCTAGAATGAGTGAGAGAAAGGACAGACGGGCGGTGGGGCCAAGCCTAGAGCCTGGGCTTTCCCAGGCATGTGACTCCCCTCCTGGCCCAGCCCAATGCACTCTTGGGATTGTCCACCAGAGTGGCTCATCGAGAGCACCAGGCCGGACATCGGCAGCCCCTCCCAGACTAAGGGTGCAGCGGAGCTTTCCTCCACAGAGGAGCAGCGTGGTGGCCCCCAGATCAGCTGGCCTCCCCTGCGTGGGTGCAGGCACCTCTGGTCTAAACGGCAGTGAGCAGTGTGGCCGCCATTGCCTTCCTGATAACACATCCTGCTGCCTAGTGTCACTCAGGCATCTGCCGTGGGCCGGGAGACATGAGGCCGAGACTATGCGGGGACAGAGTGGGGAGCGTGGGAATAAATTGAGTGTGTGGTTAGATGGGTGTCATCGTGGCCCCTCCTCTGCTATGTGGCACCTCCATCCTCCTGTTTAAAAACATCACTTCTCGTGAATAGAGCTTCAGGTCTGACAGCGTCTTTCTCAGGATGGTCCTCTTCCCTGGGTGCCCATCACCCATCCCAAGTGCATCTGCCACGGTGTTAAAAGCCCAGGTGTCTTTTGGCACCAGGAGTTCTGCCCAGTGCAATGGGGCAGGGGGCTCGCCAGGGGCTCCGGGCAGGAGGGTAGAGCTGGACGTGGGCCGTCGTGGCCTCTGCGGGAGGTCAGGCCTCAGCCGCCCCCAGGCAGGCTTCAGGAGCAGGTTGTGCTCAGCCTGGCAGGGACCTGCGGATGCTGCGAGCCAGGGGCCTCAGGGGTAGGTCACGTGAGAGAAGTCTGGCCACAGGAGGAGCTGCGCTATAAGGGGTCTTGCCCGCCACCCTAGGCGCTTGTGCCCTGATCTACTTGAATGTCTCGAGGTTCCCAGTCCCTGGGAACACGTAAGGTTGTGCTCACAGAACACGCCTGCCGTGTCAGGTTGAAGAGGAGCCATGAGAAAGAAAAGGATGGGAATTACCCAGCAAGCCCAGGTTCAGAACCGGACCATGTGACAGGAACAAAGAGGGGAGGGGTGGATCGGGGTCGATGTCAGCTGCTGCTGCAGTGACAGATGCCCCCAACAGTATGAGCCTGCAGGACTTGGTGGCCTCCACTTGGGTTCTCTGCTGGCGCCCAGGCAGGGGGCAGTGTGTCAGCAGCATTATATGCCAGTGGCAGGTGTAGGAACAAAGCCTGCAAAGGCTGTGGACACTGCTCAGTGCTGGCCCTGAGGCGTGAGCTTACAGGACTGTCCTCTCCAGGTGTGTCAGCTCCAGCACTGGATTCAAGTGCCCGGTCCCCTTCCCCCCGGGGGTTCATCCTGCTCACAAGCTTGTCTGCAGACTAGCTACCTCCCGTCACCGTCATCGTCACCGGGGAGCTCAGCTCCTTAGAATCTCAGTGCCACCCTCCCCCATGGAAGCCGGCACTTTAAGGAACTCCCCAGGGATCCCCGTCTATGGAGCATCCCCTTTATTCTTTATTCCGCATTCTCAGCCCCTAGGGGGCGCTCTGCACTCAGCCGCTGAGGACCCTCTGGCGCACAGGACTATGCGGCATGCACACAGCTTTCAAAGGGGCTCAGATGGACAGACACGGAAGAGCAGCATCACACAGCCGCCTGAGTGTGCGGCTCTGCAGCCTGTCTTCATCCTGGGGAGGTGTCCCGGGGCCAGAAGGTCCAGACCCGGCCCCTGGGTGGCAGCCCCACAGGGCTTAGAGGACTCACAGAGGCTGAGCGCGGGGCTCCTGCAGGGAGGGTCCGGACGGGCGACACAAAGGGCCGCAGCTGCTGCTGCTGCGGGAGCCTCCGTGCCGCTGGAGTCTCAACAGTTAACTGTCCGCAGGCAGAATTAGTGGCCACAGCCGAGGGCTCCTGCTTCGGGGACAGCCAACCCGAGGCCCTGGGGGAGCCGGCGGGCAGGCAGCCCTGCA
>NW_006295821.1:98360-111496 GCF_000327345.1 Myotis davidii | reverse complement strand
CCAGGACGGGCGTTCCTGGAGGCAGGTCGCCGCCTCCTGACGCCGGCGCGCTGGCGGGCGACAGCATGACCTTAAGTCTCATCTCCTTGCTGTCCCAGGACATCTCCGGGCTGTGGCTGCTCCTGAAGACCAGCACAGGTGCGTCAAGCCTGCGCTTTGGCGCTGGCTGTGAATGGAGGGTGTGCAGCGAGAGAGGGGCGGGGGACCTTCTGGGGATGGCTTAGCCCGTCACCCACATAGGCCAGCTACAGAGAGGAGCCAGCTCTGCCCGGCCCCCCTCGTAAGAGAGATCCAGGCTGGGGTAGAAAGGGCAGCCCTGCTCCAAGGGGTGGGGACGTCTGGCATCGCCAGCTGGTTTGGGTCTGTGGCCACCTGGCCCCCCTCCCTGCCCGGGTTTCTCTGCCCTTGGAGTAAAGGTGCACATCGCCACACTCACCCTGGGAGCTGGAATGGACTGTGGTGAGCTCCTTTGTTCCAGCTTTTCTACAGATGTGCTTGTGGGGCCCAGGAAGGAAGCCCGGAGCCTGTGGGTGCGAGGACTGGTCCCTGGCAGTGACGCCGGGACAGAGCTGTCCCAGGCTCCCGTACACAGTGCACTCCGATCAAGGGCTCTCCAGGTGGCAGGAATCGGGACTGGACTGGTCAGGCCTGTGGACAGTGAGGGGCCTGTCCTGCGTGGTCTATGTGGGCTTCATTTGCCATCCCTGCTCCCAACTCTGTTAGCGGGTAGGCACTTCCCTCCAGACCCAGGCCCCCTGCAGACCGAGAACAAAGACCCTGGAGAGGGGATGGGGTGGGTCCCCTGGTTGTGTTTCTAAGGATGGAACAGTGCTCGTCTTGAAGCGATTTGTCATTGCAGATGCTTCTGCCAAGGATCGATGAATAGTTCCTAAAATAAGTATTTTGTAAATTGTAATGAATTGGTTCAACCTCAGCCATCAGTGGCAACAGTAAAGATCTGAAGCGTCCAGTTTTATGATGAAGGGACTGGGTGTGTGAATAATGAGTGAGTGCATGGATCTCCCCAACAGATAAGATTCAGAGCATCACGCTCACGTAGGTGGCCGCATTAGACAGCTCAGTCACTGCTTCTTAAACCCAAGGCATAGACAGGTGGTGCGTTTAATGAAAAGTGGTTGTTTTCGTATTTGAAGTCTGTATCACAGCGACAGTGCTGGAAGGATCCCTGAAAAGAATGCTTTCTCATTATAGCTATTGTCTGGAATTTTAGAAATTTCACAAACCAGATGCCTTACCATCCCATAACCACAGGTAACTTGATTGTGGGGAGTCCTCCCTTGTGGCTATAGGTCATCATTTTAGATGTTCCTTTGCTTTCCTAGCTAAATACTAGTTTTAAGTCTTACAACTTTGCATTATAAATTCTTAGTGGTTCTTCTAACACGTCCTTTTTTTAAGATAAATGTGCTTTCGAATAAGTGTCCTGAGGGTGCTTGGTGTAATTAAGGGTTGGAGGGCTTTCTCCCCAGTCTCTAGAACTCATTTGCTGTTTTCTTACAAAAAACACACACACAAACATTGGCCAAATTTATGAAGAAACAGACATGTTGGTGCATGTGACAGTAAATCTTCCCTTCAATGGTACTGCCAGGGGTGTTCGCTCTGCGGAGGGTTGTGTAACTGGCTACTGATTTTCATGAGTGCCTGCTATTTACAAACAAGGTCACGTGCCTTGTTAGTCACTTCTGTTTGGGCTGGATGGGGAGGGAGCCAGATGGGAAGTTTGGCACCTGGCTGGTCAGGAGCTGGGCCCAGAGCACACACATGATTTTAGGTGAAAGCTAACGTGGGGGAGACCGCAGACTTATTCACTGTGTCCGAGGCCATCGAGAACCCGAGCTGAGTAGGATGGCAAGTTTGAACCACCATCTCTTTCCAGGCTCAGGTGTCTCCTGTCCTGTCACTCATGAAATCAATGAGGTTGACAGATGTGCATGACCTGCCACCACCAAACCCTAAGCCGCCAGCTCACTCTCCATTACAGCTCTCCTCCACCCCTCTCCTCTCTGTCTCATCTTTCTCTTTGCCCCCACCTCTCTCTCTCTCTCTCTGCCACTCAAATGCTGCAAGTCTCTCCCTGCCCCCTGTGTGTGCCTGCGCAGGGCAAGGGCTCCAAGGCTCCCAGTGGGACAGTGTCCATGAAGTCCTTATGCCCCCCACTGTGCTCTGTGCCACCCCGTCATGGGAGCCACCTGGGTGAGGCTTAGGATGGGATGAGCATGCCCTCCCATGGTCCCCTTCACCCGAGCAGCCCAACGTTCCCCACACCGTGTGTCATTGCTTTTGTCGGATGGGGATGTTTTGAGGAAGGTTTATGCAACCTCTTGTTTGTTTTTTTAGATTTATAGAATTCTTGGTACTTAGAAAGCAGGACTAAGTATGCACACCTACAGTTCAGGGGAGAATTTTGGAGACCTTCTGGAGTGTCTGGAAGGAGCGTGGTGGGGTGTTGGTGACAGGAACCTCGGTCTTTCCCTGTTTGCTGTGTTCTGTGAGCAGCTTTCTGAGAGCAGCTCTGGATGGAAGGACACGTGAGCACCTGCCCCAGCGTGCCTCCTGCCCCTTGGAGCCAGGAAGGAATGACGTCTATAGAAATTGTTTGCATTGATTTCCCTGATCTTAGAGTTATTGTGGGTGTTTTTTTTTTTTTTTATGTTGGCACGTGATTGTTTTAGAATGAGTAAGAAAAGAAAAAAAGCCATCAGAAAAACCTCCTTTATTTCTATACAGCAATGGGCTCCTGTGGGGGGGCGGGGTGTATGGTGTTTTTGTCTTTGTGATGTGTCTGTGTAGGTTGTATGTGCAGTGTTTATATGTAGTGTGTGCATGTGTAGCATGTGTGTGAGGTCCATAAACCATACCTGCTACTTCAAAGGAAGCAAAGATGCTGACACCTCAGAACATAAAACTGTGGGACTCTGGGGGCCCAGGTGCTTAGGGACTCGGGCCAGGCTCCTGAAGGGGCCCAGCAGGTGGCTGGTACGACATGCTGTTGGGGGCCCAGCATGGCCGGAAGCTCAGCCCAGAACCAGAGTGAGGGTGGCGTCATGTCACATATACTGCTCAGGGCTGATATCATTTGCTTCCATGGAAACCCAGAAGTCGGAGCTTTGGGAGAGGAAACGAGACATTGGATTCACTGTGAAGGGTGAGCTGGTGGTTGCTGCACTTAGGATGGTGCTGGTGTTCCTCCCTGCTTGCTCCTCCCTCCCGTCCCCCCACCTCTCCGTGGCCTTTCGTCTTCAGGGTGGCTGCTTAGGGCTCCCTCTTTGTGAAGACATCAGGCCAGCGTGAGCCTCAAGGAGCCCTGGGACCGGCCACAGTGGGCAGCCCTGTTCCCTGTCATCTCTGGGAGCCTGGAATCTCTTGGTGGCTTTCTTATCCTGACCCTGTCCTGACCCCTGCTGGCTGCACTGCAGGCACCGAGGTGTGCAGGAAGGCCCCGCCTGGTGCGGATTAAACACAAACAAACAGCCCAGTCGGCACTGGGCACCGAGGGGAGGTGCTCAGAGGAGGAGCCGTACTGCCCATAGAACAGCTCTTTTCTTCAGGGACTTGAGTCTGAGGGTGAGCGTATTTAAGCCGCAGCTTCACTGATTAGCCAGTTCACTCAGGCGAGGAGAAGGATTTGGAATCAAGACTTATTTCCTTAGATCAGTGGTCAGCAAACTGTGGCTCGAGAGCCACATGCGGCTCTGTGGCCCATTGAGTGTGGCTCTTCCACAAAATACCACGTGCAGGCGCACATGTACAGTGCGATTGAAACTTCGTGGCCCATGCACAGAAGTCGGTATTTTGTGGAAGAGCCACACTCAAGGGGCCAATGAGCCACCTGTGGCTCGCGAGCCACAGTTTGCCGACCACTGCCTTAGATCACCCGTGAGTGGTTAGCCCATTGAATGAACAGTGTGAGAAGTGCCACCTGGGGCCTGGGCGAGGAGGAGGCGGCCCACTGTGTGGCATTCCAAGGCTGATTCATGCACCAGCAACCTCTCCCACAGGTCACTTCCCAGCTCTGTTTTCAGGAGCTCGCCAGGCTCTCGAGGTTCCCTGGGGGGGGGGGGGGGGCAGGTGGGGCAGGTAGGAGGGGTGTGGAGAATGCTGGGTCTGCAATGGGGTGGGCTGAGCCAGCCCTCTGCCCCTGCAGAATGGGACCTCAGCCAGAAATGTGTGATGATGTCACAACTGTGGGCTTGTCAGGGCCATGTGAGCTGATTTCCGTGAAATATCAAGCCCAGTTCATGAAGAGAAATGTTATCAGTAGTGAAAGGTCCACAGGCCTCTCTTGCTGAGCCTCCTAGGAGAAACCCCCCAATTAGTGCACAAGCTTGGAGAGGGCTTTCCGTCAGCACCAGCTGGGTGTGCGCCCTCCCGCATTCGTGCGGGTTCTCCCTCCACATGACCTGGGCTCCTGTCCGCTGGCTTCCTGCTGGCTTGGCAGACGCCTGGCAGATCTCCACGAGTCACCCTCACCCATCCCAGCCTGTCTGGGCACTGAAAATGGACCACACATAGTCGCATAGAATAAGTTCAAACCCCGATGTGCCATGGAGCCTCCGTGCCCAGGCCCTCCACGCCCTAGCACGCCCCACCCTCACCTGGTTCTGCAGGTCTCGTCACGGGCCACTTCTGCAGAGAGGCCTCTCAGGGGGAGCCCGGTGAGGCCCTGCCTCTGCTGTAGAGTCACAGGCATGACCGCCAGGCGGTGCGGGCAGGGACCAGCCCCTACCTCACTGCCAGGTGTGCAGCCTCAGAGCTCGATTTAGCTGGGACTTTGATGTGACGCTTTGGGACACGATTGGTGAGATGCCTCTAAAAGCAAACAATGCACTTAGTTTTATGATCAACTCCATCTCCCCCGATATTTGCACACGAAAGTAGGTCTGGTGTTCGTCATGCCACTGTCCAATTTCTGATCCACTGCTACCAAAAAGAGTCTGAGGCCCTAGCCTGTTTGGCTCAGTGGCTAGAGCATCAGCCTGTGAACTGAAGGGTCCCAGGTTCGATTCCAGCCAAGGGCACATACCTGGGTTGCGGGCTCAATCCCCAGTAGGGGGCGTGCAGGAGGCAGCCGATCAATGATTCTCTCTCATCATTGATGTTTCTATCTCTTGCTCCCTCTTCCTCGCTGAAATCAATAAAAAAGAAATATTAAAAAAAAAAAAGTCTGAAGATATGTTTTCCCGTAGCATCATCAGGAGCCACCTTTTAACCCTTTCTTCCAAGGCTCCCTTGCACCTGCTTCTCACGTCGGCAGCAGGCTCCCCAGTCTCCCCGCTCGCTTCCGTTTGGCCACACCTGTGGCGTTTGTGGGGAGCAGCTCCCACCTGCAGATGAGGACACCCTCCTGCCCTGCTCCCCAGCTGCTCGGAGAACAAACCTTTGAAAGGTTCTCGGGCCCATCCCTTTGGTTGCCAAACCCACGCAGGTGCACACTGTGCCCCAGAGCCGTGGAGGCAAGGTGATCGCCTGCCGGGTTAAACAGAAATGAGGCTCTTGGCCTGGGGATTTCAAACTGAGACGTTCCCATGAAGTGCCCTGCTGCCTTCCTTCTTGGCTTACCTGTCGTCTCCCTGGGAATGGGAGAGGCCTGTGGCTGGGACAAGCAGGGGCTGCAACGAGGTCTCAGAGCAGTGAGGGGTGGCTGGAAACCAAGCGGGCCGGCCACTGCAGGTTTCCGAAAGGACGGGGGTGTGGTGCCAGCCCATCAGGGACACACATCAGGAGTGGGTGCAAAGAAAGCCCTCATCTATGGCTAGAGGGTTCCTTCTCAGTTTTCTGCAGGGCCCAAGGTCCCTTGGTCTGAGAGAACTCCCTCAGCCCAGCCACAGTGCCTGCCCTGAGCCCAGGGGTGGGCCTGGCCATTGAGCACACAGCCCAGGGCCCCCACTCTGTGAACCCAGAGGGCACGGCATCGAAGAACTGAGGAGTGAAGAACTGAGCGAGTGAAGTGGCGTCTTGGAGGGCCGGCTGCCATGGGTGCCTTCTCCCCTCTGCACCGCAGCTCAGGCCCCTCCCCTCTGTGGCTCAGGAGCCCCTGGAATGAGATGCTGCAGCCCTGAGCAGGCCAGCACAGCTTGGAGAGGCTGTGGCCAGGGCGTGGCAGGACCACGATCACAGATGCACTTGCCGCGGGGCTGGCCTGGCGTCCACGTGCTGCAGCTGCTCTGCGGCCATCTGCACGGTGCTGCTGCCAAGTGCAAGACAGACCTGCACTTCACATTGCCCTGTGGGTCCTTGTCTGCGCCCATTTCTCCGATCGCCTTTGTGGGCCTTTAAAACAAAACAGAAACTGTGAACTCAGGAAGGACTGGCCCAGCTGAAGGCCACATTCACGAAGGCCATGCAGAGAAGAGTTTAATAAATGGGTGGTTTAGTAGAAACAAGAGGCCGCACATCTCTCGCCATCTCTCTTGCTGGACACGGCAGCTCTGCGCTGCGGGAAGTCTCGCCCACCCTGCCGCATCCGACCTTCCTCCCCAGCCTGCCCGGCCCTGACTGCTACGGACACCCACCCCCCTGGACACCAAGCAGATTACTTCCAGCACCTCCATGAGAAGCCTCGGTTGCCCAGCTGGCAAGGGTCGAGTCCTGTGCTCCCAGCTCCATGGCCTGAGCTGCTGTTTAGGGTGCCTGACCTCACCCTTCCTCCTTGCTGAAAACTCACCCTTCGGGGTCCTTAGCCTGTGGAGTGAGCTCGGGGAGTGCTTCCGGCAGCTGCATGGAGGCGCCCCTCCATGGCTGGTCCAGGGGCTGAGGGAGGGGCCTTGCCACCCAGGACTCAGAAATGAAGCTGCTGAGAGACAGGAGCCAAGGGTCACGGGAACATGGCCACGCTCGTCCTATATCCAGCCTCAGCTCAGTCCCAGCGTGTGACACCTGTGTCTCCGAATCAGATTCTTCGCAGGTGCCAGCTCCCTCCGCTCCGAATGCAGAGCTTTGCTCTCGAACAGCCCCCTTAGCGCGTTCCTGAGCAGAGAGGCAGAGCTGAAACCACACTGAACACAGGAGACGGAGCACTTGCTGGGAGAGTGGCCTCAGGACATCCTCATCCACTGCCCAGAACAGGTGGGAGGGAGCAGGGACCCCTCAGCTGCTCGACCCCAAGCCCCAGCCCAGCCCCCAGTCCTTCCTGACCCGGGCCACACTGAGAACATGGCCACATGAAACCCTGTTGTATTTGGGTCTCTTCCTGCCCCTCCCACCGGACAGGTCTCTGGACCTCTGCCCATCGGATAGCCAGCTATTCTGGGATGTGGCAACTGATGTGTCCGTGACCAGCAGGGCGGGTGCCCAGTTAGTGTGAGCCCACTCCGTGGCCATCAGAGCAAGACTGACATTCAGAGGCTGAGGCCCGAGAGCTAGAGTGCCCAGGGGAGGAGGGAGAGAGAGAGACAGAGAGGCTTGCACATCTGCCTGGGACTGGCCTCTCCTCCTCGAACCCAGGGATGCAAGGCCCCGCGGGTCTGTCCTGTGTGGGAATGCCCCCTGCAGGGCGCCGGGCTGGATCTAGCCCACGTGTCTGCTCAGAGACCCTGGAGCAGTGAGCGCCTGTGCAGCTAGCTGTGCACAGCACCCTGCCGGTACCCATGGCCCAGAAGGTGCAGCCTGGTGCCCACTGCCTTAAACATGTTCAGGTCCCGAAGTCCCCTTGTTGGATGACCCCTCCGTGGGCAGCCCAGCCCGGTGGTGGTGTGGCGAGAGCTGAGTCCCCAGGGGAACTGTGAGCAGAGGCAGCAGAACCCAGAGCCAGCGTGCTTTCACCCTGCAGGAGGGAGAAACCGGGAGCTGAAAGAGAGGGACAGCTGAGGTCTCCAAACTCTGGAAGGACCTGCTTCCTTAGGCGGGTCCTCCTGTGAGGAGCCCACCCAATCCCATGCTGCCTCCAGACATGGTTCTTGGGCATTTGGGCCTCGGCCCCTTTCCACTGTGACTTCTCTGCTCAGGATTTGTGTTAGGTTATTTACCGTATTAGAAATTGAAACACATTTTAAAATATCAAATTGAATAAAAATAACAATGATAAATCCAATATGGTAGCACAAATAACATGTTAAATGAAAAAATAACTGTAACAGTTGTTCCCAACCTTCCTAATGCCACGACCCTTTAATACAGTTCCTCATGTTGTGGTGACCCCCAACCATAAAATTATTTTCGTTGCTACTTCATAACTGTAATTTTGCTACTGTTATGGATCATAATGTAAATATCTGATATGCAGGATGTATTTTCATTGTTCATGACCCACGGGTTGAGAACCGCTGATCTAGAACAAAATAAAAAGTGTGAAAGCAGTGGCATTGTTTTGAATTTTGCACATGTCCCTGATCTCTGACAAGATGGGGTTGGTGACTGCTTTCCTGCAGCTGGTCGGTACCATGGTATGCGATTGCTAGAAAGACCCACACTCTGGTAGGGACGAGGGGAAGGGCAAAACTCTTAGTAGTATTATCAAGTGGCATCTCCTTGTGGAGCCCTGAAGGAGCCATTGACTGAAATGACTTTTTGTTTTCCGTTCTTTATTTTTTTTTTAAGGCTTTTATTTATTTATTAACGGCCTGGCGCACGAAATTCGTGCACAGGTATGGTCCCTAGACCTGGCCTGCGATCAGGGCCATCTTCCCTGGCTGCCCACAGCTGGCCCTGCCCCCCATCGCCACCCACCTCCAGTTCCCCATTCACCATCGAGCAATTGGGGCCTGCGGGCTGGGGTAGGTCCTGCTTGAGCATCTGCCCCCTGGTGGTCAGTACACATCATAGCGACCACTCGTTCCACTGTTCGGTCGATTTGCATATTAGGATTTTATTATATGGGATTAGTAGCATGTAAAGAACAAAGTAAAAAAGAGACGAACTAAAGGAAGAGACGGGGAGAGACACAGAGAGAGAACCATTGATGTGAGAGAAACACATCGATTGGTTGTCTCTCACACACTCCCTTCAGCCAAGGGTCAATGCTCTATCCACTGAGCCATACTAGCTAGGGCTGAAATGGCTTTTTCTTAAAAACCAAACCAAAGTCAAACTTGCAGGGGTGACGTATGCTGGCCAGGGCACAGTGCAGACTGTCCATGCCCAGGTGTTAGTAACAATTAATACCCAGACACCATGCTGGAGGTGTTCACTGAGTATACAAGCCACCCTGGGAGCTGGATGCCATGATCACCCCGATTTTACAGCTGAAGAGCAGCTCAGAGAGGTTAAGTAACATGCCCAAGGTCACACAGCCCCAACTGCCTTCAGAGCTCTGGCCCACTCCCTGGGAAACCAAGGATCCCTGTGTATAAGAGGTGATTTCAGCCAAGGAAAATTCAGCCTCTGGGCTCCAGTCCCTCATTGAAGCAACTCAGAAGATTGCACAGAGCCGATAGCCGTTCTGTAGACAGCTTGCCTCTGTGACCCTTGGGGACAATGTGCAGTCAGTGTTCAGGTTTAAAGACACTTACAGTTAACGCTCTGGGAGCCCCGGCCTGAGCTGCAGCAGCAGTGGCAGAGGCAGTCCCCATCACTGACAGCATTCTCCTCTCTGCCCGCAGCAGGGAGAGCCGGCTTAAGATCTTGAATGGCAATAAATACATATTTACCAACAACTGAATTTAAAAAACAAAACAAACGAATAAGTAGAACAGAAGCAGACCCATGGACACAGAGAACATGTTGCCAGTTGCCAGATGGGAGGGGTTTGGGGGAATGGGTGGAAAAGGTGAAGGGATTAAGAAGAACAGAGTGGATGCCAAAACCGGTTTGGCTCAGTGGATAGAGCATCGGCCTGCGGACTGAAAGGTCCTGGGTTCAATTCCGGTCGAGGGCAAGTACCTGGGTTGCGGGCACATCCCCAGTAGGAGATGTGCAGAAGCGTAATATGCTAAGTGTCCAGTTGTCCATTCAACCAATCAAAGCATAATATGCTAATGATATGCTAAGGCTGCTCAGCCTCTCACTATGATGTGCACTGACCACCAGGGAGCAGATACTCTGACCGGTAGGTTAGCTTACTGCTGGGGTCCAGCTGATCGGGACTGAGGGAGAAGGGCAGACATGCCCTGGAGTCCTCCCGTGGTCCCTCCCCAGCTGGCCAACCTCTCACGTCCCTCCCCAGCCCCAATCGTGCACTGGTGGGGTCCCTCGGCCTGGCCTGTGCCCTCTTGCAATCCAGAACCCCTCAGGGAATGTCGAAGAGCTGGTTTCGGCCCAATCCCGCAGGCCAGGCCGAGGGACCCCACTGGTGCATGAATTCGTGCACTGGGCCTCTAGTATTATAGTAACTATCTATGGTGTCAGACCTGTCCAGATGATCACCTAGTAAGTTATGTAATGTCTAATCACTGGGGTGTACACCTGAAACTAATACAATAATGTATGTCAACTATAATTGAAAAATTTTTTAATGATTTTTTAAAAAAGAAATCTACTTGGACTCTAAAAAAGAATTGATACAAAATTATGATGAGATTATTTAAAATGCCTCTGCTAGTTGCTAAATATTTCTTTAACCATTGATGCAAGGGTAAGGGACTCAGGAAATTAAATATCACAGTGAGGACCTTACGACCCGCTCTAGTCTCGTGAGGGAGGCACCAGACTCTCAGCTCATTTCTGTTACTTTGAGCTTTCTCCATGGCTGTCTGTCACACCAAGCCTCCCCCGTCCCCACATTAGAAACGCCCCCTCTTAGCATCTCTATTTCCGAAACCCCATTTCCTAAGAGACACCCACCGTGATGCTGCCTCAGACTGGCTGACACCCTTGCCCCTCCCTTCTTTAAGCTGCTGCATCTAGAACCACATTCCCCGACCCAGCCCCCATCACTGCTGTGTGGTTTCAGGCAAGTCTCTCAACCTCTCTGTGCCTTAGTTTGCTCATCCATAAAATGGTATAATACTCTCCCATTTCTTGGTTTGTTGTGACAATTAAATGCATTAATACGTAAAAGGTATTTTACTCATCATTGTACTCGACTGCTGTTTCTGTTACGATTAAAGATTTTCTGTGTGAACCAATTAAAATGTAATTTAGTTGCTCCAGACAGCCTGTAAGTGTAAGAAGTTCTCACAGTTCTCCTGTACTCCCCATTATGCCAGCTGGTCATAGTGTAGATGTCCAAGACATACTTGCTTCCTTATTGATTTAAGACATTGGTGGAATTGGGGGGTTTGTTTTTGTTTTTACTTTCGTCTGTGTTGTTGGCTCAGTGAGTGCTTGTGTTTGAATTTCATCAAAGACTTTTTCTTTGTTTTACTGGTAATAAGCTACCTGGAGTAGCACTTCCCTAAGTGCATTATTTTCAACATTAATTCTGCAGTAGTTGGAAATTGTTCTCCACTCCCCCCAAATCTGTGACCAGTTACGTTTCTTAGAGCTTCCACAAAGCAAGGTTTGTCTGTGGTGCTTCCCACGTGTGTTTGACTACGGAGCCCTTCTCTCCCTGGCGTGGAAGAGAGGGCTCCCCGAAACATGCAGACAAACCATCTTCTGGGAGTTTGACCCCGGAAGCCCCAGGAGCGGGAGCTGGGGCCCCTGGGAAAATGCTCCATGCTGGTTAGGGTAGCCCGGCGGATTGTGGGCACTGCTTACACTCCGACATAGGTCAGGCAGCTCACTGGCCGTGGCCTGCGTGGCAGCTTCGTGTGCTCAGGCAGGCTGCCAGAGCCTGTGTGATGGAGGATGCTGGGCTTGCTGGAGCCAGCATGGGGCGGGATGGAATAGGGAACACAATACATTCAAGAGAGACATACTGTCCGTTCTGCGTGTGTGCTTAATGAGGCTGCCAGGTGATTCCCACGCAGGTGTGAGCTACAGACATGGGCGCATGGGCACACAGCCTGGGAAGAGGCAGTTCTGGAGACTACACTGTGAGGAGTTTCACAGGGCCTCCAGGGTGTACAGCTTTATCTGCACAAGTAGCGCACACTGGGGTCCTGTCCAGCCAGTTCTGCATGGTGGACGAACCCCCGGGCTCCTCACAGGAGTGGGGGATGGCTCCAGCTTGAGTGAGTCTGGCTTCCTGATTTCCTCCACCCGGATGCATGTGAACCAACACGGCTTGTTGGTGGGAGGTGCTTTTTCTTGATGACAACTTCAGTAAAGCACCTTTTCTTATGGGGTCTTTTATTTTAAACTAGAGGCCTGGTGCACGAAATTTGTGCACTGGGGCGGGCGTTCCCTCAGCCCGGCCTGTGCCCTCTTGCAGTCCGGGACCCCTGGGGATCAGGCCTAAGCCAGTAGGCAGACATCCCTCTCACAGTCCAGGCCTCTCGCAGTCTGGGACCCCTTGTTCCTTACCGCCCTCCTGCAGTGGAGGCAGGAGAGGCTCCCACCACCGCTGCTGCGTTCACCAGCCGTGAGCCCGGCTTCTGGCTGAGCAGTGCTCCCCCCGGTGGGAGCACACTGACCACCAGGAGGCAGCTCCTGCGTTGAGTATCTGCCCCCTGGTGGTCAGTGCGTGTCATGTCAACTGGTTGTTCTGCCATTTGGTTGATTTGCATATTAGGGTTTTATTACATAGGATTTTGTAAGGACTTGCTTTCTGAGATTAGGAAATCAGGGAGAACGTCTGGTGCACTGAGTGAGTTAACGATGCTTTGCACATGATGTGAAATATGTATGCCTAATTCAATAATAGCTCAGGATGTGCTGTGAATGAGCGTTCAGCTGCCCAAATAGTATAGACCTCAAACATCTCGAGTGGCTAGATCACAGAACCCTCCACATAGATTATAAATAGAGTTGGAGACGCCGCTCCTGTCCAGACCACAAGGACTCAACAGCTGGTGGAGGAGGCATCCATCCCACCCTGGATGCAGGGCTCCAAATGGGGCGTGGTTGGAGCCAGCGGCCTCCCTTGTTCTGTCCGCACACACTTTGCTCTCGGCTTGGAGATTCCTGGCGTGGGCTTGGTGAAATAGGAATCCCACCCATGGGAGTTGGGGGAATAGCCGCACTTGATTCTCCACCCTGGACTTTGAAAAGAGATCACTATTTTATTTTGATTAAAAATAAGCAAAAGCCAGATACAAATAAGAGGATTAGCACATAAGAGACTTGGTGGCCCAGGGCTTCTCACCAGCTGCTGGCCCCTTTGCAGGAGCCTTTCTTGGGCTCCTGTGTCCCTG
>NW_006295821.1:81379-98334 GCF_000327345.1 Myotis davidii | reverse complement strand
GAAACAGCAGGGACCAGCCTTTGAACTGGAATTCAGGGCTCCTGTCAGCACTGGGGCTCACTGAACCTGGGACATGTGCCACCTGTTCAGGGCCCTGCGAGCTCTGCATCTGCTCTAGCCCGTCACTGTGTGTTCCCTCTCCACCTCCGGCGGCCACTGGTGAGCGGAGCAGAGGCTCGAACCCCCTTTGAGTGGCCGGGAATGGGTGAGGTGCTGCCCACCTCCATTACAGAATTGTCCTATAGTGAAGCAAATCCCTGAGTCAATTTGCAAGAGGAAGGATGTTTGCTGCCGCAGGCTAGTTGTGTTCGGACGAAGAGATCCAAGGGTGAAAGTATCATGCCACCCCTGGACTCTAAGATTGCTGCCCAACCCAGGCAGGATTCAGGTAACAGTTTTGTGAGAATACAGTTCAGCAGCTGAGGTGTCTCCCTCTTTGTCCTCATCTAGAGCTGAGCTGGGTCCCAGGCCAGGTAAGACCTCGTGAGTCAGGGATCATTCCCACTGAAGGGCTAAGTGGGCTCTTCGTCCCCCTCCGTGCCCCAGACAGGGCAGCCTTCCCAGACGGGCTCCCAGCCCCACCCCCCTGTCCTCACCACCCTGTCGGGGGTCAGAAGAGAAGCACCGTCTTCTCCCACCCTGTACCCCTCCCACTCAAGGCCCTTCTTAACCCTTCTCCTCAAAAGTGACTCTGTGACGGGCTAATTGACTGGGAGTCTCCACTTACGTCTGGGCCGAGACAGGAATGCTGGAAGCGGGGAGCTATCTGTAAGGCATTGTGCTCTCACAGAGATGCTCTGTAAAGGAGCTGGGCCCTGCCTGACCCTTTCATTGAACTGGCGGGCGGGGTGACCCCACTTCCCGACCCAGGCGTCTGACATTGGAGCAGCCAGGCGCACACACAGTGAAGGAGGCACGCGGGGGATAGGACTCACTTTTGTCACCTTCAAGCACCTCCGTGTCCGTCTGAACCAGTGGCTGCAGCAGAACTCTTCCACAAAATTAAACTCACTGGACAAGGACCTTCAAAAAACACTGTCAGCACCAAGTGCAAAATTGCCCTGCCCTTGAGAATGACGCTGCGGGAAGGGTGAAACCTGACACATTGTCCAGAGCCCATTGTCCCAGAGGCACCATGTGACGAACTCCAGGTCCTGGGCCTTAGTCCCAGGTGGGAAACATTTTTCATTATCTTCAGCTTTCTGCGGAGCGGCCAGTGACCATTTACATGGGGATGCTTTGGAGATCATCCCTTTGTATGCCCAGACCTCTGTGCAGTTTCCACAGAGCAGCCCCATTTTTCAAACCTAAAATGGGGCACTTGATCTGAGGTGCAATAGGAGAGTCAATTCTGCCCCAGAAAGTTCACAGATGTTGGTTGCCACCACTCGGCTGCAGGATCACGCCTCGCAGCGGTCAGCAATCTGGGTCTCTGTACCCCACGCGGCCTGCCACCCATCAGACATTCTGGAACCAGCCTCTGTGCAAGCCAGAAAGGACTTTGCCGGATTAGATTCCAAATGATGCTCTGGGAAGCCATTCTCTCCTTCTCCTCTTGCTACATTTGTTCAACATGTTGTTCTTTGAGCTCCTTCCATGGGAGCCGGTGAGCTGGGCCCCGGAAGTAGGGCATCTGTGAGTTGTGGGCATAGTGGGTGCTGATAGGATGCTGTGAGGCCCCATCCAGGCCAGGAACCTCCCTGAAGAGTGACACCTTGGCCTGCAGTTGAGTGAGATTAGACAGGCGAACAGAGGTGAAAAAAGCATCGCAGAGGGGACAGCTTGTGCAAAGGCCCTGAGGCTGGAGGGGCCTTGGTCCATTTCAGAAAATCTAAGAATATGAGGGTGGGCATCACCTGAAGAGGAAGAAGGTAGGTGAGTAGGCCCCCTAGACGTCCCTCCATGGAACCAAATTCACAGGAACAGTGCTCTAGCCACGGAGACCGACACTGTCACAGAAAGTACCGGAGGGCCAGTACTACCAGCTCTGTCTCCGGTGCCTGGGAAAGCCGTCTGCCATCAGGGTGAGCTGGGCAGAGAACAGACAGCCCAGGGTGTCCGTAGGGAGCTTCGGACTGTGAGAGTTTGCTGGCGAGAGGAAGTGCTACCGCGAAGCCTCGGCCATTCAGAATCAAGCTAAGAGTTCCTGTGGACATGTCCACCATCAGAGGCCTTGACATGCTCAGCTTTTTCTCTTCGTGAGTTGGTGAAGTCTGGAAGCTGAGTGCCGGCGGGAGATTTCAGGATCCAGGGCCAGGTCACTCTGATGCTTGTCCCTGATGCTGGGTCCCCAGGTGGTAAAGGACTGGCCAGCTCAGTGTCTGCACTATTTCCCGCAGCCCCCGGGACTCCCGGCTTCAGGGAGACCCTGAGCTCCCAGTGGCATGCTCCTCCCCGGGCTGCAGAGGTGGGATGGGAGGAAAAGGAGTTTCGTGTGGTTATTCCTTCCTGTTGAGAGAAGAAAACAGCAATGCAAAACCTAGACTTCTAGGCTGCCGCATGAACCGCACCTAACTCATGCCAAGTAAGTGAGGCGTAGACAGTCACCTCATCTGGAATTAACGATAGATACTCGAAGCTCTCTTGGAGCGATTGTTTTCAACCCTGTTTTTCTCCCTCAAAAGAAAGCCATTGCTGAGACAGCGAAGTGCACCCTGGGAAATGCCATCAGTGCCACCGAGCGATCCAGGGGAGGCCCAGTGCAGTTCCCGACGTTTGGGGTTTACTGTTGTTCCTTTCCTCACCCCGAGTGCCGCTGCCGCCACCGCCGCCTCTCCGTGGGGCCCTGGCAGGCCCAGTCGCCCTCGCCCAAATCACTTCCTCCTCCACCCGGGCAGTCGAGGGGCAGCCCGTGGTGGCGGTTGGCAGTTCCACAAATGACACAGCCAGGATCTTCGGGACCCGCCTCTGCTTTCGCGTGTCGCCTGTTTCCACTTGCTTGTTTGCAAGACCAGAAGAACAGGATTGAAGGCTGATCTGTGCAGATAGCATTTTGCTTCCTCCCCTGGAATTTTCAGGGTAAAAGATCTCCATGCGCCATCTTTCCAGACTGTCCGTGGCCCGGGTCTCAAACTGGGTGCAGAAGGCTTGACCGCTTAGGCCATTGGCAAGGCATCGCCGTGAGTCCCGAGTCTCTTTAGACAAAATGATGTGTTAATGCTCAAGACTGCAGGCTTGACTGGACAGCTGGGATCAGCGACGTGAGCTATAAACACATGCTAGCTGGCCTGGCATTGGCTGGGAAACGCAGAGGACACGGAGCACACCCAACACTGGAGTCCACCTGCGACTCACACCAGCATCACATGCCAGGCAGTGACCTCACATCTTCAGTCAGTGCCTAGGTTTTCCCCTAGAGTCTTGCGAAACCGTTGATGGCACCAGGGCGTGCCTGGAGGTGCTGCCAGTTCACTCCCAAATCCCTGATCTAGAACTTGCAGCCTGCAGCCTGCTGAGCTGTTTTTCCTCTCAGCACCAGGCTGGGGGACTTGGCTCAACACCCTCCTCAGTGTCACTGTCAGGGTGGTGAGGCCCCACGCGCGCGTGTGTGTGTTTGCAGGCTGCGGACCCACGACGGGCCAGGTTTCCTCTCTGATTAGCAAGTCCTTGCATAGGCAACAGGTAAGGGCCCCAGGGGTTGCCTGGATCGCTTCCAGAACATGGGTGGAGATTCCCAGAACAAAGCGTGTCTGTTTTCAGTGCTGCTCATTGACTACTGGCCGTAGGAGTCAGCCCTCCAGCTCCCAGCCCTTCTTCCCCTTTCCTGGTGTCTCCCCTTCTGCCTGCATATCCCTCTCCGTTCCCCTCTCCCCGCCCTCCCTCCTCTCTCTCTGCCTTTCTCTGTGCCTCTGACACACACCACAGTTTAAATATTGATGAATCCCTCAGCACATCGCTTTTTGTGCTCAGAGAAACAAAGGTTTCTGCGTATTGGAAACTGACTTTTTTTTCCCAAGCACGTGACCGCCAGCCCCTTGGTTATCCGCTGATGTGCGAGCCCATGTGGGGGCTGACCCAGACTCGTGGCTCGTGAGGCAGTGTTTCCACCGAGTGACAGGTGTGTCCCTCTGTCTGCTCTCCCCGCAGATGAAATCATGCACCAGGACATCACCCCGCTCTGCGCTGCCGACATCCAGGACCAGCTGAAGAAGCGCTTTGCTTACCTGTCTGGTGAGTGCCGGCTGCCGGGGAGCGTGGGGGCCGGTGTCTGCGTGGCGGGTGGTTGGCCTCCCCTGGGTTCTGGTTCTCCGTGACCTAGTTGGTCCTGTTCCACGTGGTGGGAACTGGGGATAGGCCTCTGGATGCAGCCTGCTTGCGGCATGACCGAGGGCCCGGGCGAGGCTGTAGTGATGCCTGTGAAGAGGGCAGCAGCCAGGGGAAGAGCCGGCCGCAGGTCAGCTGGGTCCTGAGAGGGACACAGCCCCAAGCGCTGCTGGCTGAAGTCCCCTGGAATCCAGAACTTTCCTGCAGCAGGTAAAGTAGGCAGTAGGAGGGTCATTAGGACCCAGCCTGATTGGAATGTTGTGCAGCATTTACAGTAACAGTCACATCATTTATAAAGCCCAGAAAACTGTCATTCACAATGTTAGGAAAGAAGCAGGACGCCAGCTCTATATTCAACACAGTCTCAATTGTGTAGAAAAATGCACCAAAAAAGGTTTGGAATTAAATGTGCTGCATCCTATGGTGGCTGCCCATAGCGGCAAAATATTAGCTGATTGTTTTAATTCAGCTCACTTTTTTGTATATTCCAAATATTTTCCTTCAATATGCATGAATTTATTTCATAATAAAAAATATTATGTTGACCCTGACTGGGCGGTTCAGTGTGCTGGAGCATCTCATCTTCCTGTACACCAAAAGGTTGTGGGGTTCAATTCCCAATTGGGGCATGTAGGGACGCAACTGATCTGTTTCCCTCATGTTGATGTTTCTCTTTCTTTCTCCCTTCCTCGCTCTCTAAAAATTAGTAAAAGCATATCCCTGGGTGAGGAATATATATATATATATGATATTGAAGAACATGCTCTCAATTTTTTAAATATATTTTTATTGATTTGAGAGGAAGAGAGATAGAAACATCAATGATGAGAGAAAATCATTGATTGGCTGCCTCCTGCTTGCCCCACACTGGAGATGGAGCTTGCATCCTGGGCATGTGCCCTGACTGGGAATCAAATCCTGACCTCCTGGTTCCCAGGTGGACGCTGAACCACTGAGCCACACCGGTCAGGTGATGCTGTCAATTTTAAGTGAAATATTCCATGCTTGTGAAAGATCAGCCATGTTCTCTTGATGATGTGGCACCGATGCCCAGTTAAGTGCTGCCTTTGCTGTCTCCCCAGGTGGGCGGGGGCAGGACGGCAGCCCCGTCATCACCTTCCCGGACTACCCGGCCTTCAGCGAAGTGCCCGACAAGGAGTTCCAGAATGTCATGACCTATCTCACCAGCATCCCCAGGTGCGTGTCACTACCCCTCCCCACCCGCCGGGGCCTTTGTCAGACAAGGAGACTGTGGCGGAGGGGTGTTGAGGAGCTTGCCCGAAGTTACCCATCATCAGACAATCAAGGGGCTGAGCCGTGAGAGATGCCGGATCAGAATCCAGCTGTTCCGGCTCCCGGGCTGGCATCCTTCCCCTCACCTGTGGGAGGCGTCCAGCCACAGCCTGCACCTCCTGGGGTCTGGCCACGCCCAGGGACCTTTCCTCCCTCACGTCAGTGTCCAGTCGCTTCATTAGACGAGCAAGACCATGCTGGGGACGGTCTTCCTCTGGGGAGGGGGCCGCGTGCACTGACGAGGTGGCTGTGAGACCCAGGCTGGGACCTGGCCCCAGAGGTGGTGGGGAGGTCATGGGCGCTCTGACACAGGAGCCCTGCCTCCGTTCAGGATGCAGCAAACGGCCTTGCACTAGACCTTTTTTCCTCCTGTTACACACGTGCGGGGAGGGGTAGGTAGCGTGGGGGGACCCTGTGTGTACGGAAGCTCAGCCTCGCAGGCGCCGGTGCTCTCCTCATGCCTCACCGTCCGCAAGGACACATTCCCGAATCTGGGTGATGTGAGCTCCGTGAAGGAGTCTAGTCCAGAAAACAGACCAAAGCAGCGAGTCTGGTCAACTGATGTGTGACCTGCAAACACCACCCACCAGTAGCGACCGATCACCGCCAGCCAGTGCTGGGGTGGTGGGCGATGCGTAGATTATTCCAGCAGCCTGGCCGGTGGTGGAGGAAGGGAGGCCGGGTACCTTGGGGGAGGCTCCGGACAGATGTGGGTGGTGAGTGACCCGTGACAGGAAAGAAGCGGGCAGTGCACCCCCTGGCTCAGCGGGGTGGGGCCTGCAGTCACCGTCTCTATTGTCCTTTCCTTGTCATACCCGCCTCAGTGTGCCAGGCTCCAGGTGGCCGAGCTGAGGCAGGAGGGATGGCTGGCACCCTGGGAGACCCTCTGGCCAGCTGTTCCCCCTCCAGGGGTTTGAAGATGTGACTACCATACCACAAAGCATCTCCATCTCTTGTCTCCCTTGACCCTCAGAACTGCAGAGGCAAGAAGGCCGTTGTCTTGCCCGTTCTATACATGAGGCCGCTGGACCTCAGAGAATGAGGTCCCTAAAGTAAGGTCGCGCCTGGAAGATTCAGACTCCCCGTGTGCTGTGAGGCAGGGGTGCCCTTGGGGTGGGGGCCCGGGACGATGCTCCCACGCTCTGTGCCCAGCGGCAGGATGCTTAAATGCCGCGTGACCCGCTGGCCTTGGGGACTCGCCGGGACTGACACCCAAGAGGAAAGGGGCGGCCATTTGAGCCTGAAACAATGAGCCTAGCAGTGGCTTCCGGGAAGAACACGTTCTAATGATTTGAAAGGAAAGCGGGGGGGACTGTGGGAGGTCAGTCTCGCCGGTATTCCGGGGCGTGGGCTTCTGTCCCAGCTGCTGGAGCCTCCCCTGCAGGGACAGTCTCCCAGGGGTGGCGGGTAGCTGTACGTCCAGGGGAGGCTGCGGCCCTCATCCCTCCCTCCCCGATAGCCCCTCGGCCCCAGGCCCCTCTCTAGAGCCTGGCAGAGGTGGGAGCTCGTCAGAGCTGATGGACACTGCATGCTAAGTTTATGACGTCACCTCTCAGATGGCAAAGCTGTTCCTGGTCCTTACACCTTGGAGCTATACACTGGGCATCTTCTCCCCTTTATCGAACCCCCGTCTACTCATTTCAAGTTTAAAAAACCGTAGAGTTAGTTGTTCAGATGCCCGCTGCACTGTTGCTGGCTTGTAACTGGATAGAACCCGAGGAATTCCGAGGCTCCGTTCCCAGGGGAAATGGTTTGCATTGGGCCTTTGAGTGTGCTATGTTTTATTCACATTTCTCCCCTGTTGAGGTTGATAAAAATCCCAAGTGCTGGAGTGATGGATCTGAGCCTGTCACACCCAATGCGCCCTTTTCATCCAGAAATAAAACTCCTACTAAACAGAAAGACAGTGCAGTACCCTAACTAGCAGGAAGAACCAACAGGGACAAGAAATCAGGTGTCACATGTGTAGCAGGCTGCACGGGACTCATGAAGGTCAGGTGGGCGCCCGCACCGTGTGTACTGAGTCCATCAGCCCCCAGGGTGTTATGTCAGGCACAGCACCTCGAGGGGGTGTGATTGAAGATATCCTCTCTGGTTTAGGCATGAGCTCACAGGGACATCCCCGCAGCATGGTCACCCCGTTGGCTGGACGCCAGCTGATACAGACGCTTTGTGGTATGGAAGAGGGAATAGTTTTCGGTGAAGCGCTACAGAACACGAAAGAGCAGTCTCCCACAGTTCACACAGCAGCTGCGTTCCTAGGGAATGTGTGTCCATTAAAAATGTGTGTCTATAGGTATGCAAGAGTCCCAGCTTCCCTGTCTTCAGGATGAGGGACCAGCTTGGTGCCAGGAAAGATAGTGACAACTGAGAGACTTGTCCAGAGGCATCTGAAGTGGCCCCAGGATGCACCCCATTGAGCACCCCTGTGGGGGGCAATGCCTTCCTTCTCCCGTGAGAATTTCGGGTAAATCAACTCCCCACAATAGTCTCCCGGTTACAGAAGGAAGGGCGTGCTGCCACCTGATGGACACAGCCAGCATTGCAGTCAGTCCCCGGGGTGTCTACCTAAACCCATTGGAATGAGGAGCTGGGCAGGTGTTTCTAGAAAAGAAGGAAAAACTCCTCACACAGGCAAGTCATTGGCACGGGAGTTACTCCAAACTGCTGCTGAGCCAGCACAGCCTCTAAGTCAGTGGTTCTCAGCCTTGGCTGCACATTAGAATCACCTGGGAAGCTTTTTAAACTCCTGATTTCTGGGGCCCATCCTCCAGAAATTCTGTTTCTTTGTTACTAATGTTGTGGCCCCACCCCATAACAAAGATACAGAATTTCCGGAGGATGAGGCCCAGAAATCAGGATTTTAAAAAGATTCCCAGGTGATTCTAATGTGCAGCCACGGTTGAGAACCACTGATCTCAGTGGAAAGAGCGCAAAAGAGAGCCAGGTGTGCACTTTCAAATGCCAATGCTCATTAAAGGGACCAATCCCACGCAGACTGCTGTAAGTCTAAGAGACACCACCTCCTACCATTGTTCACCAAGCATTAATCGTATCCTTCCAGGAAATATGTGATGTGCTGACTTTAGCTCTTCTTCTGTGATTAGTGCAAACCATTTGACGAATAGTTATTGATCATTGTGAACTGTGACACTGAAACAGGCGGGCTTCCTCCAGCTCTATCAGATGTACGTGAAGATGAGGCAACTTATTGTCCTTTCGGACACGACTCAGTAAAGGGGATGTGGGAGGACTTTATGATTTACTGGCAAGTGTGTCAGCTGGCATCCAGCCGACGGGGTGACCACGCAGCGGGGATGTCCCTGTGAGCTCATGCCTTGGCTAGAGGGCTGTGTTTCACCTCTCAGAGGCCTACCACCCTTGCAAATCCTAATGGGGTTTGTTTGCCCTCATCTGCCAGGCCTGGGTGGGACATCCCCAGGGACCCGAGAGGACAGGTGACAGTGAACCACATGCCCAACCCCGGAGAGCGGGGCTGTGACCTCCCTACAGACAGTCGCACGACAGAGAAGGCACAGGGGGTGCTCTGATTGGTCCCCCATATCTGTCTGTTGTGTGCTGGGCAACGTGGACCTAACAGTGAACCAAATAGACAAAACCCTGCTGCTCACATTCTCAATAAATTAACCAAAATGTGTCCAGGGATTAGCGTATAAAAAGGAAGAATGAGAGGGAAAGGAGGCGAGGACCCAGGAGGGGCAGTGAGAAGGGAGCCCCCATGAAAGGGTGACTTAGAGGACTCATGGGGTAGAGTCCTCACAAGGGGCCCCAGGAGGGGGCAGAGGGGAGAGAGGAATTCGAGATGACCTAACTGACGGCTTGGGGGCAGCAGTTGCCCAAGAACAGAAGCAGCATGTAGGAGGGCAGTGTGGGTGGAGATCACTTGCATATCCAGGGGACCTCTTGGGTTGAGGGCTGGTACCTCTGGGTGCCGTGAGGTGAGTCTGGAACTCTGGGGCGAGGTCCCAGCTGGGTGTGGATTTGGCAGTTGTGGGCATTTGGATGGTGAGGGCCCCAGAACTGGGGTGGTGGGCAGAGGGGGAGCCCCAGGTATTCCAGCTGGGGTAGGAGGTCAGAGGGAAGGAGGGAACACAATGGGGGAGAGGGGTCAGCCCCAGCTGGGGTCTCAAGCAGGGAAGGCCCACCCTGATCATGTAGGGCTGTGGGGGGCTCGACACAGGTGGAGAGGGTGCTCGATCGGTGGTCACGCTGCGCCTGCAACTGCTTAAGGCCCCCTTCCCTCTCAAGCGTCCCACTGTGACCGTCCATTACTGATGGGTGAGAGGGGATGAGAACGCAGGGTCAATGCGCGTCTCACAGCATGCAGGCCTCTGGGAGCCCTGAGGGTGTCCAGGAACAGCTTTGGTGAAGGGTTTGAAGTAAAATGCTTATTAGAGTAAATTCAACAAAAATGGGAGACAAGGGTCCGGGCCAGAGTAAATTCACAAAAATGTGTGTGAATGCATCCTAAACAATTAAAAATGTGCACGTGAAACAGGGACTCTCTGGCCCCACGTTCCACTCGCACAGACACGCCTTTCAGGGGTTTGCTGCCCAGGGAGCAGAGAAATGGGTTGGTGAGCTGGTGAGAGAACAAGAGGCATGTTTATGCTGATGGAGATCACCCAACAGCAAAACAGAAAGAGTGGCACCCTCCGGCCTCCTGCATACTCGGCATGTGTCCTCTGTGCACGTCTGAGTCCAGCAGTAAGCAAATCGCAGGGGGTCACAGAGCCTCTCAGGGGGCATGGATGCCGCTCAGTCCCACCCCTTCTGCAGTTCTAGAACCAGGATCTCCCCACCTCCAAGTACCCTGCCCCCCAGGCCACCTCCTCACCCTTCACTATGGCAAGTCACGTTTCAAACTCAGTCTGATCCTGTCCCTCCCTGTGAATGGAGTCATTCCTGGTTTCTCACTCAGGTGCTGTGTACACACACACACACACACACACACTGCACTCATGCACACATGTGCGTGCATGCATGCACAGACATACACATGCATGTTACTCGCACACGCATAGGGTGGCCAACACTGAGTAGATTTCTGGCTTTTCTTTGAAAAGCAGGAGTAGCAGCCCTGGGCTTGCATGTCTCCTTGGCAGCCCTGCAGGAGCCCTTGGGAGGGCCCCGGGGGCTCAGTCACCCACTGTCCCCGGGTTTGGGAGGCAATATCAAGAGGATCACCTCCCTCCGCTGCTGCAGTCTCTCCTCAGCCCAATTAAAATGCAAGTCAGGGGCTCTTACAGTTAATTGGAGCTGACAGTGACGTTGACTTTCCATGGGCCTGGTTCAATCACCCAGCTGCTCAGGAGCCAGAGATCCCATCTCCCAGCTGGGGCTCTCAGCGATGGGCCCTGTTCATCTGATAAGAGGCACCCACACGTAAGCGTGTAGGCACCGCACACGAGCACGTCCACACCACACACACTTACACGGGCACAAACGCACCCACAGGCCCAGTTCGTATGGAAGAGAAAGACAGATGCTTATGGAATGAAACGGGAATGTAAATGTGGTCCCGACGCCCGGTCAAGGATTCCAACCTCCTGGTGTGTGAGTCTAGGGCTAACCCAGGACCGCGCAGGCTTCTCTCCAGATTGCTGGCTGCCCAGCTGCCTGTTCCCAGAGGTGCATGCCCTCAGGCTAGCGAAGCCCCAGACAGGGATCCCCAGCCCTAGAAGCACCTTACTTCTTGCTGCCACTATGATTTCCAGTTGGAATTTCAGTTCATTTTAAAATACCAAGATAGAAAAGTGTGTGCGTGAATGCATCCTAAACAATTAAAAATGTACGCGTGACACAGGGACTGTCTCCCCTCGCCACCTGCTCCTTCCCCCACAGGGTTGAGTTTGGGTGAAATCGTCACTGCCCTCCTCTTAGTCCACAGCGTATCCGGGCAGCCCTCTACGCAGCACCTGTCGCGTCGTCCTTCCAGGGGCCACAGTGCTCCCTGGCATAAATGGACCAGCACACGAGCCTGCCCTGTTGGCAGGGATTCCCTTGGCACACGCCCCCTCCCCTGCCCCCTGGCTCCCTCCGGAGTCCTGCTGAGGTGAACAGCCTTGTTCCCCCCTGGCTGGTTATATCCGGCACCTTGAGAGGGATCCCATCTGTAAAAATTCTCAGACGCTCTGGCCCCATGATCCTCCCCCTCCAGCCATGGAATCAGCTGGGAAAGGGCCAGTCTCGCTGTTTGCGCAAGTGACTCTGCTCAGCCCGTGGTCTCACAGGGCCTGCGGCTCTGGGGGCTCGGTGACCCTGCCCACCGCGGTGACCGCTGCATCCGATGGGTCCTATCTCTGTGCCTCGCAGATCCCGGGGGAGCCAGAGGCCACTCCACTCCTCTCCTCGGGGCATCTCCCTTGGTTGCAATGATCTTGCTCTGGCGCTGCCGGCCGGCCGGTGTGACAGCCCCTAGCCATGCCTGTCTATCTATGTAAAAATTAAAATTAATTCCTGTGCAAGTGCAGAACCTGGCTCAGGCCAGCCGTGTTGCAACTCCTTTGCGGCCGGTGGCTGCCATACTGAGCATCTCAGCCGGGGAGCATTTCCCTCTGCTGGGGCCGGCGGGCGGGATGGGTGGGATCCCGTTATGGAGAAGAGGCCAGGAGATGACTGCCTGGTTCCCTGCCCAGCAGGAGAAACCGCAGCCCTTGCCTGACTGCAAAATAATGACATTTTGCTGTGAGGGGAAGGTATTTGTAACACACAGCATCCCGCCTTAACCATTTCTAAGTGTACAGGGAAGCAACTTGTGGGAGTGTGTGTGGGGGGGGTCCCTTCCCTTAACGCCCAGGCTGCACCTGCCAGCTCATCCGCCCCGTGAGGCTGGGGTGGTGCAGATGGGGAGACACAGGGCACCTGAAGCCTGCGCAGGTCGCCTGCCTGCGCAGCTAGAGTTTCAGCTCCAGGTGGGGAGGAGACACGGGAGGCAGTTCCAGGCAGAGGAAGACGCCAGATAAGCTCTGAGCTGCCAGGTGAGCAGCGGAGAGTCCGGACGGAGGAGGAGGAGGAGGTGGAGGAGGAGGAGGAGCCAGGTCCAGGACCTGCGCTCGGACACAGGAGCGGGAAAGGCGGACGGTTGGGCTGCAGGACAAACCTAACGCAGGTAATGAGCAGATTCCAGAAGGTCGTCAGCTTGGGTCTGACTTCCCGTGGCTGTGCCTATATGCCCCGCCACGGAGAAGATCACTCCACTCTTACAAAGACCTGGCCAGATGTGCACCCTTTCATTTCTTTTTTTGTTAATCCTCCCCTGAGGATATTTTTCCCATTGATTTTTAGAGAGCGAGGGAGGGAATAAGGGGAAGAGAGAGACAGAGAAAGAGAGAGGTGAGAGAGACATCGATTGGAGCCGGGAATCGAACCTGCAACCCAGGTATGTGCCCTTGACTGGCATCGAACCCTTTGATGTGTGGGCCATTGCTCTACCACAGATCCACACTGACCAGGGCTAATTTTTGAAATGTATTTAAAGAATGTATGTAGTCGTTAGTTTTTTATAGCATTTTTTAAAATCTGGTAGGATATTCACAATATTCAACTTAACTGCTTCTAAGTAGATATTTAGTAAAGTATATTCATATTGTTGTGCGACAGATCTCCAGACGTTTTCATCTTCCCAAACTGAAACTGTCCCCATTAAACACAAACTCCTCACCTCCCTGCCCCGCCCCGCACCCACCGCCCTGCTCTGTCTCGATTTGATGACTCCAGGGACCTCGTAGGAGTGGAATCACAGAGTGTTTGTCTTTTTGTGTCTGTCTTAGTTCACTGAGCATGTCTTCCAGGTTCATCCGTGTTGTAGCATGTGTCAGAATTTCCTTCCATATAAGGCAAATAACGTTCCATTGTATGGATGTGCCACGTTTTGTTTGCTCTGTTCATCTGTTGATGGCTATGTTTTTGAGCTAACTTAGAAATCTGTCTTTGAAAAATAGTGGTTCACACACATTCCAGATACATTCACGGCGATTCCCTTGGTATCCTAGTTTGGGTTTTCTTTGTTCATTTTTGTCCAAAAATTTATATTTATTGACATGAAAAAAATACCACTTTAATATAAAGAACATAAAAATGCAAGTTTTCTTGCTCTTTAGAGAAATAACAGTGTGGTTTTTCAGGGGTGGGGAACTTTTATGTATTTTTTTATTTTTTGCCAAAGGCCATTTGGCTATTAATAACATCATTCGCAGGCCATACAAATTATCAACCTAAAACTTAGCCTATTATTATTTGGTCAAACATTTAATGAACTCACCCCTAATGCCTTGGCAAGGCCAGACCAAATGATTTTGCAGGCCTTATATGGCCCGTGGGCCGACGTTCCCCACCCCGGTAAGTGGACTCTTCCTTCTGGGGTGTGAAGAAGAGAGGCAGTGCCCCTGCTCTGTGGGCCAGGGCTCTGTGGCTGGTCCCTGCTCACCTGCGGGCCATCCTCTGTGTGCGGCTGACTCGCCAGCCTGCACTGGGACTGCGTGTCGACTTTGAGAACAAGCACATTACCGTGCGGGGGAGAGAGTTTTAAAAGCGTTTGATGTCTTTCTTGCTGTTTCGCTTTCTGGGATGAAAAGCTGACCAGTATTAAGATAAACACAGTGCACAATGGTCTTACAAGAGGTTAAGCTTCTGAATTGTAAGAAGAGAGCAGGAAGAGCCAGCAAAGAAAGGCTCCTTATTGAATACCTAGGGAACACACTCAAGGTCACGGAGTGTGAACTTGGGCCGATAAACCACAGGGGCAGAGAGAAAAGCTGCCGTCGCCTCTGGCTTACAAAAGAAACACAAGGAAATAAGCCTTTTTAGCATTTGCTAACTGGTCTAACTTTTGTAGACCAGTGTCAAAATATGGGATGAAAGAGAGAGAAGTAAATAGATAGAGTCAGGGGCCAGGAAGGGGAGAGCGGGCCCTGCCTAAAGCCAGGACCCATGTGTCCTGCACGTACGGCTGTGTGTGCCCTCTCCCCAGCTTCAGGGCCCCCTCCCCCCAGGTTGTCCCTCCTGGCTCCACCTCCATCCAACCACCTGCCTGGCCTGCCCATCTCCTGTCCCCTCTGGGCTGGCCCAGCCTCAGGACCCTCCTGCTTGGGCAGGGCCCTGACATCCTGGCAGGCCTCGGGGAAGCTGGCCCTTCTTTCCCGTGGGACCGTGGGGCCCAACCATGGATGAATGAGCTCCACCTGACTCCCATGCCAACACCTGCCAGGGACGGTCTGGGACGATGCCAGCCTGTGACCGCCTCCTGCAAGAGCATGCCCTGGCCTGATGCCGTCCCATCACTGGCCTTGTTTCCGCCGGTCCCGGCGCCAGGCAGAGCGGGCCTTGTTAGCAGTGGCTCCAAGAACACTCCTTCAGTGTCGCCGTGGCCCTTTCACATGGGGAAGGGCTGCTCCTCCGTCCTCCAGCTTCGAGCTGTGAGCCCTGGGCGGGCATAGGTTGGAACAAGGCCCAGCTGGAGTCATGGATGCGCTCAGAAATGCCCTCTGCCTGGCTCTGCCCCTCTTAAAACCTGACGCCGTCTCCCTTCCCACAGCATCAGCCTATGTTGACGCCAACCTGGCTTGCTATGACCTGTTGATGTTTACATCCCAGGAAATATTGTTGCAGGACAGGGACCTGGCTCAGTGTTGGGGTCCCGCCCTAGTGAGCAGCTTCCACACCCCAGCAGACCCCCTGGTGCAGGGGCAGGTAGGGGAGGGCACTGGGCTTTCTCTGGTTGGTTCTGAGCTGGAAGCAGCAGCAGAGTTGGGGAACTGGCCTCATTGAAGTGTCCAGACCCTCAGGGCCAGTTGCCCCTGGTGGTTGTTTGGTTTCTGGGATTGCAGCAACAATCTGCAGACAGCAGCCAACTTCCTGCAAGTGTGACTTCTGGAGTCAGGCTGGCTGCTGGTTGCTGCAGGGTGTGGGTCAGAGTTACGTTTTTATAGGTTGGCCTGGCCGTTGTTCGTCCGTACACTCAGTCTCTCAGTGGCAATAATAAGTGTAACTTCTTTAAAAGACAGTTAAACACGATTAAGGAGGTTGTTTTGCTGCTGATTGGAAAGCCAGCCGACTGGCAGGAGGACTTTAGATGCTACTTGGGCGGTGGCATCGAGGGAATGCACCCAGGCACGGGACTGGCTGACATCAGCAGAGGAGGCCCAGAGTCCAGGGTGCTCAGCACTGGACTCAGGACCCAGGACAGCACCTCGAGGAGCAGGGTGCGGGGGAATCTGGAACGGGAGCTGTGCCCTGGTAGCATGCTCCTTCTCAGAGCTGGGCAGAGACGAAGACAGAGTTGCCTGTAGCTCTGGACCGCACTGGAGAGGAGGGCTGACGCTTTCTCTCTGTCCCATGTTCATTCATTCATTCGGGCAAATGAGTGTGTGTCTGGGCCAGGTACAGCGGGAGACCGACAGCGTGTAGCCCAATGGGTTTGTGGTCAGGGTCAGCACATGCAGCTCTAAGAGCAGACCTGGGGGTGGTGATGGCCCCTGGGAAGGTCAGGGTTTCTGCAGCAACACACCTGGTCTCGGCTACCAGAGATCTGATGGCACCAACAGCCCTTCCTGACCCTCGGGAAGGCAGAGGCAGCTTGGCGTAATGAGGGTCTTTGCCGGTGGACCCCAAGCCAGCTACAAAACCCAGGGCAAGGCCCTCTCTGGGGGGCAGATAGTCATGTCTAAGGTCTGTCCAGCACTGGGATCACAAATTCCTAATTCTGAGAGAAAGGTGAGCCCATGGTCTCTGTAACGGGGTGAGGACAGCCTCTTTTCCTAAGCAGCCTCTCCTCCACCCAGGAGGAGAGTAGTGGCTTTGAAGCCCACGGAACCCATCTCAGCTAACTCAAAACAACCGGGTGCACCGCTCTCTACGCAGCCTCAGGCCTTGGCAGTGGTGGGATGGGGTTGGGGTTAGGGATGGGAATGGAGTGGGGGTGGGGATGGGAATGGGATGGGGATGGGGATGGGTGGGGAGCTCTCACAGAGAGACTCGAGAAGCACACAGGGCACAGCCACGGGTTCCAGTGACTATTTTGCGAGGCCCGCAGCCTATTGCGCCCTCTTGAGTGATGGTTAAACGTCCAGACCAGCAGGTATCAGCCACGCGCTCGAGAGAAGATAAATGTCCAGCATTAAGGGGTTTGTCCCAAAGCAGGGCTGCCTTAAGACCGTCCTGTCAGCCTTGCTTTCAGAAGACCAGAAAAGCACACTTGAGCACTAGATTAGTTGAGAGTTAGATCCTTCAGCTCTGAGCCGTTCAGACGACTTGGGACACCTGGGCCAGGTGGGCCTCCCGCACACGCATGCTGGCAGGTGGCTGGGACACTGCAGCAGTGTCCAGGGGCCTGGGAGTGTGATGGGCTCCCCAGAAGTCACGGTAACCACATTCTAGCA
>NW_006295821.1:65369-81313 GCF_000327345.1 Myotis davidii | reverse complement strand
CCACACACACACATACACACTCCCGTGCAAGGGGGGCGGCGGGCACCCAGCATTCGCTTGCATCACATGCAGAACTCACTTCCGACCACAAGAGGGGGCCATTGGTCAGAACACACTTTAAAATTCTGCCGCCCAAGTTCCTCCTCAGGCTTTACCTGTTTCCGCGCTTGGCTGGTGCTTTGGTTTATTCCTGTAACTAGGACACAGAATGCTGGAAACTGTGCATATGGCCAGGCTGGGAATACAAGCTGCTCCCAGGTGACGGCCCTCCTGGCTTCATCTCCTGAAAGCCCTGCCTCCTGCGAAGGGCAGAGAACAGGCGTGGGAACTGACCCGGCAAGCACACAGGGCACAGCAGCGGGTTCCACCAACTGTTTTGCAAGGCCCTCAGCCTATTGCGCCCTCTCGAGTGATGGTTAAACGTCCAGACCAGCAGGTATCGGCCACGTGCTCCAGAGAAGATGAATGCCCGGGCCCTGCTGTTCCGGGAAGGCGTGTCCCCTCCCCCCTCCCGGTTATCTCGGCCTGGAGAGGGCAGTGACCTCCCAGTCCTCGGGACTTCTTCCCAATTGCCTCTCCTCCAAAAACATCACCGGGCCTGTCACCAATGGCAACACCCCCCCTCTCCCAGGAACCCCCTAACGGCTCACTCCCCGCCCTCCAGAATGACACGATGCCCCCAAACCTCTGCATTGCCCTCTCGGTTCATCCTCGGGGCCCCCACTTCACTCCACTAGAATATCTCCTTGTGGTGTTGGGGGTTGCCCCCTCCATCCTACCCTCCTTTCCTTTCCAAGTTAGAGGGGTCTAGCAGCCACCCCCAGTGTCCCAGCCTCCCCTCGGGCTGCTCAGACACCACACCTCCCCACGCAGGAAGTCCTCGGGGCTTGTCGTGGGACTCACGATCCTGGTGGGGTCTTTAGACTGGCAGCATCAGCCACGTGGGGGTTTGTTAGATATGCACGAAGAGGGCCCCACTTTGGCCTCCTGAGTCTGAATCGGCATTTTAACAGACTCCGGGAGTCATGAGTGCACGTTGTAGCTGGAGAAGCAGGCCCCTGTCATCAGGCCCCCCCACCCGCCTCCGCCCCTCGGCCCTCCCCACCATGGCCATCCTCTCTGCGAATGCCTTTCCTCCTCGGTCACCCTGGTTTCTCTTTGTGTCCCCCGCCCATCCCTGCTCTGTGAGAGAGTTTAAACCAGAGGAGGGGGAGGGAGCAAGTCCCACACGCTCCCAGCCAGCCTGGGGACCAAGACGCAGCTCAGCCAAGAACTAGACAGATGTGATGCCGGGTGACGGCAGACCTCACTCCCCGGCGGGAACAGCCCAGCCCTTGCTTCTGGACTGTTCCCATGCAGCTCCCTGCTCCCGCCCAGCCAAGGGAGGTCGGACCCACAGCTGACGGGCCTGTGTGCCCCGGCCGCCCGAGGGCCACCCGGGCAGAGTTAGCAGGCGCATGGGCACCCAGGCCCATGAGCCCCAAGGTGTTAGAGGAGACACCAGTGAGTGGTGAACCCCAGAAACAGTTTACTCCAGCTCTGAGCCTCTTTTGATGATTTAGGTCAAAAGTGAGCTCATCGGCCTCACTCAGCCGCTGGGCAGCTGGCCAGGGCGGCCCTCTGATCCAAGTGTTTCAAGGTTGGAGGCCAACATCTGTGTTCTGCGGGCCACGTGTGCCCAGGGTCCTGAGACACTGCGTGTGGATGCCAGATTCCTAACTCTTGCCCCCTGTTTGCTCCCCGGCCGCCACCTTCAGCCGTCAGCCCACGGCCCGGCACACCAGGGGCCCCCTCAGAGGCAGCTTCTGCAAGCATGAAGCGCCCCATCTCCTGGGCATATGAGGTCACACATTTGGGAGTGGAGAGGGGGTGTAGCAGGGCTCCCTGAGCTCCAGGTCCTTCACGCATGTGGGCAGATCCAGCCCCTCCTTAGCCAGCTGGTGGGTGGAAGGATGGGACCCTGAGGGCTGCTGAGCCTCAGCTCCTGGGGGTGGGCATCTCACACGGCCTTGCTCTGCGGCTGCAGCCATGCGGGCACACGGGAGGCTTGGAGGGTCTACATCTTACATAAGATGCCTTATGTTTGTTAAGTCTAGGCACCTCTGAGTCACTGCTCCCAAAATATGGTGAGAGGCGAGATGGGAGGGCGGCACGGAAGAGAGTTTTCCTGGCCCCGAGCTGGGCTCTGGTGTGTGGGCATCTTCGCTGTCTGCTTCTGAGGTCAGGCCCCTCAGCATGTCCCCCGACACCTGGGAGTGGTGCAGGGACCCCTGGAGAGGAGGCCCCGCCAGGCCTGGCATTAGGGGGAAGCCCAGGGTGGCTGGGGGGGGATGGGAATGCTTGGCCCGGGAGGTGTGTGCTTGGCCCGGGAGGCAGCATGCAGGCAGCTGAGAGCCCTGACTCCCAGCCAGACCATGGGGTTCACTCCGTCTGTGCTCTCTGGCTGTGTGATTTTGGGCAACTTAACCTCTCTGTGTCTGTGTCTGCTCTCTCAGCTGCCTCGTAGGGTTGTTATGAGGATTAGAGAAAGAATATCCTGACAAGCTTTTTAGTGCAGTGGCTGGCCAGTAGCAACCCCGAAGAACAAACGGAGGGTCCGGGCACAGGACTAGGGTTTCTGTTCCGTCTCAACGTCCTACCTTAGCAGTCCAGCCCGAATCAGGCAAGTCGGCCGGCCATCTGTGTTGAGCCCTTGCTGTTGGGGTACAGTGGGGAGCAAGATCGCTGTGGATCTAGGTTCCTGGCACTGAGATTTGAGTGATACACAAACAAAACAACAAAAAAAACCTTGCTTCCATAAGAACTGAGCCAGCTCAGGAGTTCTGCGTGGGGCGCCCTGTACAGTGTGAAACACAATCACTGCCTTCTGGCCGTGCATGCGCGTGAGCTCTAATAGCAACAGCGGGCAGGCTATTCTGAATGAAAGCGGGTGAGGACTTGCACACTCACTGTGGCCTCAGCTGTTGTTGACCCAGATTCCTATACCCGGAGCCCTCCGTCCTCCTGTGTGGATAAGAGCACAGAATCCACAGCCCACACCCACCCAGGTGTGCATTCTGTGTCACTGTCGCTGTCATTCCATCCGAGGGCCGGGGAGGATTTGGGATAAGACAGCTCTGGCTTTATTCCATGGCATTTACAGCAGGCTTTCGCACACTGCAGAACTTCTCTTTGTTGCATGTCATTCTGACTTGCATTTCAACCCACAAGTGGCTCCCTTTGGTTCAGAGGCTTGGAAGTTAGCGCTTCCACTCGGTGCCCTGGCCTGCCCTCCTCTCGCTCCCGCGTGGATTGGCTGGCAGTGGCCGCTGCTGGCATTGCACCATTGGCTCGGCTGTGGGATGCACCGGCGGAGGAGGCCTCCTGGTTTCTACGCTGTGACTCAGGCTCCTGTGCGGGGCTAAGTCAGGACGGAGGTTGTCACTCCACAGCGGCTCAGTGTTATCTCTGCCACAGATGTTGCTGTTGCAAGGAGCCTTGTCTCCTCTCCCGTTTCCACCAGATGCTCCTGAGCCTTCGGATGCCTGGGGGCTTCTCTCCCGTGGCTGCAGCAGTGCCAACAAGAGCAATTCTCTAACGTGGGCGAGCACGAGGACCTCAGCTGCCAGGACTCGTGTAACATGTGGATCTTACAACGTGTCCTGGAGGATTTAGCCAGCTGGTCAACCCAGCAAAGAAAATGACTCGGCGCTTAATGTGGAACAAAAACTGAATAAGCTCCAGGAAGGATAGGTTCTGCCTGGATTATGCCTTGCGAGATGGTTGTTGTGAGGTTGGGAAATAAACAAAACACTGAAAATATTGGTGCGTCTTTAGATAAGAGCAAGTCCTGGAAATTGCCCGGACGAGGCTCATGGAAATGCTGCAGTCTGCTCAGACGCCTACTTGGCACGCATTTTACCTTGCAGCGCGGACGTGGCATAAGGATCCTGGGAGGAATCGTTTTATCATTAGATTTTCTTAGAGATTACGCGAAAGCCCGTCTCCCTGCTGCACACGTTAATTGCAGATATTTCTCTCCCCCTCGTTTCAGCTTGCAAGATGCTGGCATCGGATTCATCCTGGTCATAGACCGAAGGCAGGACAAATGGACCTCCGTGAAGGCGTCAGTCCTGCGAATAGCAGTAAGTGTCGGCGCCCCGGCTCTCTGACGTCCCACCTGCTCTTCTCCTGGGCTTGGGGACAGCAGCGTTTCTTTCCTGGTGACCCTTCTGCCTAGGTGGCAGTGTGGGTTCTAGCTGTCACTGTGGTGCAGCACCGAGGCGTACAGCCAGCTCAGAGCACCGCCCGGGTGGCCTGAGGCCTAGAGCCCCACCTCCTTGACTTCAACAGTTGCTAAGGCATGTGTGTGTCTGTGCATGTGTGTGTGCAGGTGTGTGTGTGTACGTGTGTGTGTGTGTGTGTGTGTGTGTTCTCAAATGGGTTAACTCTTCGGGGGCCTGTTTTAATTAGAAAACAGTTCCACCAGCTGGCTTATTTCTGACCATTGAGTATGTGAGCTGCCCAGGATTTACTGTGTATTCATTCTTTAATAGAGCACAAAGTCCTGAGTAACAGGGCACTGAGTGTGTCACAGAGCGTCTTCAGGCTAGAAGTTTTAACTATATCGAACAGCTCTTAAGGGACCTCTCCTTTCCAGTGGACTGTGTATTCCATAGTCTTACGACTGACTCAGATGCCTGTGTCTTTCTTGGGAACCCATCCTGCACTTGGTAACCCTCGCTGCCAAGGAATTTATCTTGACGTCCGCGGAGCTGTTTTGCAGCCTGTGTGCCGCCCTCCAGGGCAGAGCAGCTGGTCTGTGTCTGTGGCCGTGATTATTTAGGAGGGAAGAGTTAAGTCAGCAGGGAGCCCTGAATCTTATTCTTGCCAGTAGCTTCCACCCCCGCTCACGATCTCCCCTGTGGAGCACTGCTCACCACACTGGGTTCCACCCACGCTCGCCTCCCAGCCGCCAAAGGACCGAAAAGCGATTGTTGGCAAGCAGGGTGACCCAGAGAGACTTGGCCGGGTCTCCCTGGGCGGTGATGGCTCCGCTGCTCCCAAGCGTTTCTTAAAAACCGAATGCCCGACAGAGTGAAATTCTCCTCCCATCTTGTTCTGGGCCTTGCGTTCAGCCATCTTTGGTTCTTGGCCTCAGAGAGGCTGCTGTGGTGGGGTTCTGGGTAGAGTGGAAGAATCGACTCCTTCCTTACATTTTGCTTCATTATTTCATCTTAACGATGATTAAAGGCTCGGGGTCTGCTCTGGCTCCTACAGTTCACATCGTTTTGGGGCAAGCCTGCTCTTTACTACTGAGTCCCACATGGGTCTTTTGGATAAAGCGTCTCCCTGCACCGCCCCACGTGTCCCCTGCCCAGGCCCCCCCAGCACACACTTCCCATGACCTCATTTATCTGAAACAGATCAAAACACTTCAAAGCACTTCCAAAGACGTCAGTGTGTTATATCAGCGATTTCCGACCTTTCTCATCGCATGGAACACATGAACTGCAGCACACCAATCTGACAAAAAATAGTTATAATTTTGATTCATTCACACCTATGCCTATTGTGGTGTTGGCTATTGTCAGTTTTTTATTTGATAATCTAAGGGAAAAGAGGTCAGCCCCCCTGACTAAATAGATATCATATGTTTTAAAAATTCTTGCAGCACACCGGTTGAAAAAAAAATCACTGTTACATAATAAGATTTCCTTTATTTTAAAATCCTCATAAACTTAGAGTACTCTTTTCTTTAAAAAAAAAGGGGGGGTATTTTTATTGAATTCAGAGAGTAAGAGAGAAGGATAGAAACATCAATGATGAGGGAGAATGATTGATCGGCTGCCTGCTGCACGCCCCACACTAGGAATTGGCCCGAAACCCAAGCATGTGTCCCGACCAGAAATCGAACCATGACCTCCTGGTTCATAAGTAGACGCTCAACTACTGAGCCACACTGGCCGGGCACAAAGTACTTTTGAAATGCCAGCGTGGTCACGGGCGTGCCCTGTGGGTCCAGGCCTCTCGTCCTTGTTGGAAAGTGCTTCTCTGCGCCTCTGCACACGGGCATCTCCCTGGAACACCCTCACCCCCGAGCACCATGTGGCTTCGCATCCTTCCACACCCCCTCGCCCAGCTCCCGGCAGAGCAGCACTGCCCTGGGAGTCTCCTGCCTTTCCTCTACTTGATGGAAGTTCACAGTCGTTCTGTGTTTGCACATCACGGCTTCCTGAGGTCAGGGCCAAACCCTGTCCATCCTCGAGTGGCTGGGTACCCAGCCCAAGCCCCATGGGAGGCAGGTTCGCCATAAATATCTCTCAAGTTCATCAGTTGTTCCTGGTTAGCAGCAAGGAGCTTCCTAAATGCAGGGTTGCTTTTAAAAACAAAACAGATAAATTGGGGGATGGGGTGGGTAATCCTTCAGATCACCCTACAATTCAGCAGTGTGGTCTGGGCCTGCTGCCGGAGCTGTCACAGCCAAGCTCATACCAAGTTTTATTCATCATCAAGCTTATAATCAGATTGATTGCTGAAACAAGCTGGCTCATCTTTAAAACTTTGTTTTGTGAAAAATCACAGCTAAAAAGTTGGTGTTTGAGTTTTTAGGTTTGCACTGATTCTTACACAATAAAAATATACGTGTGGCTTTTTTTTCTATCCTTTTTCCTGTAAGTCACAGAGTTCCCCAGTACTGGTTTGGAAATCCCAGAAATCAGCATTTTTCTAGCAGAATTGTCAAAGATTCTCTTTGCACTCTGATGCTTCTTGTTATAAAAAATTACTGATATCAATGCGAAAAATTCTATTAATGTATTGAACACATTTGTGAAAACCCTGTTCTGTGCCTGGAACGTGAAGGTGGGGATATAAGGGGAGATTGAGCAAGAAATATACACCCAAGCAGGGTGCAGACAGCTGACAGACATTGTGGTCAGAGTTATGCCTACAGCAGTGATGGCAAACCTATGACACACGTGTCAGAGGTGACACATGAACTCATTTTTTTGGTTGATTTTTCTTTGTTAAATGGCATTTAAATAAATAAAATAAATATCAAAAATATAAATCTTTGTTTTACTATGGTTGCAAAGATCAAAAAATTTCTATAGGCGACATGGCACCAGAATTAAGTTAGGGTTTTTCAAAATGCTGACACGCCGAGCTCAAGAGGTTCGCCATCACTGGCCTAGAGACACCAGAAAAATATATAGGGGTGCCTGAGACAGCACAGGCCATAGGGGTGGGCAGGACGCTACAAGCCAAGCCCTGCTGCCTTCCTTGAGCATGCGTCCACCTCTGAGCCAGGGTGTCCGTCTGATCTCTACCATGGCTCTGTGGTGGGACCAGGAGGTGGGAGACAGAACTGGCGCCAGAGCTGGTACTCATGCTGCCACCTTCAGCCAGCCTATACTATTAACCAAGGGGACTCTGGGAAAGCAGACACCCAGCACCCGCTAGGCCAGTGCCCGCGGGAGGAATCGGCACATGGGCGGCTCCAGGGTACACAATTTCACGGGGGCACCTGGCCAGCTGCAGGTGCCACAGAAGCAAGTCGGTGGCAGCGGCTCTTCTCATCTCCAAGTGTGTCTGGACCCCCGGTTGAGGCTCAGCCCTTACATAACACCACGTAGTTCAGGGCTATTTTTTGCCACCACGGGTACTGTCTCCTGAACTGAGCTTTCCTTAATTTGGGGTGTTCGTTTTCCTTTCTTGGATGCCTTCACCTTGGCTTGGAAGAGAAGAATAAGGCATTGGAGGAGCCAACGTCTAATGTTCCTAAAATCAGACTTGCTGTGCCTCCATCCAAAACAGGGCCTTCATCGGCTCTCATGGCCATTGGGGGCAATGGGTGCTCTGACCTGGCACAGGTCATGATCTTTACCTGTGGACACAAGCAGAAACAAGACTCGAAGCTGAGAATTCAAGCATCACTCTTTGTTTGTCTAACAGTTGGTTCAAAGTTTGGACTGTCCTGAGATAGATGCCTCTGATAAAATACCAGTGTATGTCTTCTAGGATTCCACTTCAAATTTTAACCCACTCCTACTACGTCTGTGTGCGAAGAGTGAGTGTGAGTGTGTGCTGTTAGCATGGTGGAGGGTTGTAATGGACTGTAAATATTTAAGTTTAGAGCTAGCGTAATTCGGTTCAATCTATGTCCTAAGCAGTGATGGCGAACCTATGACACCGGTGTGTGACACGCAAACTCATTTTTTGGGTTGATTTTTCTTTGTTAAATGGCATTTAAATATATAAAACAAACATAAAAAATACAAGTCTTTGTTTGTTTGCCATCACTGTCCTAGAGCATGCCATTGAAGGAAATTGCAGTTCAGGTCGTTTCAGTCTGTGTGGGGAGAACTCGGGGTTTTCCTGTAAAGCCGATGCCATCTGTGTGTGCACAAAGTGTCTGAGGGACCCAGGACTTTTAGGGCATTCAGTAAATACACCGTATGTGGTAAAATAATATGTTAAACAATGTTAATAAATGCCTACTGTGTGCCAGTTCCCGGAGGTCTAAGCACTGGTGGTGATGCCAGGGGCGGGGAGGGTGTGGGCAGAGGCACTGCTGGTCCCAGAAGAGCAGGCAGCCCAGGTGTCCCGATATTGAGAGTATTTGGTGGAATGACTGTCCTTCCTTCAGAGATTACCCCCTTCCTACTCATTTTTCATTAAAATGTCTTTTCCTTAATGGTGTTTATGACGGTCTCAGCCGTACTCACCGGGGGCTGGTCTTAGATGCCCCATCCGGCAGGCTTGCACCTAGACCTCCCCAGCAGCAGCCCCGGCGGCCGGAGGCCTCTGCTCACAGACAGCTTTTCTGATTCAGTCTCTGGGTTTTTCATCTCCTCACACTGGGATCCAAGCTTCCAGCTTCATATTTATCACACAAACTTGTGTTCCTTGTTTGGCTACTATGAGGCAAAAGTCATTGGTCAGGCTTCAGCTGCTCCACTTGAAATTAAACATCTCACGTCAGGCTGGATAACTGTCGCTTTGGGCACAAGTTAAGGCAGTGACTTGAACTTGGGGAGGGTTTCAGACAGCGTTCCCCCAAGCACCAGGGTTCCACGAACTTCTTCATCCATTGGCTCCAGTTGTGTTGCCTCTTCGTTTAGTAAGAACCTAAGAATATGAATTCAGAAGCCAGTTGAGTCCTCTTCATCTATCCCCAGATTGCACATGTAGAGTCATCACATCCTGTGTGTTCCTGAGTCAGTCAAGGTCAGCTCCTGAAAACAAACAATATTGCTTTCATACGACACAGGAACCTATTGTCATCATTTTCTGATTGCTTGATTCCTGAGTGAGTTGCAACAAGATGTTATGTTATAGCCTTCATTCCAAATCCTGCATCCAGTTACCTTTATGTTTTTAAAATAAAGTTTTATTTTCTCCCAGATGGCTTTTAGTACATATGGTTGGCTCCAGCCCAGAGAAAATTTAATTTACTGTTGTTTGTATTCAAAATATTGTTTGTGTATGTCACTAAGCCTTCTCTGGCCAGGATCTTACAACTACTGTCTTTAATATAAAGATTCAACAACTTAAAGAAATGGAAACACTAAAGCAAGAGAAGGGGGAGAATGAACCGGTTTTCACGTAGACTGTCACCTCCAGCCACAGGCTCAGCAAGGTCAGTGTCTCCTCCCAGGACGGGCGAGCGAGGCCCAGTGCCGGTGGCTTTCCTCGCCGCCTGAGCTGAGTTCATCTACGGGAAATCGCTGGAGGACCAGGGCACAGCTTTATCCTGTGCATTCAAACCTGTCCTTACGGAGCACATCTGCCCCGAGGTGTGAATTAGGGCGGCAAAAGCAACATTGACATTTAGAAAAGCGTGACTCGCTGTCACCTCTAGAAAGAGACTGTCGTCAGGATGTCTTCCATCAGTTTCACAAATGATGGTGACGGGTTTGCACGGTCCTCCTGTTGGTAAATGGCCCGGAATCTGCCCTCGGGCTGCTGACTCTCCACATGGTTCTCTGAGTTGTCTTTTCCGCTCGAAGGAGTTGAACTCAGTGAGCATTGGCAGGGTCAGCAGGGGCGGCTCAGTGGGGAGGTCACGGCTCGCTGGGGTGCTTATTCACAGGCCCCTCCTGAGCTGCGGGTCCCGCGGTGACCGTGGGTGGCTGTGCCAGGCACCTCTAGCGACTGGGCAGATGGCACCTTGTGACAGCTCCCCTGACCCACAGGGCTGCAGACACATAGCGAGCGCCTGCTAAGGTGCTGGCGACCGAGGACACATGGTACATGGTCCCCATCACCCAGGCTATGGCGGTGCTACGCAGACTCGCTGGGGAACCTGTGGGGAGGGTGTGTCTCAGGGCTGCAGGCAGGAAGGGTATGTGCTCCACACCCAACCCAGAGGCCGCCATCACTGGAGTATTAGCGCTGCCCTCAAGGTTCCCAGATGGCAGTGGAGGTGCCCGGCAGGCACTGAGGGCCTTCAGGTGGGAGCTCAAGGAGTGGCCGGGTCGCAGGCACAGGGTGGATGTCACCAGTAGGTGGGTGGCAGTGTTAATCCTGGATGGCGTAACCCGGGAATATCCGTAGGTGCTGTGGGCTCTGGTGTGCCCTGCAGGTCCCTGGCTTAGGGTCTTCTGCCAGTCCTGCTTAGATGAGCATGGATGTTAGAGGTGGGCCAGGATGACCTTTGAGCCAAGGTATCTGTTTCAGGCCTTGGGGCTGTGTCATTCTGTTCGTTTATTACAGTGATGGCAAACCTATGACACGCGTGTCAGAGGTGACACGCAAACTCATTTTTTTGGTTGATTTTTCTTTGTTAAATGGCATTTAAATAAATAAAATAAATATCAAAAATATAAGTCTTTGTTTTACTATGGTTGCAAAGATCAAAAGATTTCTATATGTGACCCAGCACCAGAGTTAAGTTAGGGTTTTTCAAAATGCTGACACGCCGAGCTCAAAAGGTTCGCCATCACTGGTGTATTGTATATTAGGTGCCTGTAGCCTGGTTATCCAGAAATCGAACTCACTTGCTTCAGAATTTCTTGTTTTGGTAATGGGGTCTCCCTGGATTTCAGCGTCTGGAAGTCATCTGGCGTCTAGAATAGCCTTTTACTATGTGTCTGTCATCGCCACGATTTTGAGCGCTTCGTGTGAGCACTGTGTAAACTCTGCGTGTGCATTAAGTCACTTAACCCTCAGGAGTGCAGTGAGGAAGGCACTCTGTTACCTCTGCTTCAAAATGGGGAAACTGAGGCACGGGAGGCTACGTAACTTGCCCAAGGCCAGGTACCTGGTCAGCAAAGCTGGTAGCTGAACACATTCACATGATCGTATCTAAGAGTGTGTGTGCGCACGCTTATTTTTATCTTTCCTTCAGCTTGTGTGTGTGTGTGTGTGTGTGTGTATGTGTGCGCACGCACGTGTATAGCTTCATTTCTGTTTGACAAGCATAGTTCCCTGGGACTGTCAAACAAAGTTCCCAGACTGGATGGTTTAAACAACAGAACTTTATTACCTCACAGTCTGGAGGCCGGAAGTTCAAGGTCAAGGCAGGGCTGGTTCCCTTTGTGGCCACAAGGGAGAACGTATTCCACCCTCTCCCCCAGCTTCTGGGGTAGCTGGTGATCTTTGGTGACCCCTGGCTTGTAGACCCATCCCCCATCTCTGCCTTCATCTTCACGTGGCATTCTCCCAGTGGGTTCTGTGTCCAAATTTCCCATTTTCATGAGTCATTGGTTTGGAGGCCTATGCTAATATCTTATTTTAGCTTAACTGCCTCTGTAAAGACCCCATCTCCAAATATGATCACATTCTGAGGCACTGGGGGTTTGGTCTTCAATATCTGAACTTCAGAGGACACAATTCAGTCTGTAACAAGTGTAACAAGCTTTTGACTTTCTCATTTGTAAGTAACATCAAGCAGTGTGACTTTTCCCCTTTTCTCTTAAGAGGTGGTGATGCCTCTGACGGAGTCCATGTCTATAACCTTGATTGTGTTGAAAACACGCAGACAAGGTCTTCCCCGTCCGGCCTGTGCAGTTAGCTGCAGGTGTGTGGGACCCCTGCGTCAGCTCCAGCGGTCCACCAGCGATGCCACGCCCTCTGTTCCCTGCAGGCATCCTTCCCGGCAAACCTCCAGCTCGTCCTTGTTCTGCGACCAACAGGATTTTTCCAAAGGACTCTCTCTGACCTCGCTTTCAAATTCAACAGAGATGACTTTAAGATGAAGGTTCCAGTAAGTACACCCGGCTTTAGCTCCGTAGGCAGAACTAAACGTAATTGCATTCTTGGCCCATCTATGATAATCGAAATTCTCAAGGCGCTAACCTCAGTGCTGTGAGCATAACTAAAGCCCCAAACGCCTCGGGCGGAAATTGTACTTCCTCTTATGCAACCAGGAGCAGTATGATCCTTCATTCCCCCCTGCCACTCTGCACCCCTGGGGTGACTGTGCCAAGCATGGCCTTGGATGGGCCACCTTCAAAGGACTGGCATTTTGTCAAAGCCATGAGTCTAGAACGTTCTTATAGCAAGTCAAGCTGAAGAACAAGGGAGCCCAGGGGACAAGAGAGGGCCCAGGGAAGTGGGTGCAAGCATCCCTCATGCCTGCAGAGAGTGGGGGCTGTAGGCCTTGGCCCTGCAGGCCAATCCTTTTCTCATCTCCTCACTCCAGCTCACATCAGCCAAATTAGTGAGTTGGCAAAATCAGGTTTCACAAAGAGAAAATAGAGTCATCTCTGCTGAGAACTGTTTTCTACTTTGAGTGGACATTTTAGCTTACTTTATAAAATGAAGATCATGCGCCCTAGCCGGTTTGGCTCAGTGGATAGAGCGTCCGCCTGCAGACTGAAGGGCTCCAGGTTCGATTCCAGTCAAAGGCATGTACCTCAGTTGCAGGCTCATCACGCGAGGGAGGCGATCAATAGATGTGTTTCTCTCACATCAGCGTTTCTCTCTCCCCGTCTCTCCCCCTCCCTTCCACTCCGTCTAAAACTCAATGGGAAAATTATCCTTGGGTGAAGATTAAAATGTAAAAAAGGTCATGCTTCAATCAAAAGACCTCCACATTGGCACTGTCGACGTTTGGGCAGGATTGTTCTCTGTGGTGGGGCTGACCTGTGCATGATCTTACCCCTACCCTCCGCCCACCAAATGCCAGCACCACCCTCCCTACCCCCCAAACGTTGTGACAATCAAAAATGTCTCCAGACATTGTCAAGTGTCCCCTGAGGGACAGAAGGGGGGGGGGGGGGGGGGGGGAACCGCTGCTTTAAACTAATACAGCATTTAATAATACATGAGGTGGTTTCAAATCACATTTGGGCTAAACCTCTCCAGACCTGTTTTGTAGTATCTGTGTGACAGCTTACAAAGCAAGGGCTATATTTTCATCCAGAACTCATGGGCAGGATGACCTCAGAAAGGACCAAAGAAACACATTAAAGCAATAAAACAAGTGTCCCGTGTGGAAGAGCTTGCTTGGTCACCACAGCCATGTGGTTCCCCGTCAAGGCCATCGTGCAGGTGAAGGGCACTGAACTGGGTCTGAACCTGCAGTGACCTCACAGTCTGTCAGCAGAAACGAAGACCAAATGGTTTTCTTTAGAGTCTGAGCTCCATCCGATTGCCATGCTGAGCTCACCTGGCCGGAGGAGCGTCCACGCTTTCCATGTGCCTGATGTCCATCCCAAGCCCAGCTAGGTCACGGGGTTTGCCACCCTTCAGTGGCTGTCATCTGGTGCGATTAGTCATCCTGTACCCATTTCATGAATGGGGAAGCTGAGACACAGGGAAAATAAGCGACTTGCCTCAAGTTAACCAGCCGGTTAGTGGTAGAGCTGGGATTGAAAGCCAGGCCCAAAGCCAGTGACTTAGGTCAACAGGGCCACCAGCAAGAAAACGTTTCCTGACCGTCTGCTGGGCGTTCTGTGTCTGGAGGCGGTTTCCTTTCTCCTCTAGGTCATAATGCTGAGCTCAGTACCAGAATTACACGGTTACATCGACAAGTCCCAGTTGACCGAGGACCTGGGCGGGACCCTGGATTACTGCCACACCAGGTGGTTGTGTCACCGCACAGTGAGTCTTTCCGGCACTCTCCCATGGATGTGGGCTACGGGCTGTGGCTCGCAATAATCCCCGGTGAATCCCTTAGAATTGCTTTTGCATTTCGATGCTGCCTTTTCCAAAGACATGTTCCTGTGAAAAACCCAAGTTTTCTCCCCAAGAATGAGGAGATGGTCTCAGTGGACCTTAGTCATCCAAAGAAATAACATGAGTAATAAGTTCGGGAGTGGCTTTCTCTGGGCTCAGAGACTGAAAAGAAAGATTGAAAAACCCCAGATTGTTGTAGATTGCGGCACTCACACCTCTCTCAACAAGGAGAGAGACCCTGAGCCTAGAATGACTCTCGCTGATGAAAGCCTATGTAAGGAGTGTCTGGTATGTGTCTGAAGAGGTCGTGAGGCTAAGAACCAGCGGGAAGGTATTTACTCTACGCAGACCAGGCTTGCCGTGGCCCCGTCCCCATGAAGATGTCCCGGCCGGTCCTTGGGGGCGCTTTGCAGGCAGCAGGAGGGTGCGGTGCGTGCAAAGCTTTGTGATGGTGTTCTCCCTCTTCCCAAGGCCATCGAAAGTTTCGCCCTCATGGTTAAGCAGACGGCCCAGATGCTGCAGTCCTTCGGGACCGAGCTGGCCGAAACGGAGCTGCCCAACGACGTCCAATCGACGAGCTCAGTGCTCTGTGCACACACGGAGAAGAAAGACAAAGCAAAGGTATGTGCGGTTTCAGGGGGTGGGAGGGGAGGGTAATGGGGGCTCTCTGTCGGAGTGTGAGATGGTGGAGTAGAAGGAGCCGATGCCAGCATTAGGTAAGACAGAATCAAAGGGTTTTCTAAGATGCCTTTTGCTGCTCATGAGCCGGGTAACCTCTGTGATGAGAACTGAAATGTGCTCCTTTTTAAAAGCAGCATAAACCAGTGCTGTAGATGGAGGCACCTGGGGGTTGGCCTGTGAACTCTGACTGAAGCAAGGCATGGGAGATGGCTTCTCTGACCCAGCTCCTGAGCTGCCTTGCAGCTGGGCCCTCCATCGAGGTGTTGCTGTTGCTTTTTAGTAAACCAAGACAGGAATTCTGTCCCCGGGGGCCCATAGACGGCAGGCGGAGGAGACGTGGGCTGACTCAGAGAGGCTGAAATTCATCAAGCAGCCACTGTACTCACGTACTTACTGTCAGTTCCTGGGTAAATGCTCTGAGGGAGAGGTGCTCCCCGAGTCTGCCGCATCCTGCCCGACCTGCACATTGCAGGCTGTGCATCAGCGGTGACCATGACCTGCTGGTGGTGCCCTCCGGGGTATCCCCGCCCACACCAAGAGAACCCCTCACTCCCTTTCACCCCTGGCAGCAGGGATGGCTGCAGAAGCAGCACCTAGAGGTCTGGTGTCCTGTTACTCCCCTACTTTATCCTGCTGCCCCTGAGTGACCCGTAACCCTAGCTCTGCCCTGGTTGCAGCAGGAGGAGTCTTCCCCACCCACCTGCTTTCCCCGTGGGTGAGCCGTCAGTAGAGAGGGTAGGAAGACTTCGCTGTGGCTGGTGCTATGCCCACCTTGCTCACTCCCCTCACGGGGGTGATGCCCCACAAAGCCCACCGCTGTCTCCAACCTGGTCAGAGTCCCGGGGAGTGGGTGGGCCTGGGGTGCGAGGTGCCGTGCTCTTCCCGCAGGAGGACATGAGGCTGGCGCTGGACGAGGGGCAGAGCATCCTGGAGAGCATCAGGGAGCCTCTGTCCAAGAGCCCGGAGCAGAACCTGAACCAGGACCAGCTGGACAACCAGACCACCGTGCAGAGGTGAGGCCTCAGGCTGCGGGCCTTTCCGGCGCACGGCCACTGTGCCAACGAGAGGCTGCAGGCTGAGGACAGAGGGACAGACAGGCAGGAGCAGAGGCCCTACCCATGCTGCCTCGTCGCCTCTCAGAGCCTGGTTTCCTCGTC
>NW_006295821.1:60541-65127 GCF_000327345.1 Myotis davidii | reverse complement strand
AATGCCTTTCTCCCAAATCCCAAAGAAAGCAGCTTTTCTGGCAGGAGATTTCTTAGCGTAGTCGCCCTTTTTCATAGACGTGGAGGGTCCTTTAAGGGACAACAGTGGGGACAGAGCTGTCAGGCTTGGCGATCTGCTCTCAGTCGCTTTCCTGTCCTGTTTCGCACGTGAGGCTCCGCTTACTCCCAGGTAGGGAAGCAGCCTCAGGCCTCTGAGCTCCTCTTTCAGGGAAAGGGAGTGATTGTCCTTGCCCCTGTTAGTGTCCAGCTGCGAGACAAAACACAGGGTAGAGTGTCCGCACGGTTCACTGCTCTTAGCTAACATCGTGCGCTGCTCTGCCATGTCCACACACCAAGCGCCTCCTCCCAGTCTGTGCTCTTGGCCCCGAAAGCCAGGTCAGCAACGAGGCCCCATCGCCTTGTTCAGGGACAGGCTGGGGACAGGTGCAGAGCAGCTGGACAAACCAAGGCCTGGACCCTGGCCGATGCTTTCAACTCTTAACCTAGGTTTCCTCCTTGTGGCCAAAGTCCACACACTGAGTAGGTGTTCTGTGTCGGGGACACAGAGTGGCCCTGGGACACGAAGGAAGCCTGTGTAGATGTCCTCAATGTCACGAACAGAGGAGGTTGGAGCACACTGTTAATTCCCCCAGACTCAGTTTCCTCATCTATACAATGGGGCCAGCCTGAACACCTGACGGGGCGGGTGTGGGATCAAATGGGTTCACACTTGTCCAGCACAGTGTCTGGAGCACGGGGGTTCTCAGATTTGGGAGTGATGACAGTAAGTGGCGGCAGCAGCTCTTCACCCACACGTGTAGCTTACTGCTTTCTTAACCCCAGAATCAAAGTGGTAAATAGTGACCCCAGACCTTTACCATCTCGACCTTGTAAAAATCAACAAACTCAGCTCAGCCAGCTGCCCTCCCTCTCAAGTCAGTGGGCCCTGCAGAAAGCCCTCCCTCCTAAACCTGTGCTTTAGTGCCCAGCTAAGAGGAGGCGAGGGTGTTAAGAAGGCTGCTGGGAGACTGAGCCCTCCACCCCTGCTTCACGTTGCAGGGGGCAATTCTTCCTTCCCCCACGGGTCACTCCAGCACAGCACAAGTGCCTTCCTCTTTCCTAGGCTCCTGGCCCAGCTGAATGAAACTGAGGCTGCCTTTGATGAGTTTTGGGCAAAGCATCAGCAAAAACTCGAACAGTGTCTGCAGCTCCGGCATTTTGAGCAGGATTTCCGAGAGGTGAGTGGCCCAGAGCCTGGAGAGAACCTGTAGGCGGGCACCTGGTGTTTTGGCTGCAGGAAGCCAGGAAGTGGCCTGGATCCGCTGGATGCCCAGAGCTGGGTACCCAGTTGACTATGGTTCTATGTGGAATAGTCTCTGTTAGCCACATGGAGCCCCAAGATCAAGTTGGAGTCAACCTTAAAGTATGTGATTGATGAGTAAATCATTATATGCAAAATATGTTCATTGACATGTTCTTCCGCATTATTTGTTCATTACTCAAGCAAACTTCATTCTCACTTTATGGTCATTTGTATGTTCTTTTCTCCAACATGTGCCTACTGTGTGCCTGGCAGGGCCCTGTGCACACACCTTGGATTCAGTGTAACAGGACTATAATAGAAGTGATGCGCCATCATTGTGTTAGATCGTTAGAGATGGCCACCTCATTGGAAGCCTGTTAATCATTTATTTGTGCAGAATACGTATTCACTTCCCTGTGGTCTGGTCCTAAAGCAACGAAGGAATATAAAACGGTAAAGCCATCAGTGACAATGTAGACCCAGGGCAGCATCCTTCCTGTCCTCAGGAACCTCTGGTCAAGGAGGGATCATAAATACACAGGAAATAGGTAGCCACGTCAAGTTCAGTGACCAAGCTGTTGTGAGGCCATGTCTACATGCAGATGAGGAGGACCAGTGACGGTTCTATGGGGACCGTCCTCCCATTGTAGTCCCCCCCAAGGAGTCATGAGCATCACATTCTGGAAGAGGTGGGACCTGGTGCAGCAATCTTCACTGAGCACTGTTCAGGTGGGTAGTGCTCAAACTCGGGACAGCAAGGTGAGGCAGTGTCACTGACTCAGACCAGAGAGGTCACGCCGGCCAGTGACCTCCTTACTTGTTTCTGTGGGGATTGAGGAAGGCTCTCAGACAACCAAACGTTTATTTGAAGATAATTGTAGCTTCAAGTACCATTGTCAGAAATAAAATCAAAGAGATGACATGTACCCTTCACCCAATTTTCCTAACTGGTGACATCTTCCCAAACTAAAATGCAGGATCACAGCCAGGATACTGACCCTGACACAGTCTACACACAGGTCATTCCATCCCCACAAGGAGGCCCATGTTGCCTTTTCATAGACACGCCCACCTCCCCCCTCCTTCTCCCCCCTCCTGAACTCCTGGCAACCACTCATCTCCATGTCCCTTGTTGTCATGAAAAATGTTCTACAAATGGGATTGTACCACACGTAACCTTTGGGACTGGCTGTTTACACACAGCGTGATTCTCTGGCGATGCATCCAGGCTGTTCTGTGTAATAACAGTTTGTTGCTTTTTGCTGTACGTTCATGCGCAGATCTTTGTGTGACCATAAGTTGTCACATCTCTAGATAAGTGCTCAGGAGTGCAATTGCTGGGTCATATGAGAGTTGCATGTTTAGTTTTTTGAGAAAATGCCAAGTTGTTCCCAGGTGGCTGTACCATTTTACATTCCCATCAGCAATGTCTGAGTGATCCAGTTTCTCCACATCCTCACCAGCATTAGGGGTGGTATTATTTTTAATTGTCTGTACATATTTTGATAGCTGTGTAGTGATATCTCAGTGTGGTTCTAGTTCGCAGTTTCCTAATGGCCGATGACCTTGAACATCTTCCTGGGTGCTTATGTCATCAGTATATCCTCTCCGGCAAAATGTCTCTATTTCTATTTCCCATTTTGTATTTACTGTTGCGTTTTGAGAGTACTGTACATACTTTAGATACTAGTCCTTTGTCAGACATGTGGTATGAAATTATTTTCTTCCAACTCATCACTTATTTTTGTATCCTCTTAGCAGAATTTTTCACAGAGCAAAGTTTATTTTGATGAAGTTCAATTTATCAATTTTTCCTGTGAAGGACTGTACTTTTGGTGTCAATCCTAAATCCTAGATCCCAAATATATTCCCCTAAACTATTTTTCCTAAAAGATTATAATCTTACATGTAGGTCCATGATCCATTTCAAGTTACTCTTTGTATGAGGTATGAGAATTAGGTCAAGGTTCATTTTTAAATCTCTGGATGCCCAGTTGCTCCCATAACATTGTTGAAAAGGTTGTCTTTTCTCCATTGGATTGTTTTTCCACTTTTGTCAAAAATTAGTTGGGCATATTTGCTTGGGCCTATTTCTGGGTCTGTATTCTGCCCCTCCGTCAGTACATAGTCTTGATTACTGTACTATTATAATAACTCTAGAAGTTAGGTGGGTGAATCTGCCCATTTTATTCTTTTCCAAAGTGTTTAGCTATTTTAGTTCCTTTGCTTTTCCATGTAAATTTAAAATAATCTTGTCTTTATAAAAAATGTCCTAGGGTTTTGATAGGAATTGTGTTAAACTTCCATTTGAGGGAGAATCAACATCTTAAATATGTTGAGTCTTTCAATCAATGAACATAATATGCCTCACCATTTTTTTAGATTTTCTTAGACTTTTTTTTTAATCAGTGTTGTGTACCTTTCAGCATACTTGTGTAGTACATGTTTTGTTTGATTTATAGTTACATCGTTTATTTTTTAAAGCCATTACAAATGTATTGTATTTTTAGTTGTGGAGTCTGTGTATTCATTGCTATATAGAGAAATACAATTGATTTGTGTATGTTTATCTTCGATTCTGAAACTTTGCCAAACACACTCATTCTAGGCGTTGTTTTGTCCTCGCTGGGATTTTTACATACGTGATCAGGTCACGTGCTTCCAGGGACAGCTTGATCTCTCCCTTTCCCATCTGTATGCCTTTTGTTTGTTTGTTTATATTTTTAACTTTTCTTGCCTTATTGCGCTGGCTAGAGCTGCCACCACTTCAAACAGCTGTGAGAATGGACATCTTTGCCTTGTTTCCAATCTTAGGGGGAAAGCATTGTTTTCACCAACATTATGGACATAATGTTGCCGGTAGAATCTTTGTAGATGCTTTTTATGAAATTGAGGAAGTTCCCCTCTAGTTCTGTTTTCCTTGGGGGAGATCTTGGTTTTCCCTCTCCTCCCCTCATTCCCAGTTTTGGTCATGTCTTCATGTCCTCTCCCTTCAGCTGTGGTTGTTCTGACTTGGGCCTGGGTCTCTCGCCCCTTCTCTGTTTCAGGTCAAGGCCGCCTTAGACGTGTTGGCTCAGAAGATAGCGACCTTCACGGACGTGGGCAACAGCCTGGCACACGTGGAGCACCTCCTGAAGGACCTTGCCAGCTTCGAGGAGAAGTCCAGCGTAAGGGACTGGGACGTGGGTGGGGGACAGGCTGGTGAAGCGCTTCTCACGGTGTCACCAGAGCTGCTTAGAAAGGCACAGGAAATGGCGATGTCGGCAGGTGAAGGGAAACTGCCT
>NW_006295821.1:58676-60444 GCF_000327345.1 Myotis davidii | reverse complement strand
AGGCACAGAGAAGTAGTTTGAACTGTTCTCAACCGTTGAGTACATTGGTCACATTTTCTCAATTATATATAATTTGAATGTTAGAAAAGGGGCAGGTTTTTTTTTTTTATTAATATACTAGAGGCCAGGTGCACGAAATTCGTGCACTGGGGGGAGGGGGTTCCCTTAGCCTGGCCTGCTCCCTCTCGCAGTCTGGGACCCCTTGGGGGATATAGCAGTGCACCAAGTGGCAAGTGGCTAGGGCGGAGCCAGAATTGGGGTCAATCCCTCAGAGGAAACAGCACCCTGCTTGCTTATAATGAACATAACCTGAGCTGTGTTTCTGGGATGGTTCTCTGCAGGCGGCCGTGGAGCGGGCTCGTGCCCTGTCCCTAGATGGGGAGCAGCTCATCGACAACAAGCATTACGCCGTGGACTCCATCCGCCCCAAGTGCCACGAGCTCCAGCACCTCTGCGACCAGCTTGCCGCCGAGGTCGCGCAGAGGAGGGGTCTGCTCAACAAGTCCCTGGAGCTGCACGGCCTCCTGGAGGCGGTGAGACCCCAGCCCCACACCCCTGGCGGCGAGCCTGCTCTTGGTCCCGCGTGGGCAGCTCCCTCCACGTAGGATGCACCACAGTCTTGATGAGAAGCTGGCCCACGCCCTCCTGTCTGGATGCCTTTCTAGTGGTCATGTCCTGACACAGTTGTCTGTTTTCTAGAATTTACTTGCACCAACTAACGATTTCTTTGAAAGGCCTGGAAACTTACCATCCAGCTAACTCACTGCACTTTGCCTGCCCCCCTCTCTCTCTGTAAATGAGTCCTGCCCCGGGTGATTTGCTCAACGTTTTAGAGTGCTGCATTCCCTCCAGGGAGTCCTTTGGACATCGCAGCAGAGCTGGGAGGGTATAGTGCTGCAGATATTCCCAAAAACATAGTGGTCAGCGGACAGGTCCCAGCAAAGACAGCCCAGACACAGCTGCTAACACAGCCTCTCTCTCCCTCTGCCACGCTTCCCGTGTCCAGTCCATGAAATGGTGCGATGAGGGGATTTACTTGCTGGCCTCGCAGCCTGTGGACAAGTGCCAATCCCAGGATGGTGCGGAGGCAGCCCTCCAAGAAATTGAGAAGTTTTTGGAGACCGGTGCAGAAAATAAGATCCAGGAGCTCAATAAAATTTACCAGGACTACGAACCCATCCTCACCCAAGACCTGATGGTATGCCAGTTCGGGCTTTTCTCCTGCGGCTCCTCTGTCCTGAATGGTGGGGAGTTACTCTATGTTCGAAAGACTCGTTTAATGAATTCTTAGAGATGGTAGGCATTTGAGAGAGATGTCGAGTTGCGGGGAGGGGTCACCTGGCTCAACTTTCCTCATGCAGGAATGATTGCACGCCTCCCTCAAGAGGTGGTGATCCTTCCTCCTGTGGGATCTCCCCTGCAAGAGGCGTGTTCTTGATGAAGTAGCCATTTCCTTGGGCCCTGCTTCCTGCATGCTCCTCTCAATATTGCACTGAAATAGGACTCCTCCTCTCTCGCAGCCAGCTGTACTCAGCCCACCCCTGGGGCAACCCATAAGGCTACTGCCCTTCCGTAGGCAGCCTTCAGATGCCTGGAGAGGGCTGCTGGTCCCTCACTCCATCGTGGGGTTGCCACCCTCCCGGGCCACAGCCAGCAGAGCCAGTGCAGGATTGCTGGGTTGGCAATGGGCTCTGCGTCACGAGCGTTTAAACTGGAGGTCGTGCTGAGGCCGAGTCTACACATGGTTGTTTTGTTTGTAAATTGAAGA
>NW_006295821.1:46991-47599 GCF_000327345.1 Myotis davidii | reverse complement strand
ATAATGAACATAACCTGAGCTGTGTTTCTGGGACGGTTCTCTGCAGGCGGCCGTGGAGCGGGCTCATGCCCTGTCCCTAGACGGGGAGCAGCTCATCGACAACAAGCACTACGCCGTGGACTCCATCCGCCCCAAGTGCCACGAGCTCCAGCACCTCTGCGACCAGCTTGCCGCCGAGGTCGCGCAGAGGAGGGGTCTGCTCAACAAGTCCCTGGAGCTGCACGGCCTCCTGGCTCCCTCTATTTGTTATCTTACTTCTATCATTGACAGTCCCTCTAGGTTGTGGGCTGCTTGCCTGTGTTCCTGAGAAGCATCTACGGTACCAGTGTATAGAGTGTGTTTTCTTTAGTGAATTACCGGTATGTTTACCGGTAATAAACTTGCACTGTTTTATGTATATGTTTGATTACATACAGCCTTGTGACAGTTTTCCTGCATGTCATAAGCATTTGAATATAAATTAAAATGTTAAAATCAAATCTGATATTGTTTTACCTTTTATTTGGTGTGTGGAAGGTGTGCGGAAGAGGGGGAAGTCTTATATAGCGAGTATATAACAAACTCTGTATTTTGAGTGGAAATGTTAGGGGGTCGTCTTATACGCCCAG
>NW_006295821.1:9393-46877 GCF_000327345.1 Myotis davidii | reverse complement strand
TCGTTTAATGAATTCTTAGAGATGGTAGGCATTTGAGAGAGATGTCGAGTTGCGGGGATGGGTCACCTGGCTCAACTCTCCTTATGCAGAAATGATTGCACGCCTCCCTCAAGAGGTGGTGATCCTTCCTCCTGTGGGATCTCCCCTGCAAGAGGCGTGTTCTTGATGAAGTAGCCATTTCCTTGGGCCCTGCTTCCTGCATGCTCCTCTCAATATTGCACTGAAATAGGACTCCTCCTCTCTCGCAGCCAGCTGTACTCAGCCCACCCCTGGGGCAACCCATAAGGCTACTGCCCTTCCGTAGGCAGCCTTCAGATGCCTGGAGAGGGCTGCTGGTCCCTCACTCCATCGTGGGGTTGCCACCCTCCCGGGCCACAGCCAGCAGAGCCAGTGCAGGATTGCTGGGTTGGCAATGGGCTCTGCGTCACGAGCGTTTAAACCGGAGGTCGTGCTGAGGCCGAGTCTACACATGGTTGTTTTGTTTGTAAATTGCAGACACCGACGCTTATAGAGCATCCTGCTAACTAGTCTGTCCTACCCTGTCAGGAACACGTGCAGAAGGTCTTCCAGAAGCAAGAGAGCATGGAAGAGATGTTTCACCGGAGGCAGGCGAGCCTGAAGAAGCTGGCGGCCAAGCAGACGAGGCCCGTGCAGCCCGTGGCCCCCCGGCCAGAGGCGCTCACGAAGTCGCCCTGCCCCTCCCCAGGTAGATGCGGGCATGCCTCGTTCCTTCTGGGAATGCTTTCCTTCCGTCTCATGACTTATTTTATAAACAAAGTTTTATTGGCACTTGGCCCACTTCTTTGTTTACTCTCTGTGCTGCCTCCTTGCTCAGCACTGCAGAGCTGGTTGGTTGTGGTAAAGAGCATGTGGCCCTGAGAACTGGACTATCGACTGTCACAGGACATTCCTGGGCCTATTTCCCCAGACCCTAGCCTCTCCCCTACACCCCTGTCCTCAGTGCTGTTGCTAAAATAGTTTCCCCCGCACACAGCCCCCACCTCAGCCCCAAAGCCTCCCTCTGTGTCGATGCCTCAGCCACACCAGCCGCCCCCGGCACCCGCAGCAGTGCCATGTCCTGAAGACTCCTTCCCATCCCTTCCTGGCCCCCAGGAATGCTCTTCCCCAGCAGCTGGGAGCACCTGCTGGTTCCTTCAGGGCTTTGGCAGGTGTCCTAAGTTGGCGAGAGCCCTGGAGAGCTGGCTCCGGCCCCCAGGGTGTGGGCTCCAGAGGACGCCATTCTCTGGCCCATTTGGAGGCCTCCTGGACAGAAGTGTCCTGGCCAAGAAGTTCTTCCCCTGTCGCCTGGCCCCCGGGGAGCCCCTCTAGGGATGTGAGCTAACCAGTGGGCAGACCCCTGTGTGCCCACCCCCACCTTGTCTCCCGATCCCCTTTCCTTCTCCTGTTTTGCTGTGCTTTCCTCACCCTTCTCTGGACTGCTTGCTTTTTTCCTCCGAAAGTAAAAAGATAAATCCCAGGGGCTCCTGGGTGGACCTTTTCCCTTTCCAGACACCCACCTTTCTCCTCTTCTTTCCAAACCAGGTGTCCGGAGAGGTTCTGAGAACAACAGTTCTGAGGGCAACGCACTCCGGAGAGGGCCCTACAGGAGGGCCAAGGTGAGGCCCCCAGCCCTGGCCCAGACCCTGCACTGCCTCCTGGTCACCACCCCTCCCTGGCAGGCACCAGCCCGGTCCTCCCTGGCCCTCTCCCACAGGCCCTCTCCTCCTCCTGCGAGATCTCAGGTTTCAGATCTGTTCCCAGATGGGAAAGGAGCCTGGGCTCCGGAGCCTTAGAGTCGGGACTTGAAGCTGCATCCTCTTGTGTTTGGAATCTCGACGCACTGCGTGCTCTTCTCTCTCCAGAGTGAAATGAGTGAGAGCCGGCAGGGCCGGAGCAGCTCCACGGGGGACGAGGAGGAAAGCCTGGCCATCTTGCGGAGGTGGGTGGGCTGCCTTTCCAGGCACCACTGAGCGGCTCTGGGGCAGACACGACAAGCACGACCCCCCCAGGTCTCAGCCTTTGGCTAGGACAGTCTGAACCCAAACGAGCCAAAGTTGGTGAAAAATGCCAGCCTCTGCCCCAAAGCCACAATGTGGGAGCCCAGCTGGCCTCATGGGGCTCGCGCACATGCATGCATCACGGAGGGCACGCATCCGTTTGGCATGTCTGCATCTGAAACTAAAAGAACTGTAGGTTTTCCTTAGAAAAGCCACCCTTGCCCCTGGGCCCCCAGGCAGGACTGCGGTGATCTGAATGGATTGTGTTCTCCCTTCTTCAAGTCCAGGTGAGAAGACAGGTGTGATTCAGGCACCCAGGCCCTTGGGTCCCACATGCAAGGTCAGCCACATAACTGCCCCTTGAGCCTGCCACCTGTCCCTCGATGGACTTGGTCCCTCCCAGGAGCCTTGGCCCTCCGGGCTCCATGAGCTGGTGTCGCTCTCTTTCTTCATCTCTCCCCTCCTGCTTTTCTCACACGGTTTTCAGCCCAGCTCTTTTCACTACACACCTAGGCTGTTGCCATGGCACCGGCTGTGGCCGTCCTGCACACTCCACTCTGGGATTGCGTCTGTCCCCGCACAGAGCTCTGACAAGGTCTGAACTCTGGACCTGATGGGAAGGCACTTCCAAAGCCCTTCCCTGATTGGCAATCACTTTCCCCAAAGAACCCTACCCTCCGGCCTAGCTAGGCCGTTCACCTTTCCACCAAGGTACCTTCACCTGCCACCTTGGTCTACACGCTCTGAGATCAGTCCGCAGAATACTGTCCCTCCCTCCCCAACATGCTGCCTGGCCCTCAGCGTCCAGCTCACTTCTCCACCAGGGACATCCCCGCCTCCTTGTCCACACAGCTGTGTGCCCCCAGGCAGGAGCGCTCCCCTCCAGCTTGTGGTGGTGAGATGGAGGCCTGAGGCCCCTGTCTACCCCTCCCCCACTTCACCCCAGTTAGGGGCACTGACTCTGAACTGAACCCTAAGCTTTGTTAAGCACTGACAGTTGTTTTAGAACTGATCATGCCCAATGGTCCCAACCCAGAAGCACCCCAAATGGGATGCTTGGTCGTAGGCAGTTAGAAGATGGTCTTTGTCCCTAAAAAGACATCTGGGCAGCTGGTTTGCAAACCCCTGCCCCTCCTGGGGCTCTATAACATGATGGGCACATAGTAGTTCCACACATCATCACGGTACCCCACCACGTGCAAGAGGATAGGGATGGACACTGGACCGGCTACAGTGATGCCTTGAGTTGGTGCTCAGACGGCCCCCACGCAAGGAGACAGGAGTGTGTGCACAGGAAGGGTTCTTGGGGAGGGTGAGAGGAGGGCGGCAAGAGAAGGAAGCAGGGCAGAATCTGCAGGGCTGGGAGGCTCAGAGACATGGCCTAGAAGAGAGGGAGGCTTGAGGAATCGGAGCGCGTTTTGTGCAGGTGGCCCCACAGCAGGGAGGCGGGTGGGAATCTGCTCCTAGATAATAAGTCCTGGCGCCCTGTTCACAGGCACGTGATGAACGAGCTGCTTGACACGGAGCGGGTCTACGTGGAGGAGCTGCTGTGCGTCCTGGAGGTGAGCCTGCCCCTGGGGGCGGCCGGGAGGGGGCCACGGGCCAGGCTTCCCCACCCTGTGTGGCCTCCTGTCCACCGAAAAGCAAGTGGAAGAAGGTTCGTGGCAGCTTTACTCATGGGAGTCCCTTTGTCAGTGGGACGAGGGGCAAGTAGGTTAAGGTGGGTGTGCACGGGGACAATACTGACCCCAAGAAAAAGAACAGCTGCTGCCCAGAACCTCGCACGACCCCAGGAGCCCGATGACGAGTGGGAGAAATCAGACAAGAGTGCGTGCCACTCCTGTAGAACAGCGGTTCTCAACCTGTGGGTCGCGACCCCTTTGGCAGTCGAACGACCCTTTCACAGGGGTCACCTAAGACCATCCTGCATATCAGATATTTACATGACGATTCATAACAGTAGCAACATTACAGTTATGAAGTAGCAACGAAAATAATTTTATGGTTGGGTCACAACATGAGGAACTGTATTTAAAGGGCCAGAAGGTTGAGAACCGCTGCTGTAGAGGAATCCAGACGAGCAGAGCCGGTCTCAGTGGAGACGTCCTAGTGCAGACGCCGGCTGGAGGCTGTTGCCTGGGAAGGGCAGAGGGGCTTCTGAGGGCTAGGATGTCTACATCTTGATCTGGGCAGCGGTTACAGGCGTGTAGACATGTAAATAATTCACCAAGGTATACACATAAGATTTGTCCCCGTCACAGAAGTTACACCTGGATTTTTTTTTAAATCTATTTTTATTGATTTCAGAGAGGAAGAGAGAGGAGAGAGATGGAAACATCAATGATGAGAGAGAACCATCGATCTCACCCCCTACTGGGGATTGAGCCGGCAACCCAGGCATATGCCCTGACTGGGAATCAAACTGGTGGCCTCTTGGTTCCTGGTCGACACTCAACTGCTGAGCCACACCTGGCTGGGCTATACCTGGATTTTGAAAAGGCTGAAAGGGAGAAGGATGAAACCTCTCATCCCTTGCCCCCCAAAGTTGATGTTGTTTATAATCCATTTACATTTTGTAGTACTTTCCAGACAGTCTCTTAGAAAGGGTCAGTGAGTAAATAAATGGGAGGTGGATTTGCTTTCTGAAACCTGAGGCGGCATCACAGTCCCGCGAGGCGGTCACGCGGAGACGGGGCTCCGTGCTGATAGGGCTGCTGTTCAAATGGCCCGAAGTCCTGTCGGCCGTGGTTCAGGATTTCCCTGCTGACCCTCTCCCCGTCAACAGGGCTACGCTGCCGAGATGGACAATCCGCTGATGACACATCTCATCTCAGCCGGCCTTCAAAACAAGAAGGACGTCTTATTCGGAAACATGGAAGAAATCTACCACTTTCATAACAGGTGGGACCCTTCCTCTGACCGCCTGTCTGGCCTCTCACGTAGCCGCCTGCAGGGAGCTGAAAACCAAAGAGCCTGGCTGAGCTCTGCCGGTGGAGAGGGCCCCTTCCCTCCCCGCCCCCTCAGCGGGGATGAGCTCACCGAGGGGCCTCGGACCAGGCAGCAGCCCAGTGGGACGGGCCCAGGGCTAGTTCTCTGAGCCGGGGCGGGTGGTCACACACGAAGTGGGAAGGTGCCTGGGCGCCTTGCCAGCGTGACTGCAGGAGCAGCCGCCCCTCCCGCCTCTCCCTGTCCCTTGGGACCAGCAGGAGCCACCCCCCCACCCCCCACCCCAAGTGTGTGCATGTACGTTGGGCACATTGGGGCAGCACCGAAGGCCACACCACTTAGCAAGGACAGTGTATTATTCCCAAGCCCATTCTTGGAAAGGGTGGTGACATCAGAGGTTCCTCCCTGCCTGTTACCCCTGTGAGAGCGATTTGCGGCCTCTTGGTGCTTTGGGGAAAGCATGGCTGGTCCTGGGGCTGCTTCGCCTGGACTCCTGCTCCAGATTTGCGGGAGCTCATGGGAAAGGAAATGAGCGGCAGCATAAGTGCGTAGAGAGACAGGCAGGTGATGGCGATGTCTGTGTGCCCTGAGAAAGGGCCAACTGTGAGCCAACCCCTCTCAGTGCTGCCCGGGGCCAGGAAGCCCGGCCATCACGGCACCAGGCCCCCACCTCCTATGGATCCCAGGGAACACTGGGACTTCTTTCTCACCACCTGCTTTGCCCCTCGACTGCTAGCATTTCTCACCTGCCCACTGATAAAGGAGGCAGCAAGTCACAGCCGAACCCACCCCGAGCCTTCCCTTGGGAAGTAAACCGAGTGAGTGGCCTGGACCTTCAGCATCCCGGTGGCTCTGGCCAGCACTGGGGCACCGGGACCCTGGCTGCAGGGCTAGTGTGGTGAAGAGGCCCCAGGAGCTCCCCTTCCCAGGGATTTACCCCCGCAGACAGATGTAAGTCTGAAACATAGGAAAACTGGGCACATGGCTCAGGAACAAAGCTGCAGGGACCTGACCGAGGCCCCCTTACATCTGCAGAAACCCAACTGAGCTGCTGGCTCATCGGGGCTGCGCTTCTAGAACCTCCAGATGCTCGGTCTGCCTGCTCACAGCCTCTTCGCCCCATGTCTGTGCTGATAAAAATAAGCCTCCTAAATTCTGTGTGAACAGCAGCATCAAAAATCAGAGATTCACGGGCGCCATATCTGCTTAAATCTGAAAGTTTGATATCGTCCAAATTTGGGGAGTGACAGGTGTGGGCTGTTGGTCCCTGAAACCAGACTGTATTCTGACCCACAAGACCTCCCAAACGGTCCAGAGTTAGGAACAAGAGTTGTTTGGAAAATAATAGCTATTCAATTGTTACAGATGCCATCTTGTTCAGGCTGTTTATCATATGACCTAATGCAACCTTTCTTTGTCTAGAATATTCCTGAGGGAGCTAGAAAACTACATAGACTGCCCAGAGCTGGTTGGAAGGTGTTTTCTAGAAAGGGTATGTGTTTTTTTTTAATGTATCCTTGTGCCTTACTTCCTAAAATTACTAGTACTTAAAATAATAACTTCAAATTTGATTGCAGTCCCCACCCGAAATCACAAAGTACCAAGGTTTCCAGCTCAGCTGAGACAATGTGCCCTTTTTGGGGTAGGGCTGAAAGAATGTGGTTTTTTTCTAAAGCCCACTAGCTAGTTTGAAAAAGAAAAGCTATAAAACACCGGCTTTGAGATTTGCCCAAATTGCCAGGCATCTCCGTTCTGATTGTGTTAGATGGAGCTGAGCCCTTCTCATGCTGGCGTTTGCTCTGTGTTTGCTCTTGTCCTGGTCCTGGTTAAGACTCCCTCGCTGACCAGAGGACATTGGACAAGTCCTCCACGTTTTCTGGGCCTTGTTTTTCTTCTCTTTGAAAGAGTCGATGTCTGCCTCCTTCCAGGGCGGGAAGATCAGCTAAAGTGTGTGTGTGTGTGTGTGTGTGTGTGTGTGTGTGTGTGTGTATGGAAACGGGGTTGAGCAGAAGCCTTGGGAGCAGGAAAGGCTGCAGGTATGGGGCTTGCTGTCTTCTCCACATGGTCCCACGTGATCCTCTCCTGTTGACCTCCAAACACTGCTGGCTTGCCATAGGGAAATGCATCTGACCAACAGCTGAGAAACTAAGCCATTTCCACCAAATGAGCCGGAGGCTGAGACGGTCACAACGAATTGATGTGAAGAGGCAGTTGGAAGGGAAAGAAGGGGCAGTGTTGACCCAGCCTGGCTGTAATGCTTCTCTGTGCTATCTGAGAAGTGGGGTGGGGCCATCATGCTGTAGGTCAGTGGTTCTCAAAGTGGGTCACCTGGCAGCAGCATTGGAGTCTCCTGGGACCTCGTTATAAATGCGGGTTCTCAGTCCCACCCTGGAACCTCGGTGGGGGCAGCGGTCTGTTTTCACAAGCCTCCCAGCCGTACTGATGCGCATGCAAGTTTGAGCCCCACTGTGTAGGCTAAGCCCCTTAGAAAGTCTGTGTTAGTCCTGTGTTTATTCTTAGACTGTTACTCCTATAGCAAAGGCAGCTATCGTGAACAAACCTGTGTAAAAGGGGTATTGGGCCTAATACAGCCCTGAGACGTGAACTCCAGTGGGGGTGTTACCTGACTGTCCCTCAATGAGAGGCGTGGCGTCTGAGATGGAGGGGCGAACCGGGATCCAGGAAGAGGCCAGGCTGGCCCCTCTGAGCCGCGCTGTGACACTGTCTGTCCCGGGCCCAGATGGAGGAGTTCCAGATCTACGAGAAGTACTGTCAGAACAAGCCCCGCTCCGAGAGCCTGTGGAGGCAGTGCTCCGACTGTCCATTCTTCCAGGTACGTTTCAGGACGCTCTCCTTGGCTAATTTTCTCTCAAGCAAAGACTCCTGCACGCTGTCTAAACCGAGGTGTGGTGGTTGTAGGAATGCCAGAAGAAACTGGACCACAAGCTGAGCCTGGACTCCTACCTGCTGAAGCCAGTCCAGAGGATCACCAAATACCAGCTGCTCCTCAAGGTGAGACAGCGAGCCCCATGCCTGCCTGGAGCCCCGCTCCCGGCCTGGCCACCTCACTGCTACTTTCCCCTCCCAGCCACACACCAGGCAGCTGAGGCTGCCTCACCATCTCTGAACATGGTGGCCTCTGAGCCACCTTCCTCCCATCTCTGCAGGGGCCTGGCTCTTCACAGGCCTTGTGGAGGACCTACTGTGCGCTGGTCATTGTTAGGGTGGGGGCAGGGACAGCAAGGTGAACAGATGGGCAAACCCCCACACACAGAGTCTCCACGCTGACACTGGGCTGTGCCAGTCGGTTATCTCTGTGGGCCCAGAGGCAGCACCGCAGGCCGGAGGGAACCAATGGATGAGTGTGAAGAGCATGCGCCTAACAATCAGATGTTTGTTCGGGTGTCAAATTTGAAAAGAAGGAGTAACCAGTTTAGAAGTGGGACACATGAGACGGGGATCTCAGTCTGAGATTGCTGGGGGCAGAGCCGCACGAGGGTGCTGGCCCTGGGGAATTGCAAGGGGCCTGCACTCGCCAAGTGGCTCAGGGGACACCCCCAATTTGCAGCATCCATCCAGGCTGAGGTGGGCTGGGGTATGGGGGCTTCAGGGAGGTGGAAGGACAGAGCACTGGAGTTTCAGCAGCTTTCAAGGGAGTGGTAGGGGTCAGTGTCCAGATGGGTGTGTGAACATGACTTCTCCCTACCCCCACCCGCCAGGAAATGTTGAAATACAGCAAGAGCTGCGAGGGCGCTGAGGACCTGCAGGAGGCGCTGAGCTCCATCCTGGGCATCCTCAAGGCCGTGAATGACTCCATGCACCTCATCGCCATCACAGGCTATGACGTAAGGACCGCTGAGGGTGCCGCTGCCTTTGCCCCCGCCTGCTGGAGGTGCTTGTGAGCCTGCTTGGTTGGGGGATCCTCCAGGCAGCGGCTGAGGCCAGCCCGCAGCTAGTGCAGAGCTGTGCCCTTGAGCTTTGATGATCGTGGGTATCACCTGTAAGCGGTCAAAACCCAGCCTGACGCAGGGATCCTGGGGAGGGTCTGCATGGGGGCTCAACAACGTGTGAAGAAGATCAGGACATGTTCACCCCTCAGAGGTGCATCTCTGAAAACCTCTTTATTCCTGGTCTTTTCCTGAGGTCAGCATCACTCAGGGAACGGGTACGAATCTGTTTTCTGGACTGATGATGTGCACTGAGTCAGGGTTAAAGTCACATTTCTACTTTCTCCTCTGTATGCCCATGTCAGACCAACCTACTAATTTGTTTACCTTCCTATAAGTCTCTTCAGCACTCATTCTTGGTTTCTTTTCATTAATAGACTATTTTTAGAGCCGTTTTAGGTTTACAGCAAAATTGAGAGGAAGGTACAGAGATTCCCCGTGTGCCTCCCTCGTTATCAAGGTCCCCACCAGAGCGGGATATTTGTAATGAACCAAATACACCCAGAGCCCATGGTGTACATCAGGGTTCACTCTTGGTGTTGCTCACTGTGGGTTTGCGCACATGTACAATGACATGTGTCCACCGTGGACGTTACCTTATAGACCAGTCGCACTGCCGTGCACATCCCCTGTGCTCTGCCTGCTCACCCCTCCCTGCCCCTCCTCCCCTAGATGCTCATCTGTTTACTGTCTCCATAGTTTTGCCTTTTTCTGAATGTGACACAGTTGGAATGCAGCCTCCCTAGACGGGCTTCTTCCACTCAGCAACCGGCATTTAAAACCGTCTCCCCACTCCCCCCATGTTCATTCTGGGTTGTAAATGCTCCTCGCATTGCTCCGCGTTCTAGGGGAACCTGAGCGACCTGGGGAAGCTGCTGATGCAGGGTTCCTTCAGTGTCTGGACGGACCACAAGAAGGGCCACGCCAAGGTGAAGGACCTGGCCAGGTTCAAGCCCATGCAGCGACACCTGTTCCTGCACGAGAAGGCTGTGCTCTTCTGCAAGAAGCGGGAGGAGAACGGGGAAGGGTACGAGAAGGCCCCGTCCTACAGCTACAAGCAGTCCTTAAACGTGAGTAAGGCCTGTTTCCAGCGGCCGCAGCCTTCCTGGCACTGGCCCTCAAGAGAAGGATCAGGGGCCCGTTCCAGGTCGTAACTGAGCCTCGGTCATGACGTCCACCTTCTGGCACATGTCTCTTATCTCTGGATGTGGGCGTGCGGGATCTCTGGCATCTGTAGCCCCCATCTCAAAACTAACAGCTGTCGCCCTGTTTTGTGCTCTCAGATGACAGCTGTTGGCATCACAGAGAACGTGAAAGGGGATGTGAAGAAGTTTGAGATCTGGTACAATGCCAGGGAGGAAGTTTACATCATACAGGTAGGACCCCGTCTTTCTCTCTCTGGCCCGGCATTAGGGACTCCTTGAGTCTCAGTAGGATTGCCAATGAAAGGCTTCCAGGGAGAGCTGGTGTCTAGACTCTTCCATGATGTTTTAGTTCCTACAGGCCAGGAGTTCCTAGAGACCACTATTCATCTGGGGGCGCTGCCTGGGCCGTCTTTACCCTGAGCTGAGCCCAGGCACAGTACAGGGGCACACTGCAGGTTAGGGTGACAGAGGTGTCCTTCCAGAAAAAGGAGCTGAGGCTGCCATAGCCCCGGCGCATGTGTGCCTGGAGGTGCAGGGAGCACAGCCAGCCTTGCCACACTTACACGCAGGACTGGGGATGGGAAGTGTGTTCCGAGTCCTTACCTGTCCTCACCTCGCTGGGGAGGGCAGGAGGTGGGCGAGGCTGTGCATGCATTGGTGAGCCCACACCAGAACCCGGGTGCCCCATGAAGGGGTCAGCCAGCACGGGATGTGCCCTCCTGCTTGCCTTCAAAATTCTGACCCCACCCACCGGGCACTTGATGGCTTGGGCCCAGGGCTACATGGCAACCCTGTACCACACTGGACTTAGTTGTCTACAACGCAAGCACCCACACCAGTGCAGCCAGACCCAAGGGCCCCAGAGAGCTAAGGCGAGGGTGTGGGTCACCGTTCTGGCTTTCCACAGCTGCCCACCTGGCACTACCCCCAGGCTGCCCACTGTGCTGAGGCAGGATAGAGCCCTGCCACGGTTCACGCCCCTCGTAGCCTCCCTCCCTCTGGAAGTTCAGAATATACTTGTGAGATTTCAGACTCCGGCTTCCCTTGTCACCTGGAACAGAGTCAGAACCATTTCCCAGACTCTTTTGGCTGCAGGGTTTCCCCACTGAGTCAGCCTTCAGAGGTTGTGCAAACGTATCGTCTGGCTTTCCATCCCCTGGCTGGTGTGGCCGTGCCCCGGGCCTTGTCGGATCATGCCCTGGACTGGGGTGAAGTCCAGAAGCAAGGGGCCGTGCCACCGTTCCCTCCCTTCTCCTTCCTCACGTACAAGGCTCTCGTTATCTAAGAGCGTTCTCAGAGGTTTCGAGAGTAAAAGACCCAAGTGTGTGTGTTTGGGGAGCGGCAGTCCTTACCTCCTGGCATTTCTTTGGGGGACGCAGGCACCGACTCCTGAGATTAAAGCAGCGTGGGTGAATGAGATCCGCAAGGTGCTGACCAGCCAGCTGCAGGCTTGTCGAGGTAAGAATGTCTCCCGCCATTCCTTTCTCCCAGCTTTACACAGGTTCCAAGCAATCTCAGTACTTGAGATCTCATAGTGTTGAGAAGTAAAGGTGCCGGGGTCAAGTTCCCCAGCCATGCGTGGGCGGTTTGTTTGTTCTCTCCCCACAGAGGCCAGCCAGCACCGGGCACTGGAGCAGTCCCAGAGCCTGCCTCTGCCAGCATCGTCCAACACGAGGTGAGGGGCACGTGCACGTGAGACACCGTCGCATGGGAAGAGTCACAGTGGGCATGTGCACAGGCCACAGACCTGCCTTGGCCCTTGTCACCTGACCCTCTTGGTTAGGGGGTTCCTTTGCGTTTGCCCAGTGGCCCCTGGAGTCACAGGCTGGTGGGCTAGTCCCAGGGGGTCAGCCGCAAAGCTGTGTGTCTCTGGCCCCGCTCCCAGTCAGGGCCGGGCCCTGACAGCCCTCTCATCACTTTCTGTCCGTGGTTATTTCGCAGGGCGGTCAGCTACTCCATGACATGGCTATTCCAGGTCCCAGTTAATCGCCAGCATTTTCCAGACAGTGGCCCCTCAGACAGGGACCCATCTAGGGCTGGAGGCTCAGAGCCACCTCTCGCCGACATGGGCACATTTCGGACACCAGCCTTCACGCCGGCTTTGTCCCACCCTTTCTGCAAGCCCTTATGTTTCCTTTGACATTTTATTCATTCTCTTATTTTTTTAACATATTGTTCCTGTTTCTTATTTAAGCCACCTCTAAGCATGTGTGGGACAGGAGATGGTCTAAGTGAATAATCCACAGAACAATGGTTTTAACAGAAAAAGACACCCCCCACCCCACCCCCCAAAAAAGACAAAACCGCCTTCTGCTCAGTGGCTAGGAAGGTGGTTTTGTCCCCCTTGCGTTCCGTTTGGGCTTAATCTAGAAACGCATGGCCGCTCTGCAGGGGTAGGACATGTGCCTTAAAGTCTGGATAGGAATTCAGCGATGTCTGGACACCTCCAATCCCCAGGGAGAATTTTGAAAAACTAACCAGGCAACTGACTATTTCTTTTCCAATGTCTCTGACGCCCTTAGTCCTTCGAAAGGGAATGCAAGAAACGTCAAAAAGTTGGAAGAAAGAAAAACTGACCCCCTCAGCCTGGAAGGATATGTGAGCTCAACGACATTGCCAAAGCCCCCCGAAAAGGGCAAAGGTGGGTGTCTGCGGTGCCCCAGCCTGGGCGTACCGGGAGCTGCAACACAGGCGTCCACTAGTGGGCGTGTCAGGGAGGCAGGGCCACCTGTGGGCCTGAGAAGCATTTGTAAGGAGCTCAGGGGTCCCCGCCCACCCTGCACAGAGCACTGGAACCTCCCAGAGGAGCCCCTCTTCCTCACGGTCAGTGCGCGTCCCAGTCCGGCAAACCCAGCCCCAGAGGTGAGCCCGACACATGCCCTCCCCAGGGCCCCCTGGGCGGTGGACACGCTCTGCACTCTCCCTCTCTCTTCCTTTGTAGATGACACAGTCACTAGCTCTACCTCAGAAAGCTCTGCGCTTTCCAAGAAGCGCTTTACTCTGCAGGGCTTTGCTAACCTCAAAGGTCAGAAAGGTAAAAGGCACCCTCTGAAAACCGCTTCCTGGGCATGTCCCTTGCCGAGGTGGCATGCCTCTCATCCATCTGTGTGGTGACCATTCGTGAGGACGCTCTCGGGAAGGACATCTGCCTACCTCATCCCAAGCCCAGCCACTCGGGAGCATTTTCCCGCCGAGTCCCTTTTCCGCGGATACTGGTGTGTCTGGCCCATGCAGCCCAGTGCCCTCTGGGGGGCCTTTTCTTTGAAAAGGTGGACATGAACTTTTCCAAGGAGGGCTTGCTCACTGACGACCTGTCATTTGCTTTTCTGGCCCAACCCCTCCCACGGCACCCTTCCCCTTTCTTGCTTCTTCCTGTCGGTCCCTGTGGCATTCACCTTTGTGGCTGCAGCGACTGTCTATGCCAGAATGCCCAAGTGCTGCCATCGGCTGCCTTCAAGGGGCCTTGGCTAGCGCCCGGGCCAGGTTGAGGGTCCCTTGAAGGAGACCTCTAAAAGCTCGACCACCTCTGAGGGCTCCTTGACGGTGAACTCTATGGGAGTGGGATACACCAAGATGGCTCATGAGGCAAGCCCCAAAGTTCCAGTGGCCCTTACAGGACTCCCCCGGGGACACTAAAAGCCAGTGTTGTCTCAGTTTCTCTTCATTGGTCCAGACGCTGGTCTAAAAAATTAGAGGGTTTCCCCCCCCAATTTATAAACTACTTTTAAGGGAACACCAATGGCCAGTGCTCCCCTCCTCTTCCTCACCAAAACTTAAAACAAAACAAAAAGACAAATCCTGGCACTTTGCCAGAATAGAAAGTATAATCATAGCCCAGAAAATGTACCTAGAACTGAGAACGTAAACCTAGACATGGCCCCGGAAAAGGATGATAGCGATGGCTAGAGTCAACTGCTCACCATTTCATCTCTCATTTTCCCTCGGGCTCTCCCTGCAACCGTGGGATCCCTCAGCCGGCGTGGTTTTGCACCCAGGAAGCTACTTTTTGAATCAGTGAACATTAGGCCATTCGCCGTTCGTGTCTCATCCCAGCATGGATTCAGTGTCTCTCGTGACCTCCTCGGTGCTCTGCATGCAATTCCTCACTCTCTCTCTTCTCTCTGTTATATTTTTGCCTCTTCCTCCTTCTGCAGCTTCTCCTACCAGTCCTGACAAAAAAGCTAAGCGACATGAAGTTAAGAGCGATCCAACGCCTTTTGGGTTACGAGGTAGAGTGGCTCAACCTTCTGGACATAGCCTGCCATCCATTTTCCCGTCCGGTTAGGGACGCTGTCTGTCTTGCCATTGCACGTCACCCGGAATGCAAAATGAGATAGGTCTCTACGAGCCAGAAGCAAACTTTTGGTTTTGTTCAAAAGCATGATGCTCTGGCCAGCGATGCTGTGATGACGTCACGCTTCTGGGTTGAACTCCTCACACTAGGCCTGCCCAGAACCGACAGACTACTGACACCTGGCTGGCGTTTGGGCTGGGTTGGGCTTCATTACTCAGTGGCTTTAGAGGCTGCAAGGCACCCCTGTGCACAGGCCCCTGCAGCACCAGCCACCCGCTACTTTACCAGTTTATCCCAATGCTTCGTGATGGAAACACAGAACATAGAAGCTCTGGGATCCCATTAGACCTCTCATTTCATGGGGAGATGGCCAATCCTACAGACAGAGGGGGTCAAGCTCTGTGGTGGAAATTGGGCCTTCTCCCTTTTCACCCCTCATATTCCAAGGGTAAAGCCCCCCGCCCCTGCCACCCAGGGAAACCCAGAGTCCCCTGGCCCAGGTTGAGGGTTTCAGGTTTTCAAAGAGGATTTCACTTTGTGAATCTTCCTGAGTTTTACAAACAATTGTGAAGGTTCCCGAGGGGAGTAGGAGGAGCTAGAATACCCACACTTAGTGCTGGAGGCCACCCGGAGGCCACCCAAGGCCCACACTGGCCTCCAACCACACTCTGCACCCTGAGGACTCAGGCTGCGGCCCTCCTACTGCCCCTGGACATGACAGCCCAGGGGCCAGGCCCCTCTCCCACTGCCTTGGTGTCGGGGGGTGCACCCAGCTTGCCCCAGGAGCTCGGGAAGAGAGTCCTTTCCCATTGACAGTCTCCTGGGAGGGGCTGTTTTCCTCCCTTACACATTTTCTGCTTAAGACCGGGAGACACCAGAGGCTTCCCCGCTATGGTCTCAGGTTGTGTAGACGCTGGCGTGAGCGTGGAGCAGGAGTGAGTGCGGGCTTGAGCACAGCCCAGTGCAGCTCAAGTGCTGCTTTTACTGCTTTTTAGCCAAATGTTGTCACCTCTGCAAGCTCGTCTCCTCATCTGTAAAATGAAGACGAGGCCACCGTGCAGGGTCGCAGTAGAGGTGTGGGAGTCCTGAGCACAGCACCTGGGGCTCAGCAGCCAGTGCTCCCTCCTCTTCCTCACCATTGACCACTTCAGTCCACAGCAGGTGACAATGAACCGGATGAACTCAATGAACTCGCGTGCTCCCTGCTGGCCCTCTTGCAAAAGCTTAAGCGCTCACTTCCTGAAACGCTTCCCCGGCCATTGTTTCCCTCACTGTCAACACCTAGGACTGTTTGACAGGAAATAGGCGTGACCGTACTCATGGTCACCGTGGCCCAAATGTCCACCTGCAAAACCCCCACCATCCTGAGTAGATCAGAGAGGGATGCCGTCCGGATCTGTGGTTGTTATACTGACAACTGATAACATTTTCTTGTGTCACACTTGGGGCCTCAGGCATAAGTGGGGTCTCATGTTTTCTGGCAACTCCCTTGTCACACTGTTTGAAGGCAGGGACGCTACTGGAGCCTGTTCAAGAGGTTCCCCCAGAGGCTCCCAGGCAGAGAGGGGAGTGGCCACAGCCTGGATGCGGCTCTGTGCCTAGAAAACCTTGTATCTGCAGGCGCCAGAGGGCTGAGTTGTTCATAAGACAAACGCAACCAGGCTGCTCTCTAAAGCGAAAGTTGGCCTGAGGTCGGCTGGCCAGGCGGCACTGCCTCCTCTGCCCATAGGACAGTCTTCATCTCCCTGTCCTCACTGTCCTCAGACTTCTGCTCCTGTTTAGCCAGAAACCCCACCATATCTTTCGGGGTGGGCAGGAGGGGAGAAGATGTTTGCAGCCAGGCCACCCGGCACTGTGACCCTCTCAGTGTGCCCTGCCCAGTGCTCTCCTTAGCTTCCCACACTCTGCGACAACTCCAGACGTGCCCCCAGCAGGCAGGTCGCGTGGTCTGTAGCGGGAAACTCACCAGCCCCAATTCCTGCACAGACACAAGCCTGGTAGTGACGGGAGCAGGGCCGTGCTCAGCACACCTCCCTTCGCCCCAGCACCCGGCCTCGGGTGGGCAGAGCTCAGGCGCTCTCCTGGCCTGCTGTGGAGGGGCCTTTCGGAGGAGCTCAGGGCTGCTGGCATCTGCTGGTTTCTTTGGCTCTGAGGACACCGCCGATACCTGCTCTCTTCCTGGGATTCACTGTTCTGTGGCCGATGGGGAACTCTGGGTCCCAGATCCCTTTGCTAGGAAAGCAGAGACGGTTTTCCACTGCCTCTTTAACACAAGGTTTTCATTGCCAAGCTTAAAGGTTCTCAGCTTGGGAGCCGGTCCATTAGCCAGCTTGCCCCTTCGCAGCCCTGACTTCATCAAGGGGAGCGTGCATTTTGCACTTGTCTGGCTGTGGTTTGGTCACACCCAGTGCCCTCTCTTTCTTAGGGAAAAGCCACCGTACAGGTAACTTGGAACTGGGTGTACTTAGCCCAGCTCTGACTAGCAGTCTGCTTATTTCCTGGGTCCGCTCGCTTCCTGTCGAAATGCTATTTAATGCCATGCAATGCTGTGATCCAACACCAGGGGGTGTGGCTCCCGCTTGGTGCTTCACTGCTAGCACTTACCCCATTTATTCAGAATCGAGAATGTATCACCTCCCATCTCCCCAGGACTTACTTGTAGCCTCCCGCTCCTCCCCCCTGCCACATGGGACATACAGTTGCTTCTCTTTGGGGATCCATGGCAGTAGAGGTGCTAAAGAAGGAACATATATCATTTATAAAACTCCTTGTCTTCTGGCCCGTGGAGGTGGTGGAGCTCGTGCCGGCTGGCTCTGCAGCCTGAAGGCCTGGGTTGGGATCCTGGCTTTGCCTCCATAGCCTGAAGAGCTCAGACACCTGATAGCGTCAATCCCATGAGGATCACAGCCCTCTTCCCTCACACGTCGGGGGCTAGGTGGGTGTCTGGAACAGGGCGCTGTCAGGAACCTCTGCCCTTTGTGTGGGGAGCTCTCCTGGCCCACCTGGGTATTGAGTGGTACAGAGGTTCGTTGGAAACACCTTCCCTTCCATGTGTTTGCTCTAACCCAGATGGGTGGCAGGGTTCTAGCTAGTGGTCTTCCAGGATCCCTGTGCTCCCCTTGGACTGGGCCCAGCAGGCAGGAGGCCAAATGGGGAATGCTCCGCCTCCTCTGGGAAGCCACAGGGCCTGCTGGGTAAGAGCTCATTCTCTCCCCTGATTGGCCTGGCCGTGAAGCAGGTGCTCTCGACCCCTCCTCCCTGGACCATTGCACAGTTGAGCAAGCAAGCATGGCAGGCATTTGGGAAGTTGGCAGCGTGCCCTGCAGCCTGGGAAGGGGGCACGCTCCACACGGGCGGCACATTTCGGAGGTTGCAGGGATTTCTGTAGATCATCTTCAGGCAGGCTTGTCATTGCGGGCGATCCTCACTGCAGCCTGTTCCTCCCTCAGGTTGGAGCAAAACATCTCACCCGTTGGAGGCCCCTGAGGACAATGACGGCTGGTCGAGTGCTGAGGAGCCGATTAATTCCTCAGATGCGGAGGAAGAAGGCGGAGTGGGCCCCAGGAAGCTGGTAATCTCCCCCCTCCTCACCCCCCTGGGTGGTCAGCCTGGTGCCGCTGGTCCCTGGGCGCCTCAGAAGCGTGGTGGTCGGCAGCTCCCATGGCCACTGGGAGGGATGTTTAGTGCCGGGGCTCCCTGTTGCTGGATAGCCTCTGTGGCTAGGGTTCAGCACCTGGAGCAGAAGCAGAGGGTTTTGCGTGCCTCCGTCCGCAGGCTCCCGGGAAGTACACCGTGGTGGTGGACGACGAGAAGGGAAGCCCCAACACGCTGGCCGTGAGGAGCGGAGACGTGGTGGAGGTGGTCCAGGAGGGCGAGGAGGGCCTTTGGTAAGATGCCCACAGTGCCCCCCTGCCCCCCCGTGCCACGCACGGCACACAGGCTGGAGCCACTGACCGGCCCACGCCCCTCGCAGGTATGTCAGGAACCTGACCTCCAGCAAGGAGGGCTGGGTGCCGGCCAGCAGCCTGTCCGTGCTCCTCGGCAAGTCCAGCTCGGCGCAGTGCTTGAGCAGCCCAGGTAAGACCCCCCGTTCCACGCTGGCTGTGCCCTGAGCCCACCGGGTGTCACCACCTGGAGCCTGTGGCCAAGAAAGAGGGGCCGGAGTGTGCAAGGACGGAGCCGAAGCCCTTCTCGCCTGGTTTTCCCGCAGAGTCCAGCGCAGGGTCCGCTCTGCTGAGCAACTCCTCCAGCTGCAGCGAGAGCTGCGGCGCCCCCCTCTCTGACCTGCAGGGGTAGCACCCGCTGGGCCCCCGGTGCAGGAGGCCAGCCTGCGGACCCCTAAGTTTTCCTTTGCTTGGGCTTGGGCTTGCCTAGTTTGGTGAGGGGACGGTGCTCTAAGACGCCCTGGACAAGGAGGACCCTGACAAGACCCGATCGAGGAGCTGCCGCTGCCCACAGAACCTCATAGTGCAGGACATGGGGACATGCAAAGGCTCAGGAAGAGTCTGCCCTCCAGCCTCCACGCCAGGACCCCCTCCCAGGGCGCAGGCCCTGGCTCCCAGGGGAAGACAGAACACCAAGCTTCCTGGGAAAATCGGAAAGTCTGGGGGTGCTGCAGGCCAACAGACCACCTGTGAAGAAGGGCTCCTAGAAGGGGCCACCCCTTCCGCCTCCGCCAGGCAGCCAGGGAGGAGCCGATCCCCACCGCTCTGCTTCGGTTTCTGACATTTCTGGTCCGGTGCTTTCGCAGGGATGTGCATACTATGGGGCTGCTTCCAAAAGCCGTCACTGATTCACTGATCCAACAGCTTGAAGAGAGAGGGGGAGGGGGGGGACTCTTTTGTCTTTTACACATTTTTTTTTAAAGCAGGGACGAATCCCACGGCCATTTTTCATGGTACTTCGGCCTCTGACCTTTACCAAGAATCACTGTGTTTACATAAAATGACAATTTGATACCGCATTTGATATAAAACTATTTTTTTGTTACTGGGGTTTACATGGCAGCACGTTGTACATGCCGCGGAATGGTTTGGGGGACTCTCTCGTGGAAATTGACGGCAGTCTCTGCAGCCCACCTGGTAGCAGGTGCATGAAAATATGTCCCTTGATAAAATTAGGCAGCATTTCTACACACGAAAGCAGTTAGAAACCAAGGAAATGTCTTCACCTGTGTAGTTAATTTTTGAAAGGACATTTAAACTATAATTTAAAATACTAACCTTCTTTTCTATAAAAAAAAAAAGTGGGGACTCTTGATTTTTTTTTAACAAGCTTCACTGAATTAGGATTTTTAAATTGTTTTTAAAGAATACATAAAGATGCATTTTCTGCAGGGTATCATCTGAACCAACGATGTCATATGTACCTTAGTGCAAACCTGAGCTCAACTCGCCTCTGCCTCTTCCAACCTCCTCCACCTGCACACGGAGTAAAATCGCCCCGTGTGTTCTGTATAAAATCACCCGGAGTATAGAAATTTAAAGGTCAGAGTTTATTTTATTCCAATCAAAGCAGAACTGGAAAGAAAACTCTTCTGTTTTACCTTTTTTGTGTGTTTCAGAAACACATTCTGTTCTTTGGAAACACTCTCTGTATTGGCTGGGGCAGATATTTTTATATGTGTGTATATATGTTGATGCGTGTACATATGTATCCAATGTAAGGGATGTATTTATAGCCTCCATGCTGCTGGAAATTGTCACTTTACAGCCCTCTCTGAGCCCGGGCCCTGCTGTAGCGAGGCCGACAGGCTTCCCCCCACCACCATGGGCAAGGCCTCATCGCCAGCCAGGCCTTGGAGTGTGGTAATAAACCAGTAAATGTGCAAGACCTGGCAGCTTTTTTTTCTGGTGTATAAATTATTTGGAAAAAAAATGATGTGTCTCATAATTTAATTAATATATTGATTGTTCAGACACCGTTCCTGCCATCTCAGCCCGGGATTGCCCACCATCTTTTGTGATCGCTTCCTCATAAAGGCACTTTAAAACCTCATGTCTTCGTCACTGTTTTCTGTGTTTTTTTCTGCTGATGTAAATGAAATTTGAAAATCCGAGTTCTTTATTATATGGATGGAGTTTGAATAAATATCAGCAACTCTTGCTGTCTGCCTTCATCTGTAAAGGCGCAGAATCCCTCAGGTCTGCGTGCCCAGCACAGCAGTGCTCTGTTTTGCGCATCTACTCACAGGTTGGCAAGCACGTGTTCGAGCAGAAATGGGGCAGGCAGTGAGCATGTTCAAAACACTTTACGTTATCAGAAAAGTGGTGAAGATGGAATAACATTAAGTTTATTATGTATGTCAACAATATAAAGGTAACAAAAGAAATGTAAAATTACCATCCCAAAACAAGAATACATTTGATAACTTTTAAACCAGGAAGGTAGAGAAGAAAAAAGGGTAGTTAATCCAGTAGAAAAAGAGTAGGGTACAGAAAGGGAAAATCATGGTGAGCTGGAGCACAAAAGATGATGGAAGAAATAAGTCCAGATATTTCTCAGTCGCAACATACGTGATGATGCTAAACTGACCTATGGAAAGAGTATCAAATTGGATGTAACAACTGCTAAGAGAGACCATAAAACAAAGTTATGCAAAGGTTGAAAATAAAAGAAAGAAAAAAGATGTAACAGACAAACTCTCACCAAAAGGAAGCTGGGATAGCAATGCTGATAACACATGAAATGCAGTTTAGGACTTGGTTAAGCATATAACAATTATGCTCAAAATATAGAGAGCAAAGATTAGCAGTCAAGGGTGAAAATGTTATCTCTCACAGGTATTAATACCCATTTGTCCCCTAAAAGTATAAAAATATGTATTATTTTCCAACACAAATAAAATACACACACAATTTTAAAAAACAATGAAAAGACAATTTTAAAGGTTAACAAAGAAATGTCATTGGAAATTCTGCTATCTGCAGGACTACAGAATTATGCAGATGAGCACTCAGGAGTGCAGCTAAAGGATAGCTTAGAGTGGCATTGATAGCCCAGCTGCATTTAATGACAAAATTAATGAGTTTACCATTTAAAGAAGCTAAAAGTAAGACCAATATAACTCGAAGGAAGCATAAAGGAGGAAATAGCACAATTCAGAGAAGAAAATAATAAAAATCAAAACAAATTGATAAAATAAAAACCTTGTTCCTCTAAAAATAATAAAATACAGCAATTGATAGAAAGAAAGAAAAACCTGAAAAACTTCACAACAAATAAAGGCTTTAAAATGAGAGAACCAAAAAAATAAATAAATAAAAAATAAAAATAAAATAAAATGAGAGAACCATTATGAACAACTTCTGCCAATACATTTGAAAGCAAAATAGGAATTTTTTAAAGAAAACAAATTGTTAAAATTAATCAGGTAGAAATAAAATACTTGGTCTGATTAATAACAAAGAAATTGACTTGCAGTTTAAAAAAATTACTCCAGATCCCAGGCTCAGATGGTTTTATGGGTTTAGCCATCTCTTTAAGAAGAAGAATCCAAAGAAAGTCAAGAACAGAAATGTCTCCAAAAAGGGCTGTGGTTAGGAGGAGCAGTCTAACGCTAAAGTATCTTTTCCTCCATCCTCTCTCCTCCAAAAATAAATTCCTAAACAGTTAAACAATTATTAAAAACTAGAGGCCTGGTGCACGAAAGTCATGCACAGGGTGGGGTGGGGGGGTGTCCCTCAGCCCAGCCTGTACCCTCTCCAATCTGGGAACCCTCGAGGGATGTCCAACTGCTGGTGGGATCGGGCCTAAATGGGCAGTTGGACATCCCCCTCACAATCCAGGACTGCTGGCTCCCAACTGCTCACCTGCATGCCTGCTGATTGCCCCTAACCACTGCCCTGCCAGCCTGATCAATGCCTAACTGCCCTCCCCTGCAGGCCTGGTCCCTCCCAACTGCCCTCCCCTGCCGGCCATCTTGTGGTGGCCATCTTGTGTCCACATGGGGGTGGCCATCTTGTGTGTTGGAGTGATGGTTAATTTGCATATTACTCTTTTATTAGATAGGATTCCAGAAGTGCCTGACTGGCATGACTCAGTGGTTTAACGGCAACCCATGAACCAGGATGTCAGGGTTCAATTACTGGTCAGGGCACATGCCTGGGTTGCGGACTCCATCTCCAATGGTGGTGGGGGATAGGTAGGGATGGGGGAGGAGGCAGCCAATTTGTAGCCAATGATTCTCTCTCATCATTGATGTTTCTATCTCTCTCGCCCTCTCCTTTCCTCTTTGAAATCAATAAAAACATGTTTTTTAAAATTCCATAGGTGATCAGTAAAACAGCTCCTCTAAGGACTGATTCTTCCTGTTGGCGAGTAGGGCTGAGACCGGCCGGAAATAAGCAGCACTGGTGTCCCCAGTCCCCACCCATTCACAGAAAGGATATGATTTCCACAGAGGCAGCCCGGACAGGGAGTTGCCCTAGCTGTGCCCTGGGACCAGACGGAAAGGGAGGGACAAGACTTGGATGCCAGGGGCAGAAGGGTGCCATCTGTCGCTAACACAGAGTTGAGGGCCCAGCTAGGGGCAGATGCCCCTTTACCTGGGCTTCTCCACCGGACACTCTCGCTCCCCTAAGAAACCACGCCTCTGAGGGGAGGGCAGCCCCATGCGTCTCCTCCATGGCTCCCTTACAAACATGAACATTCATACTCAACACATGCTCCCCTGTGACTAGTGTGGTCACTGTGGGCTGTGGCTTTTCACTGCAGTTTAACTCTGTTTTCCCAGTTGCCGTGATAGATCTATGAGCTTCAAAATCCTAAACTGCATTGGAGATGCCTGTGCCAGATGCATATCCTAACAACTCCATTTCGAAGAACGAACCTCTGCTTCAAAGACTCAGCCATGCTACCTGGGCCTGGATTCCTGGACCCGGCGTCCTGGGCTCAGGCCCGGTCCTTCCGCTCCTGATCCCCCCTCCAGTGGCCTTTGGCACCGAGCGAGGGCTTGGGAAGCTAGGCCTCCCTCCCTCCTCCCTCGGGGTAATTTGAGAACTTTGCTCACCTCCCCCACCAGAATGTCAACAGACAGGGAAGGACTCCATGCACCTCGCCATGTCTGCCCAGCCTGGTGGGCTGGCCCTCCTCTGCTTTCTGCTGGGTCTGCAGGGATCTCTGGCTGCAGGTATGGTGGGTGCTGGAGAGGGTGGGTGGAGGTTTCCTTATGGGCCCGTGGCTGTGGCTGTGGCTGTGGCCACCCTCCTGCCCCGCAAGGGTGCTGAGAGGCCTGAGAGGGAGACAGGGGGACACATGCGTTGTGACTTCACAGTACTGAGTGGTGGCCCTGGTGGAGACAAGGCGCCTACACTGTCCTCTAAAATCTGGTCCATGTTGCTCTTCAAATCCCATCAAATCTCACAGTGGGAAACTAGCTGGGGACCCCAGTAGTGGTCGCCTGCCCCGGTGACTACAGGTGCCCAAAGGAGACCGTGTCCTGCTCCAGCTAAAGTCGGTGCTGCCTTGTCCCTTCTGAGCTCAGGAAAACAGTGGCAGGTGGTGGGTAGCTTTCATCTCCCTTGTTCTAGTCTGTCTTTTCCAAATTCTTTGCAGTAGTCGTGTGTTCCTTTGTCAGACTTGGCTCCGGGTCTCTGAGAGCTTTTTGGGGCACAGTTGCTCCCCTCCATGGGGACAATTCAGCCCTGGTTGAATCATCCCAGGAGTCTCCATTCTTTGATTTTCCCTCAAATTCTTCCAAACCTGGTAGATTCCCTAGGAATACAGACAGGTGAAACTCTGCTGTTAAAGAGATGTGGTCTCCGTCAGCCAGGTGGCCCGGGAGCAGGAGCTTCCCCTCCTCCCTCTGTTCCCACACGCTATAACCCTCTCCAAAGCAGGTCTCGGTTCATCTCTCCTCTGGGACTCTTAGTGGAAGGTGAGGGATTGTCCTTCAAGTGTGTGATCCTGAAGGGAGAGAGCTGGTGGTGGCAAAGCAGAGATGAGCAAAGGGTTTCGATGAGTTAGCTGAGAGAGAACTGACCACCATTGGGATGTCACCTGAGTTCCAGAGGAGCTGGAAGGACAGGTCCAGCATGCAGCAAACAGGACCTGTGGGCTTTCAATGGAGACAAGAGACACCCAGCCCCTCTTCATCTGCCACCCGCCCGTGTGGCCCCGTACCTTCCTCCCCCAGAGGATCCGCCAGCGCATTCATGCAGCAGCTCTTGATAAAATGCTCTAGGTGCCAGGACACAGCAGATGCCAATTTTTATTAGAGAAGTTACACGTGTGGATCGTATACATTTTGGAACAGAATAGCTGCGGATCCCCAAGGTTAATTTATGTACATTTTTTCAATAAATGACATTTGCTCATATGTAAATTTTTCCTTGTAAACATTATACAGTAGGTATTGTTTTATTACCTTCTTTTTCACTTAATACCACATCTTCTTAAGCATTCTGCTTCCTGGCGGCATGGGATGCCATCATCTGGTTGTTTCAGATGATTACGAGCAATAGCTCTCCTGTGGCTAGGTTTTCGTGCATGCCTCTGAGTATAGGATAAATTCCTAGACATGGGGACCAGGTCAGTAGGCATCAGTGTGATAAATTATAATTTAATGAACATATTGCCTCATCCTTGTATATAAAATTTGTCACCAGTCAGCCATGAAAAAGCGCTCCTAACATTCAGCCAGGCCTGGACACAGGAATCCTTTCACTCCTGTTACTGAGGGGACGAGACCAGTGTGGATGTTTCTGGGCCATCTTGGCATGGCTGGTTGTAAACGTTTCGTGGAACTCCCATTTTTCAGTCTTCATCACCCAAGAGGAAGCCCAAAGCGTCCTGCACAGGCAAAGGCGAGCCAACTCGTTCCTGGAGGAGCTGAGGCCAGGCTCCCTGGAGAGAGAGTGCAGGGAGGAGCAGTGTTCCTTTGAGGAGGCCCGGGAGATCTTCAGGAACACAGAGAAGCTGGTGAGTTCCCCTCTATGGGGGCGCCCTCTGCACCACCAGATAGCTACGTGGGCCCTGTACTGAGTCTTCAGGCAGGGAGCTCTGTGACAGCAGAGGTCGCTCCCATGTCTTGGAGAGCAACTCTCTTCAGTCTGTGGCTGTGAGTGCGACATGCCCAGGGGAACACACAGGCAGCTCCGGCACGCACAGCCCCTCCGTGTCTGGGTCACTTTTCCTCCCAAGAATGATCTCACGTTCCTCAGTCAGAGCTCCTGCAATGCTCCATACCTCCCTGCTATGGTCAGGGACATCCTCCTCTCTGCCACACCATGCGTCCTCAATGTTGCATCTGAAAATCTGGTTTGAACAGCACACCTGCCGTGTGTCCCTTGCTGTCCAGTCCCCTAGAGGTGGCCCTGCTGCATAGCGATGCTGCTGACAGAGCAGATGTCTGAGACAGTGGCCTGGGCGAGCCTCTCCTGCCACGCTGCCCGTGGACACCTCTTCAGAGAAACTTGTGTGACGACACACCCAGGGCACCACTGCTTTCCTCACCTGCCCTTGGTCCATAGGATGGAGTGCTCTTCATTTCTGTTTCCATTTTCTAAACGAGTGTATTTAAATTCTATCACATCTCTTTGAAACACTTCAGTAGGCGTGAGGGTCAGGTTATGATGAGATAAGACCACACAGGACATGCCTTACACTCACAGGACACACACCTCACCTGACAATCACAGGATGCTTCCCCTCGTACTCAAAGGCAAACATTTCACACTCTCAGTGCACCGCACACCCAACAGGAAGCCAGGCTATTTGAGACAGAGGCTAACATGACCCTTTCTGTGCAAGCTGGAAATTGTCATACTTTATGGCTGTGTACCAGTTCATTTTTCAAAGCAGTTTCAACAGTGTTCGTCTTGTTTTATTCTCATAGCCACCCTGAGAGTTTAAGTTCAGTTGATCAAAAGATTCCTCAGGATATCAATGTTATTGATGGGCCCTTGGCAGTTCCTAGAATGCCTTTACACCCATGACCTGCCTCCTCCCAGGTCAGCCCCTGTGTGTGGATCCTCAGAGGAGGAAATGGAGGCTCAGAGTGCATATGTGTCTTGTCCCAGGTTCACACCTTGGACATGGCAAAGCTGGGGCTAGTTGGGGCTGAAATTCGGGTATTTTGACACGGAGAAGGAAAGTTGTGACCTCTGGTGACTTTAATCATCTAGGGTGGGGTAGAATCTTTCCCCTCAGATGAGCCCACCTCATCTCCAGAGGAGAGCCTGGCTTCCAGAGCCCATGGCAAAGGGCCCCAGGCAGAAGCCCCAGCCCACCCCTGCCCACCCCAGTTCATCAGCTCCTTGCACGGATTCCATAAATGTCTGCTTCTGGAGAGCATATGTCTCATGTGGCTTCCTCTTTGTTCCCTCAGGCGCAGTTCTGGATTTCTTACAACGGTGAGTAGGTAAATGGCCCATTTATGCTCCACCTTCAAGCTCTTCTCAACATACTAACACAGACTCACTCCACAGATGGGGACCAGTGTGCCTCAAATCCATGCCAGAATGGAGGCTCCTGTGAGGACCAACTCCAGTCCTACATCTGCTTCTGCCCTGAAGACTTTGAGGGCCGGAACTGTGAGACAAGTGAGAAGTCCCATATCTTGCAGATAGGGTCCCAGGGGGGAGGCTGATGGGCATGGCCTGGCCCTCCGCCTTGGTCGGAAGTTGATCTAAATGACTCTGAAGGCTTCTGTCAACCGGAGAACCTTGGATTTGGGGTTCTCAGGTATCAATTCTCAAAGTTGATGGCCCCCTGTTCCTTTCTGGGAAACATAAAACCTTTGGGCTCCCAGCACTGGGAAATTCTGATCCATCTGGAAAGGGCACAGGTGAGAATCACTACTTCTCCGCCCAGCTGCCATATATCCTGTCAACCAAGACAGGTGGGTAAACCTGACCTTCCCTACTTGCTGTTACGAAGGTATGAGATTTTTTTTCCACCTTCCATATATTCAAGTATTGCAAAGTTCAGTAGCCTCCCAGACCATTCTCAAGTTCACTAATCTGCTGGAAGGACCCAGAGAACTCACTGAAAACTGATATATTCACAGTTACAGTTTATTATAGCAAAAATATGTAGGCTAAAATCCGCAAAGGGACCAGGTGTAAACTCCCAGTTGTCCTCTCCCAGGCAATTATATGGACAGTCTTTCATTCTCTGAGGCTGATGGGTGACAAGACGTATGGGCATGACCAACCCAGGAAGCCTCAGTGTCCAGAGATTTTACTGAGCTCAGTCACATAGACATGGCTGACCATCCACATGGCTGACCTCTGTCTCCAGCCCCTCCAGAGGCTGAGCTGAGATCCTGTGGCCCAAAGCCCCTCGTGAATGATATTCACGTGTGACCATCCCATGTGAGTCAAGGGGCCCAGGGTAAGAACACTCTTTTCAGGCAGATTAAAGGAAGTGTCCAACTTAATTAGGATGGAGAGATCACGTTGGAGGGACTGAGGTCAAAGGCCAAGCTTCTTTTTGGAGTGTGAACATTCTGATCCTGAAGGAGCTCTTCTGGGCCACAGCCAACTTCTGCTGTAAGCAGAACAGAGGCCAGACAGAGTGAAGGAAGAGGCTTCCTGCCAGTTATATGGGGCCAGAGAGCCTTAGTGTCTGCTGCATTTACACAGCAAGACAACTGTTTCCCACAGCAGCGTGCTGTCCTTCAGAGTCAGGTCAACGGTCCTCTTTTCTGCCTCTTGGGACCAGTGGCCCCTGGGCATCAGGGCCTGGCTGTAGAGCAGTCTCATTTCTCTTGTACTGGCAGGTCTCTGACTGAGTTTGGCTCTTGTACTGTCCTCAGGTGACTCTTACTTTTCCCGGGCCCACCAGCTGCTGGGAGGGGCAGTAGTGTGGAGACCACCACATGCTGGTTCTGTGTCCCCACTGGGTAGGCTGCTCAGACATGGGGGAGCACCCAGACACCAGGTCCCACCTTTCTGGGTCAATCCGCAGCGTTGGGTAGTGCCAGGCTCAGTCTCTGTAGTTAGCAGCTGAGCTCCACCTTCGTGCCCTCGGCGGGGTGGCCACCAGGGCTGGCTTTCCCTGACCAGCAGAGGCCCCTCGCGGGCTGTCTCCTTCTGCATTCAGACAAGAACAGCCTGCTGATCTGTGAGAATGACAATGGGGGTTGTGACCAGTACTGCAGCAACCATGTGGAGGCCAAGCGCTTCTGCCGGTGCCACGAGGGGTACACACTCCAGGCTGACGAGGTGTCCTGTGCACCCACAGGTAACAGGCCCTTGGGGATCTGCTTCAAGGGCTGTGTGCTGTATCACTTTCAGATGGGAATGGGTGGCATACCATTCACTGAGCACCTACTACCTGCTGACCACTGCAGAGGCAGGGACGAGAATGAGGGTGGGGGTGGCTCCCCTGACCCGCAGGCCAACGCAACAGGGGGTGGGACAGAGCCCTGGGAGCAGCTCCCTAAATGGGCTTTGGACCCCCTGCCCACCTCAGATGGGTCCACAGGAGCAGAACAAAGCTCCCCTGCCCCTCTGCCAGTCCCCTCTGGCAGGAATCTATGCTGCCACACACAACTGTGACTAGTGACTACACAGCATTTTTCCAGATTCCAAATTCTTCTGAAAGGAAAGCACTTTTAGAAAAATGGAAAATGTCTTCAAACCAACCTCACACTAATGGAATTGCAATTCCAAAGGCTGGGGCACCCCAAGCCCTGTGTCTCTTCAGCAGTCAGTGTCCCCAGCATGGTCAAAGCAGCCTGAAATTCAGCTGCCCTCTAAATGCTTTCTTTCCTGGCCCAAGGACTTTCTTGGAGCAGACCGAAAACTAAGGGTGAGGTCAAAATAGCAGCCTAGTTGTTGGAGAGGCTGGGTGGCCTTAAGACAGAATATCATTCATCTTTTAGGAAATTCAAGCAGCACTCATCTTCCCCCCCCCCGCCAAAAAAAAATTAGCAGAAACCAGTTTCAAGAAGTAGGGCCCTCTATTCCTGCAAAACCAGCCCCTGGCCCTTCTCACCCAGCAGCTCCCACAAGGGCCTCCCTGCACCCAGAGGCTTCCCACAGCCCCAGGAGGAGCCAGAGGCAGAGCCACTGCCTGCACGGCTCAGAGCCCTCTTCTCACGAGTGCGTTCATCCCTCATAAACCCCCACATCTTGCTGACTTTTGTTTTATAGTTGAGTATCCATGTGGAAAAATACCTGTCTTGGAAAAAAGAAATGACAGCCAACCCCATGGCCGAATTGTGGGTGGCAAGGTGTGTCCCAAAGGGGAGTGTCCCTGGCAGGTAAGGCTTCAGGGCCCCAGGGTCACTGAAGGGAAAGTGGGCAGGTCAGCCTCAGGGCCACACCCCAGGCCCCAAGTCACTCTGCTCATGGCAGTGCTTCAGTGGGCTTCCTCTCATTCCAAGTCCTGTGTTGACAACAGCCTCCATTCATCTCAGATGTCAGTGCTCCCGGCAGCACCTCTGCCAGCTGACACCTCACAGGGCTTCATCACAGGCTGCTAGCCTCACTCCCCTTTTACAGATGAGGAAACTGAGGCCCTCCAACTCATAAATGGCAAAGGCAGGATTTGAACCCAGCTCTCACACCTTCCAAGCTGCACCTACTGTCTGCCTCTGGAAGCTGAGATTTTCTTTTTGGTATGCCAGATATTGTGTTTTTTTAATTTTATTTGAGGTTGGCCTGCAGGCCCTATTGGTGATCAGGGCCTGCAGGCTGAGAGCAGCTCCTGCATTGAGCGTCTGTGCCCTGGTGGTCAGTGCGCATCATAGCAACCAGTCAGTCTGCTGGTTGTTCCACAGTTTGGTCGATTTGCATATTAGCCTTTTATTATATAGGATATTTTTAATTATCATCCCTCAACCCCCTCCTCTTTGGCAGCCATCAGCTTTTTCTCTGTATCTATGGGTTTGTTTCTGTTTTATCTATTTATTTTGTTTTCTTACACTTCACATACGTGAGATCATACAGTACGATTTTTTATCTGTAACAAAGTCCTCCCGCAGGCCTGGAGGCTACCCACCCCCTCACCCCCCACCCACCCACATGTGTTCAGGTCTGTGGGCCGTGGCCCCTCCAGGGCCTCTCTTCACCAGGCTGCCTATGAGCCTGGTCCCAGTTGGAAATGCAGTCTCAGGCCCAAAGGCCTCCTGGGCCAGCACCTGCATTTCACGAGGCCCAGGGATATGTGTACACTCAAGTGTGAGAAGAGCTGTCACTCTAGACCTACAAGCTCAGGTCTGAGCCCAAATCAGTAGCTCCTCTTTATCCTTTCATTCTGGGACCCCCGTGTTAAACAGCCAAGAATTTTTAGAAATAAAAGTAAATGAATGAGAACCTTGTAAAGGGAATTGGAGAATCACCAGTCATTCTGGTGAAGGGGGTTGACTTTGGGCTCAGGGAAGCTCCAATCCTCTGGTTTCCCAGCAATCTGGCCCTTCCAGACCAGCCTCAGAAGTTGCACCCACCTGGCCGCCCGGGGTCCATCCCACCTCCCACAGCAGTTGGGGCCCTGGTGGGGCCTCCGCTCTTGGGCTTTGCAGAACCCTGGTGGTGGCGTTCAGAGGAACATCTGAGTTAGGCACATCCAAATAGGACTGAAGTGTTCACCAGGGTCCCCGTAATTGGGTGGCAAAGCCTCTCGGAGATGGAGGCAGAGCTGGCAGGTGTGGGTCTCTGTGAATTCACAGTGGGGAGCTCCCAGGGTGGGGCTTGCTGGGGTGACTGCAGCAGGCACTGCTTCCCAGCACGCGCTCCCTGTGCCGAACCCCACAAGACCTGGCTTTTCAATATCATTCAACCCCCACAATCCCACCTGAGAGGCAGGTGCAACTCTCACCCAGTGCAGGTGAGGAACCTGAGGCCCAGTAAGAGCAGCGCCTTGCCCACGGCAGAGCTGAGAGTTGGGCCTGGGAGACCCAGGTCCATTTTGTGACCACCACCCCCAGACAGTCTCTTGTAGCTGCAGCCGCAGATTCGCGGTCAGCCAGGGCAGGGCTAGATGCTCAGGGGTCTGCAACCGGAGGGACCCCGCCCTGAGCTCAAAGCTCGAAGGTAGCTCTTCTCATCTGTTGTGGGACCATCTTACTGTGGCTTTTCTCTGAGGGGCCCGATAGTTTGGAGGAGACAGGCACCTCCCCAGCACCCTTTGTCCTGCCGTCCACAAGTCGGGACATTAAGCTTCAGTCTGATGGACCCATTTCCAGTCTCTTTCCTCCATGGCTGATCCGGCTTCACCACACTTCTCAATAACACGGTGACTGTAGAACACCAAACCAGGACCCTTCATAGGCGGATCTGCCTCACCCTCAGCCAGGCCTCCCTGGCCTTGCAATTCCTCACTGTCCGCAGGCCCTGCCTGACTTTGACTCCTTTCCCACCCATAAAATGTCTCCACCCAGGACTTATTCAAGGACACACTCAGCACCCTCAGTGCTTTTAGGAAGAAAAAGAGGACAGAAGACATATATTGAGCACCGACTGTGTGCCTACAGCTGTGCCTGGTGCGTCACTCTGTTGTGTCCTTGAGCCCTCACCTGCTCTAGAAGCCAGCGCTTGGCCTGATCTTTGCCAGTCAGCTTGCAGGTCAAGCCTGGATGACAGTACAGGGAGGCCCACAGAGGGGTCCAGCACCAGCATCCCCACACCAGGCGGGGTCTGTGAGTTCTCTCTCCCCTCAGCTGGATGGGGGAGCAGCCTGCTGGAGAGAAGCTAGAACAGCTTTGCCCAGGAAGGGCTCTGGCAGGCTATACAGACAAACCCTCCAATAAATGCAGCCCATCCCGGGGGCGTGCAGGGAAAGGTGAGTCTCCAGGAAGAGGATCCCAAGGACAATAGGTGACCTTCCACCGTCTGTGGTGCCCTCGGCAGGTTGCACTGATCCTGAATGGGGAGCTGCAGTGCGGGGGCACCCTGATCAATACCACCTGGGTGGTCTCCGCCGCCCACTGTTTCGACGGAATCAAGAGCCTGAAGAACCTGACGGTGGTAGTGGGTAGGTTTTGTTTTTACCTCCTAATGAGCGGCGGTTCTAAGAGTCAGGGCATCAATCCTCCACCTTGCACAAGCAGATGAACTTCTCCAAAAAGAGGAGTGGGTAGCATCTGCACAAACCCCGAGGCCCACAAGGAGTCATTGTGGCCACCATCCCCCTCAGCCTTTTTTCCACCCCAAATAAAGACATGGGGTGGGGGTGATGCTGTACCCACCCTGTCTTGCTTGAGTCAAGAGCCCTGAGGGCGATGCAGCCACCCAGGGCTCCAGGGGTCAACATGGGGGGGAGGGGCTCTGCTTGGTGGAATTATGGGATAATGAGACCCCTGCAGGGAGGGCCAGGCCCTGCCTGGAGTCGGGGAATCAGGCAGTCCTCACCACCTGCCCACAGCTGCCTGGCCCAGGACCCTTCCTCAGTGCCTTCAGCACCCCAGATTCCATATTCACCCCCAATTCATGTTCTGCATGGAGCCCAGGGGGGCCGCCCAGACCAGCTTGGGGTTGGACGCAGGGCCCCTCCTGCCCCAAAGGGTCCTTCCCTCGGGCTGCAGGGGGAGGGGTACAGGGGTGCTGGTCTCCCCACAGGTGAGCACGACCTGAGCGAGAAGGACGGTGATGAGCAGGAACGGCGAGTCGTTCAGATCATTGTCCCCGACAAGTACGTCAGGCGCAAGACGAACCACGACATCGCCCTGCTCCGCCTGAGCAGGCCTGTGGCCCTCACGGACTACACGGTGCCCCTCTGTCTGCCTGAGAAGGCCTTCTCCGAGAGGACGCTGGCCTTCATCCGCTTCTCCACCGTGAGCGGCTGGGGCCGGCTCCTGGAAAAGGGCGCCACGGCCCTGGAGCTCATGGCCATTGACGTGCCCCGGCTGATGACCCAGGACTGCCTGGAGCAGTCAAAGAAGGAGGCGGGCTCCCCAGTGCTCACGGAGAACATGTTCTGTGCTGGCTACCGAGATGGGAGCAAGGACGCCTGCAAGGGGGACAGCGGGGGCCCCCACGCCACCAAGTTCCAGGGCACGTGGTATCTGACGGGCGTCGTCAGCTGGGGTCTGGGCTGTGCAGCCGAAGGCCACTTTGGGGTGTACACCAGGGTCTCCCAGTACATCGAGTGGCTCCACGGGCTCATGAGCGCAGAAACACACTCAGAAGGCTTCCTCCGAGCCCCGCTTCCCTAGTCTGTCAGGGCCGGCTCCGAGGAGCCTGCTCCTGGGACATAAAGCTGCTGTTGCTTGGGTTGTCCTGGCTTCAGTCCTGTAAATTCTTCTGCCCTTATTGGGGTGGGGAGGTGGAGAGGGAGGAGAGAAACAGAGAGACCGAGAGAGACAAAGAAGAAAAGAGAGAGAGAGAAGGAGAGATAGAGACTGAGAGGTGAGGAGAGAGGAAGTAAGGGGAGAAATTCTAAGGAGACGGGGAGAGAGACTCAGAGATTCCCAGAGACAGACTGAGTGAATAAAGAGATGAGACGCAGGGCCGATGATGAGGGAAACAGGAAGCTCGGCAGTGGTGGACGGGGCACCGTGACCTGCACTCACCGGCGTATCTCTGCTCTGTCTCACTGCGGACCCAGCAGAGGGGTGCGTGGTTCACTCAGTGACAAGTGCTACTTTCTCTGTCTTTTAACTCTCATATTTTTCTCCCTTATGCAAGTATTTCTTCTTTGTTTCAAATAAATTGGAAGCATCATCCGTTCGTTTTGTGGATATCCTCCAGATCTGTCCTGCACATGCATCTTTTCCTATAACACAGGCTACATAAAAGGCTCCACCCTGTTTGCTGCCTGTTCTCCCCACGAGCAGCAAACGGCTGAATCTCCTCTGCACTCTTTCTGGCAGCCTGCCATTCACGGATTGTCTATATGAGCCCAGCGGGTGCACTGCTCCCTCAAGGCACGACTGGAGGACAGCGACTGGCCTGTCCCATGCCTGGAACACTAGTACTTAAGTGAGTAAGCATGCCAGGACTTGCTCTGCTGAACAGTCAAGCCATATGTAGTTTTCAGCAAGCCACAGCTAAGGCTGAGTCCAAGCCATCTGCTTTTGTAAATAAAGTTTTATTGGGACATACCCATTCCTTTACGGATCACCATGGCTGCTTAAAACCACAGCGCTGAGTAGTTGGGACGGAGACCGTCGTCTGACCAGAGACCATCTGACCCGCAGTGCACTTTAAGAGACCTGGCATAGGCCAGACCTCCTGGAGTCGGGCTGGCTCCGCCTGTAACTCTTGGCCAAGCCACCGCTTATCCTCCTGTGCCTCGTTTCTGCCTCTCTGAAATGGGGGGCCCCTTCCTGCTTGTCATGAGGATGACACCAGTGCACAGGGAATGAGGCACCTGGGAGAGCTCGATCATGTCGTCCTGGACCAGAAAGCTGATTTGCAAACATCCAGATGTCCCCAGCTCAGCTGTCCAGGCGACAGGGACTTAGGGGAAATTCTGCAACCAAAATGCAAGAGACCTGATGAGGCCCTCAGCCCAGCGCATGTCTTGTATCTTCCTGGAAATGGAAGCTCTCTGCATCCTCTTCCTGAGAAGAAAAGGAGGGGGAGGGGAGGTGGACATGGTCAGGCCAGGAGCCCCCCCGACCCACAAGAGGTTAAACGGGCTCCTGGCAGTTCACTGGCTCTGCCTCAGTTTCCCCAGTCATCGGTGCCTCCCTCTCTCAGAGGTGCTGGAAGCATGGGCGCCAAGCGACATCAGGACTACCCCTGAAGGCTAACACTTGACGTGCAGATAAACTAACCGTTATGGATCGGCTCCCTCTTTTTTTGAGTGGCGCTTCAATCATTTCCTGCCCACCAGGTGCTGGGGACAAGAGGACTCCCACAGCTCCAGCCTCCCCAATAGCTGCATTTATCCAGAAACAGCATCGCAGCACAAATTGTCCAGGTGAGACAGGCCCAAGGCACCAGCTGCAGGTTGTCCCTGAGGACCAGGCTCTGCATGGAACAGTGACCACCCCACAAAAGACCAGGCTGGCCTCAGCGTACAGAGCAGGCACATTTCAGGCCTGAACTCATTCACCCCATCTGTTGGTGTTTATTGAGCATCTTCTGGGTGCCAGACACCCTTACGAGGTGCTGGAGACAGAGCAACGAACAACCCAGATGATAGGACTTATATATAGCCAAGTGTCCATGGGCAGCGAGTCATGGGTCACCATGTGGGAAGTGTTGTGGGTGGGAGCACTGCGGAATAGAGTGCAGTCCTTTTCTGTCTGTCACCTTGCCGGTCACTTCCCAGGCCTTTCCCTTCAGAGCCTGGAGTCTGGCTGCAGAGATAGACCCTGGTCAGCACAGGAGCTCAGGCTGTGACCCCACTCTTGGTGCCCCGGAGCGGTTTCTGCACTGGAAATGAAGCCTGTACCTGGTGTGCACCTGCTACCTAACACACACCTACCTCCCCAGCCTGGCTGCCAAGGTGGCGGCTGCTTCTGCTGACCTGAGGTGATTCGCGCTTCCCTGACACCGGGCATTTGTTACAAAGAGACACAGCCTTGATGAGAGCCAAGAAATGAGACTCTGAGACTCCGTATTTCCTGGAGACAGTGCCTTCCAGACTTCCTTGGCCCCGAATTAGGGGAGTGGAGAGTGCGAGCCTCAAGGAGGGGCTGGATGATGAAGCAGCTGCTGATCCTGACGCTCAGGCACCATGCTGCCCTCCGAGATCTCCCAGGGGACCAGTACTGAGCTGTACAGAAGTGAGAAATGAGCTACACTGCAGGGTCTCTGACTCAGAGCTCTGTCTCCCAACTGAGCCCCCAGCTGAGTGTGTGAGGCCGAGGAGCCATCCTGGCACAGCCCTCTTGACCTTGAGCCAACTTGTCCTGTGGTCGGTCAACAGATCACTCAGGGTTCCAGCAGAGCAGTCCCCACCAGGCACACCAGGCAGGGGCTATCCTCCCAGAAGTCTGTGTCGGAGCCTGTGCACAAAGAACCCTGTGCTGCAAAGGGTCACAAGACAAGCTCTGCCTCCCAGAGCCCCTGAATTTGGGGAGGAAGGTACAAGCCCGGCATGCAGGTGCAGGAGGCCCTGTGTGGGGCCCCACCTGACAGCACCTGGAGAGAGAGGCCTCTGAGCAGGACCAGGTCAGACCCAGAGACAATCAGGACACTGAGGGGGCAAGACCTGGGTTCAAATCCCACGTGTACCACAGACACTTCACTTCTCCCTAAGCCTCCGTGTTCTCTTCTGGACCACAGCCAGCCCAGGCTCCAATCAGAAGGCTGTGATAAGCAGAAGGACAATCCTCCACCCTCTGAGCTGGGGTGAGTGAACCTTGCCCTGGAAGCCTATCACAGTGCGACCGCAACACTGTCCTAGGCCACACCATGGCCGGCCTGCTGTGCCTCCTCCTGCTCAGTGCCTCCCTGGCCAGCCTCCTGTCACCCGGGGGAAGTGGTAAGCACCCCTCAACCTCAGGCTACAGTGGTGGTCTCCTGGAAGAGGAGAAAGGGTGGGGAGCTGGGGTGATGCCCTTGAACCTCCACAGTGTATCAGTGATGGTGAACCTATGACACGCGTGTCAGAGGTGACACGTGAACTCATTTTTTTGGTTGATTTTTCTTGGTTAAATGGCATTTAAATATATAAAATAAATATCAAAAATATAAGTCTTTGTTTTACTATGTTTGCAAATATCAAAAAATTTCTACATGTGACAGGGCACCGGAGTTAAGTTAGGGTTTTTCAAAATCCTGACAGGCCGAGCTCAAAAGGTTTGCCATCACTGGGTAGATAGTGGGTGCCCGTCCCCTGTCAAAGGCTGACATGAGACAGCTGGGCTTGGTGGTCTCAGCCAAGGCAGCTTAGGGCCAGGTGTGCCTCCCTGTGGGTGGAGAGTCAGACAGCCAGTCAGAGGTCATAAAGACAGATAGAAACACATGGGCAGAGGAAGAGGGAGACAGACAGAGAAACATAGACGGACAGAAAGACAGAGACAGACAAACACAGACACACACAGAGAGAGAGACAGAGGGAGAAAGAGAGGCAGAAAACAGAGAAGGGAGGGAGCGAAGGGAGAGGGGGCAGGTAGAGACAGAGAGAAGCCGCTTTCCTCTGCCAACATGAGCAGGGGGAGAGGAGGGGAAGGGGTCAGTCCCAGGCACAGAAGAGTGTCCATGGCAGGGAGGCAGGGATAAGAATGAGAGAGAAGCTGGTGTTGCCACCCTCAGGCTGGCTCAGCCAGGGGGAGGGGCTGCCCAAGCCTGGCTCAGATGGGGGTGGCTGG
>NW_006295821.1:4748-8404 GCF_000327345.1 Myotis davidii | reverse complement strand
TGAAACTCAGGCCTTCTAGATTCTGTAGTACTGGGTGTGTGTTTTGGTTTTGGATGTGGGAGTCTGGCGTTTGCGATGAGGGGAGATATCCACCACGATGAGAGAGTTGAAAGCATAGAGCTGGGATGAAAGTTGGGACTAGCAATACCAAGGTGGAGAGTATTATGGTGAAACTCTAAACTCTTCAGTGGAGAAAAGAGAGAAGAGTGTAGAGGGCGAGGAAAGGAATCTGAGCGCCTCCTGCACCACAATGGAAAGAAGGAAAGGAGTGGTGAATGAGGGAGAGATAGACTCAGGCAGAGCATGGGGACAAGCCAGCTGCAGATAGAGACCACAGGGAGGACTCAGAGGCTCTCTGACCCAAGACGTTTTAACTTGTCATGAGCAGGTCACGACTCATTTGTGAGTCATGAAATCAATTTAGTGGGGTTTTGCTTTAAATGAAAAATAACAGAATCAAGTAGAAAATTTTGTAATAAGTACTGTTTTGTAGAAAATTATAGTAAATACTCTTTCTTGAAACTTCTGTTTTGTTTTTGTTATTGCTGTTGTTATTTTTCTTTGTAATTCTCACCTGAGGATATGTTTTCAGTGATTTGAGACAGAAAGGAAGGAAATAAGAGAGAAACGTCAATTGCTTCCCATACGTGCCCTGACCAGGGTCGGAACCCAGAACCTGAGTGTGTGCCCTGACTGGGAATCTAAACTGCCACCTTCTGGTGTCACGGACGACACTCCAACCAACTGAGCCACACCAGCTGGGTTGAAACTTCTGGGGTTGTTTTGTTTTGTTGTGTGTGTTTTTAATAATCACCTGAGGATATTTTTCCATTGGTTTTTAGAGAGAGTGGAAGAGAGAGAAATATCAATGTGAGAGAAACACATCGATTGATCACCTCCCTCACACACTCCGACCACAGCCCCGGCCAGGGAGGAGCCTGCAACCAAGCACGTGCCCCGACCGGAATCGAACTCAGGACCCTCTCGTCTACAGTCTGATGCTCTATCCACTGAGCCAAACCAGCTAGGGCAAAACTTCTGTTTTAATTTATATTTGGGAGTCCTGGGACTTGATATAAATCATACCTTTAATTGTAGATCATGATCAAAACAGTATCACAACTCCCCACTAACTCTGACCTGAGGGGTGGGTGAGGCTCAGGGTGAGGATGAGAGTGGAGGGGCACAGCCTGAGCCAAAGCACAGAGTGGAGTAGTTGGTCAGGGAAAGGGAGGTGACAGTGGCCTGGAACCACTCTGAGAAGGGAGAGTTCAGGAGAGGGGGTTTGCATTGACCACTCTAAAGCTGGGTGTGAATGTGCAGGGAGGGTGGTAGTGGATTGGATGGAATGTGTCTACGTCTCCAGAAAAGGGTGTGTGGGGTCTAGAACAGGCACTGTATGTAACTCCAGGAGGAGTCATGAGGGAGATGGGCGTTTCTTTCCCAGCTGCCTGGTGCCTGAGGAAGGAGTTCTCAGCCTTTTGCAGCAGGGAGGTGACATGATAATTTGATAAGTACTTTGTGTGCTTCCCTCTCTTCCAGTGTTCATCCTCCGGGAACATGCCAACAGCTTCCTGAACAGGGTTAATTCATTATCTGAAGAGAGAAAAAGAGAATACCTTGAAAGTGAGTGTGTGGAAGAGACTTGCGATTACGAAGAGATCCGAGAAGTCTTTGAGGACACGGAGAAGACGGTAAGGGTTGGTGAGACGGGGAGACCAGTTGTGGACGGTGCTGGGCCTGAATGGAGATGCTGTCTGGCCCTGTTACCTGTCTATGAAGGCTGTCAGTGTCGCCCACGCTGGGTCTTCACTCCATGCCCTTCTGTGCTGTGGCCTCCGCCACAGAGAACAGCTCAGGCCAGGCTTTCTGGGGTGGTAGGTGGGGAGCCTGTCTCCTTCTACCACTTGCAAGGCTTTCGTTCCTGTTTCCTCGCCCACCGCATATCTCCTTGTTTTGTGGGGAGGAAGCTGAGAAGGTATGGCCAAAAATTGGTTATAAGAATGATGAGAACTTCTGAAGGTATTGTTAAATCTATTCTAAAACATAGCAAGTTTATTTAAAATTATTCATGCCCTTGGCCAACACCTCCCTGGACTGGGACACACACACACACACAGGAGCCATTGGGTTTTGCCCAGATCCATGGCCACAGCCATGTTTGACGTCTGGCACCTGAGTTGCAGCCTTCAGAGCTATGGCGCACAGGCACACGACAGCAACGGCTTCCCTGAAAGTTGCTCATGAGCCTCACCCACCTTGGGTAGGACCCTGGGGAAACATGGCTGCCATGAGGACGTGAGGTGGCAGTGAATGGCGACGATGGAAACTGGGAAAGAATGAACTGAAGACACTTGAAAGCTGAAGAGAAAGTGGCCGAGAAGGAGGCCGAGCAGCAGCTCCGAGAAAGACAGGTAGGCCCGGCTGCTGCCACCACCACAACACTGAAAACAGACAGTGGGCCCGCCATCCACACTGCAGGACCCCCACCCACACTGCAGGACCCCCACCCACACTGCAGGCCCCCATCCACACTGCAGAAACCCACCCACACTGCAGGGCCCCATCCACACTGCAGGACCCCATCCACACTGCAAGACCTCACCCACACTGCAGGACCCCATCCACACTGCAGGACCCCCATCCACACTGCAGGACCCCATCCACATTGCAGGACCCCACCCACACTATAGGACCCCCCCATTCACACTTCAGGACCCCATCCACAGTGCAAGCTTCCCCATCTACACTCCAGGACCCCATCCACACTGCAGGAAGCCTCCATTCACACTGCAGGATCCCCATCCACACTGCAGGACCCCCATCCACACTGCAGGACCCCCATTAACACTACAAGACCACAGTTGAGCTCCCACCACATGCTGAGCGCTGAGGACACCCGCACCCCACAGGCTCCATGTAGACCTACTCACTTGCTGCACCTGCAGACCACCTGACCAACATCACCTTAAGGGGTAGGTAGTCTCTATGCCAGAAGAGCCCGGGAGGTTCATCTTCTGTGCCCTTCTAGTACAGGTGAAGTTGCAAGTTATGGCCAATTCAAGGAATTTTAAATCAGAAGAATTTATTTATATCAATAACAGACTGCCTCGGGAGACATAATTGGAGTTCAAGAGAATCCTGGAAAAACAAAGAAGGGTTTGCAGAGTGTCATTCTCCACAAAATCACACTATTGCCTCCTTGCTCGTATATGTCACCTAATCCTCACTTTGGCCTCAAAGACAAAGAAACACAACATCATTGGACATACTTGGGCTTGGACCTGAATGACTTTGAAAAGAAGAAATTTATCATCCACAGTAATAGTATCACGTGTATAAGAAGATTTTGATAAGTTTGGATTCCTAGACGTTGAAATTCCTAGGATAAATGCCATCTCTAGTGGAGATGTGCCCAAGTTTTTCATCACCTCGCTAAATAAGCTGGACATGAACTTACATACAAGAATTGCTCCAGAACTCTGCCATAAGATGCTGGTGAGCAGAGGCATTGTCCCGGTTTGTGAAATTGAATGCCAGTTCCAGATGATTTGACTCTAATTCACCATCTGTGAATTTTACATGGCCTCTACAGATCATGATGATCTCCTGAAACCATGGAGATTATGTCAGGGATGGTGAAGCACATTACAGAA
>NW_006295821.1:911-3907 GCF_000327345.1 Myotis davidii | reverse complement strand
TTAAAAGTTATTCATAATTTCAAGAACTATTTTCACTTTAAAATGCTCTTTGAATTCATATATGCATCGTTTTGTGTATGAAATAAACAAAATATTAATGAATATTTGTAATTCCAATCCAAGTTTAGGTACTACTTTTTTCTCAGCATCATTTCCGGAACACTCTTCCTTACTTCTATATATAGCTACCATACTTATAATCTTAAAAACCCAAATTAAATTCTATTGTATCAACACATTTACTATTTTCCCGTTTTGGCCATATAAGTTGTCTTCATATTACTATTATGAAATCATGCACATGCACAGTTCTTCTGGATTATCTCCTAAGAAGAGCAGCTGCTCCAAACAGGATTGCTGGATCAAAGGTTAGCAACAAGTCTGGTTCCAAGTACCATGGAGAAAGCACGCTCCACCCTGTCTCCCACTGAATGTAACTACAAAACCTGGGTAGACTGCATGGAGCCACTATTTGAGGGCCCTGAAAAGTACATAGCAGCAGTCATTGAAGAAAACGAGAATTCAAAGTACCACAGAATTGTGAGTTTATCATTTGTATCCCCTGCAGTTCTCCAGACATCACTCGACCTGACTCTAATTGATAATTGTACAATTCCCAACGGTCCTGTGGCAAATCCCCTCTCCTCAAAGTTCAAAGCATCTATGGAACTTTCTACACGATAGGCCATATCCTGTGTCCTAAAAACACATCTTAACAAATGTTAAAGATTGAAAACATATAAAATGTTATCTGACAATAATGAAATTAACCAAAAATCAATAACAGGAAAATTTCTACATATTTGGAAATTAAACAGCACACAGCACACCTCTAAATAATTTGTGGGTCAAAGAGAAAGTCTCAAAGGAAATTAGAAAATATTTTCAGCTGAACAAAAACAAATATACAACATAGTGCTTCTGGGGGAACTTACGGCATTAAAAGTTTTTATTGGAAAAGAAGAAAGGTCTCAGACTGATATTCTAAGCTTCCACCTTAAGACACTAAAAAAATAAATAAATAAAGCAAAATAAAACCACAAACTGAGTGTCTTAAAATGCTTTTTCTCTCGGTTCTGGAGACCACAGGTTCGACATTAAGGTGTCACCAGGGTTTGTTCCTTCTGGAAGACCTTCTGGGAGAATCCGTCACTCCAATCTCTGCTTCCATCTTCACATGGCCTTCTCTCCATGTGTCTGGGTCTGTTTCTGTCTCTTATAAGGACCCCCTCATTGATTTGGGGTCCACCCTAATCCAGTAGGATCTCATCTCAATGGATACCTTACTTATATCTGCACAAACCTTATTTCCAATTAAAGTCACATTGTGAGTTTACACCTGAATTTGGAGAGTTAGGAGACACTATTTAACCTACTATAGAGAGAAAAAAAAATTTTTAATCTATGAACATTTTTTAGTGAATGTAGGCTCTTGATGCCCTGATTTAATTACCAATGATCATTTTCTAAATTATCATGATTGTTTACCAATAATTCATTTCTTTGTTGAATCTTTGACCCAAATATTTCAACTAAAAACCATTTACTGGAGTAGCAAACAGAGCAAAGCATTTTTGGTACAATCCATTTCTTGGAGATTCACTTGAAAATACACTTTCAATATTCAACAGAGATGGTGATTGAAGCCACCATCTGCACCTTTATTGATACAGAAGATTTAAAAAATACTTTCCTGTTTAGATTGAATATTTCTAGAACAATTTGTTTCGGAAAATGACCTCTGTTTGGGAAAGTATCCTATTCAAGTTGAGTTATTAGGTTATAATTTGTTATAGGTGTAAAATGTCTGTGCTTTCCCTAATGTTCTTTAAAATATGTTTTTCTCTTTTAGAATGAATTCTGGAATATATACAAAGGTGAGATGTTTTCTATTTTAACCTTAAGTGAGAGGGGTTCATTAGGATATTTAAGTTGGGAGAAATTGTGTTTGAACTTTGAAAATGCTTGCTGAATTGCCTTTCTGTTCCTGTTTAAATCCTATGTATTTAACTTGTTCCGTCTGAGCATTTTCATAACAGTTATTGTAAAATAGTTTTTATAGTAACTTTACACTAATCCTAATGTTGCCACTTACACATAGATTTAAATCAGTATATTCTCATTTGAGAATACCAAATTTAGTGATAATATTTAAAATCCAAGTATATTAGGAAAAAAATAGAGTCTGAAAGATTGGATCCTATAATAAGGTAAGAATCTTGAGTCAACCCTTATACCACCTGAAATGGCATTAATCCTGACTAATGTTTATCCTGGCAACACCATTCAAATTTCTCAAAATGACTATTGGACTTACCTCTAAATTAGATTGTACAAATGCACCAAGAAATGTGAAGTCCCGTGTTGGTGCTGGGCAGTTGTCTCTGCATTCTCATTTTACCCCCAGAGCATTTGGAAACAGGAACTCTAACATCTCTGTTGTCCAGTGTCAGACAATCACATGTCTTCCCCCTTCCAGATGGTCCCACATAGTCGCCATCCTAGAGCTCTTCACTCTAATGTAAAAATGCTGTCAAACATTTCAGCAAAAACTGGAAAGCTCAGTCAATGTTCCAGTAAGATAACAGCATCGCGTACAAAGAGCCACAAAAGGTGAGGATACAGTGAAGTTCAGTTAGGAGAAATTGTTTACAGGGAAACAGGAAGAAGTCCATGTTCATTCGAATTATCTGAAAAATGTGTGCCAAGATCAACACAGCAAAGTCATTCCCATGGTGATGGAAATTGCCTGCAAGCTTCAGTTTCCAAACCCTTTCTTTGCAGATGGTGACCAGTGTGAAAGCAATCCCTGCCTGAATCAGGGCAGGTGTAAGGACGGCCTTGGGGAATACAACTGCACTTGTCAGGAAGGATATGAAGGCAGAAACTGTGAATTACGTGAGTTCCTCTTCTTGGTAGGCCTTCAAGTCCGAGTTACCTGAAGAATCCAATGTGGGAAAGAGGGAAAAAGTCAAAATGTCCAAGAGAACAATCAC
>NW_006295821.1:0-515 GCF_000327345.1 Myotis davidii | reverse complement strand
ATTGTCCAATTATAAAAATTTGGAACATTTAATAAATCCTACATGGAAAAGTCACTAAGAGTTTTCCTAATATGCTGGTTAATTTTTAAATAAAAATTAGCTTTAATATTAAACCGGATTTCCCTAAAGAGAAAGATTTGATTTTCTTTTTATTACTTAATTTATAATCTTTGGAATGTGCTCTTAAACTAGATTACTTCAGAATTTTCTCTGACGGAATATCAACTAGGCATCCTTTCATCCCAATCCAGAGCTGCCGCTCCTGCACACCTTTGGCTCTGACCCCAGGGCCATGATGAATGTTTTCTAAAGTTTCATTAACGTTCATCTTTGCATTACAATTACTTTTTCATCATAACCCAAGTGCAGAGTGTAAACGGCCAGGGTAGCATTACTGATGTGAGTTTGGAGGTTGAGTTCAGTGCACACAGGAAGCAGGTGGGTGATTCTGGCTCAGGCAGAGCAGCGGATCTGAGGCCCAGGGAGACTCGGGTCCACACGGACACTGCGCCAAG
>NW_006295820.1:0-1450 GCF_000327345.1 Myotis davidii | reverse complement strand
GGAGCAGAGCCACAACAGCCTGAACCTGTCTGACAAGCAGCAGCCAGTCCTATGAGCACTAGCCCCACAAACAGCCCACCACATCAGAGGAACAACAGCAGCCTGCAGTCAGCCCCCATTCAAGGATCAGCAGCCACGTGTGTAGTCCGACCCAGTTCAAGGAGTAGCAGCTGCATATGTAGCTCGCATCATCCAAGGAACAGCAGCCTTGTGATAAGCATATCCTCTGTCTAAGGAACACCAGCTGTGTGTGAAACCTCCCCCACCTGGCCAGAGGACCAACCACAGCTGTGAACAGCACCCACCAGAGGAGCTGCTGCCAACTGAGGAGCAACTGCTACCACAAGCGCCCGAGTACCAACCACAGCCCGAGGAGCCACTGCCACATCAAGGAGCAGCTCCTGAACAACTCAACATCTAGATATGTTGGTGAGATCAAACATGGGTAGACAAAGAAACCCCCAAAGGAAAGGAAAGGAGGACTCGCCAGAAAGCAGATAAGTGAAACCAAGGCATGCAGCATGACAGAAAAAGAATTCAGATTAAGGGTCCTAGAATGCATAAACTGGATGGAGGAAAAAATCATCAACTTATGCAAGAAGCAAGAAGAAACAGATGAAAACAATCAATAAACTATGTAAGAACCAAGAAGAAATGAACAGTGATATAGCTGCAATAAAAAACACCATTGAAAGTTTCAACAGTCCACTAGGAGAAGCAGAGGACCAAATAAGTGAATTAGAAGACAGGGAAACAAAACACAAACAAACTGAACTGCAATTGGAGAAAAATATTAAAAAACAGGAGGAAAGCCTTAGGGAGCTATGGGACAACATGAAACGAAACAACATACGAATAATAGGGGTGCCAACAAAAGAAAGAGGAACAAGATTTAGAAAACCTATTTGAAGAAATAATATCAGAAAACTTCCCTGAGGTGGGAAGGAAAAAGTCACAGAAGCACAGAGAGTCACAAACAGGGTGAACCCGAAAAGGCCCACACCAAGACACATCATAATTACCATGGCAAATGTTCAGGACAAAGAGAGAATCTTAAAGGCTGCAAGAGAGAGATGGAAAGTTACATACAAGGGATCTCCCATTAGACTACCAAATGATTATTCAACAGAAACACATCAGGCAGAAATAATGGACAGAAATTTACAAAGTGGTGCAAAGCAAAGAACTGAATCCAAGAATACTCTATCCAGCAAGGCTATCATTCAAAATTGATGGGGAAATAAGAATCTACACAGACAAAAAAAGTCTGAGGGAGTTTATCACCACCAAGCCAGCAATGCAAGAAACGCTAAAGGACCTCAAGAAATCTGAGGCATTTCTATACACCAATAGTGAATTTTCAGAAAGAGAGATTATAAAAACAATCCCGTTTGCCATGGCACCAAAAAAATTAAGCCACCTAGAAATAAACTTAACTAAAGAGGTAAAA
>NW_006295819.1:633627-635371 GCF_000327345.1 Myotis davidii | reverse complement strand
ACACACACACACACACACACACACACTCAAACCCAAAACAAAACAAAAAGCAAATGAAAAAACATTAGAGGATCCTATTGCCAAACGTAAAATTAGTCTCCTTTCAAGTTCTTTTGCATGTCGTGAATTAATAGCAGCCTGAAAGAATCAGAAGATACTTCCAAGTAGTGAGAAGAGGACTGCTTATGGAGGTGTGGAAAAGCAAACTATCCTAGGGCTTGCAAAATGAGGAGGTAGTCCTCCTCCTGGGCCTCAGAAAGCAGTGGGAGGGAACAGATTAGGGAACTCAGAGCGGGTAGCTGTAGGGAGAGGACTGCCTGACCAGAGCTGAATTTCTGCAGACAGAGGCAGTCTTTCCATGGTGACCAGCAGGTGGTGAAGCTGGAAATTCCTGTTCTCACCCCATTCTCCTATCAACCCAATCTGTCACCGGTGGTTCCCATTGACAGACACCATGGACTCTAGAGGGCAAGGGATTCAGTTGATACAATTCACAAAGGTTAGCCTCCTATCTATATTAATAGAAGTATAATAGACTAATTAGACCAGACTTCTTTTTGGATGACCTTCTGGACAAAGCCAAGGCTGCGAGGGAAGCCCGGGTCCCGAGTGCCAGAGGGAAGCTGGTACCAGCAGCTAGGGGAAGAAAGGCCTACTCTTGCAAGAATTTCATGCACCGGGCCTCTAGTAAAGAAAATAATCACCACATTAAGTTCACTTAACATCCATCACTGTATACATAGTTCCAAAAATATTTTTTGGTGATGAGAACTTTAAGCTCTACTCTCTCAGCAACTTTAAAACATAAAATATAGTCTTACTATTATAGTTCTTATGCTATATTTAATATCCTTATGACTTATTTATTTTATATATGGAAGTTTGTAATTTTTACTTTCTTCAATCATTTTGCACACCTCTTCTAACCCCTCTGGCAACATATAATAGGTTCCTTCTTTGGAACCAATCTGAACTTTGAATCCATGAGCTTGTTTTTTTATTTTAGATTAGGGAACTCAGAGCGGGTAGCTGTAGGGAGAGGACTGCCTGACCAGAGCTGAATTTCTGCAGACAGAGGCAGTCTTTCCATGGTGACCAGCAGGTGGTGAAGCTGGGAAATTCCTGTCTCACCCCATTCTCCTACAAACCCAACCTGTCACCGGTGGTTCCCATTGACAAACACCATGGAATCTAGAGGGCAAGGGATTCAGTTGATACAATTCACAAAGGTTAGCCTCCTCTCTATATTAATAGAAGTATAATAGGCTAATTAGACCAGACTTCTATATATCCCTCCCTCTCTCCCTCCCTTCCTTCTTCCATCTTTCCTTCTTTTTTGTTAATCCTTACCTACTGTAGCTCTATTTTTAATTTCTCAAGGGACCTCCATACTTGTTTTCCATAGTGGCTACACCAAATTACATTTCTAGCATCTGTGCACAAGGTTGCTTATTCTCACATCCTTGCCAGGACTTGTTCTTTCTCCCTCCCTCCCTCCTTCCTTCCCTATCTTCCTCCCTCCCTTCTTCCATTTTTCCTTCTATTTTGTTAATCCTTACCTGAAGGTATTTTTTCCATTGATTTTTAGAGAGAGTAGAAGAGAGGGGGAGAGACAGAGAGAGAAATATTGATGTGAGAGAGACAAATTGATTGGTTGCCTCTCATATGAGCCCTTACCAAGGCCGGGGATTGAGCCTGCAGCCAAGGTATGTACCTTCAACCAGAATTGAACCAAGGACCCTTT
>NW_006295819.1:631034-633544 GCF_000327345.1 Myotis davidii | reverse complement strand
GGGGATAACCAAGGTACATGCCCTTCATCGGAACCGAACCTGGGACCCTTCAGTCCGCAAGCCGATGCTCTATCCACTGAGCCAAACCGATTCCGCTTTCTTATCATTTTTTGACATTTTATATTTATTTATTTATTTATTTTTACTCTTTAAAAAAATAATTTATACCTCTGAACAAAGCTTATTTAATACACACATTTTCTATGTAAAGCACATTTCGGTCTTCTTTCACTTAGTAACACAAGTAACTCAACATTGCACTTGGGGGCCATTTTAAACAGTGCAATCATCAACAAAAAGAACAAAAATGCAAAAACTTGTCAGTAGATAGAGCATGAAAGGACACTTTACAAGAATGTGCCAGGTCACTCAAATATTTTGCTGCTCTGCATATGTCCACAAATGACCACACAAATACTGCAAGTTTTGATTTGGGGATACAAGTAAATGTTAGTGAGTAAGTGAATTCCTAAATACGGAAGCCATCAAGAATGAGTATTCACTACTTAACTTCCATGCACTTTAGCTTTCTCATTGCCTCTCATATGATTTTACATTGAGTCCAGAAGTTTGCTGGGAAGATAAGATGAGGAGGTTTTCATAGCATGTGGTTCCTATTCAGGACTTACTGTGCATTGATTTCTCCTTTTTGCCTCTTCCTCTTCATTCTCTCCAGCCTTGCCTTAGGACCATTGTACTCCCAGCTGCTCTGTTCCCATTGCATATCCTTCTGGACTCCAGGGGTCTCCCTCCTAATCCATATTTCCCTCCTCCTTTGAGAAGAGTTAAGCATCAACTTTGCCAAGAACATTTCATGATAATTTCTTATAGTATCTAAAGTTTTATATATGTCTCCTTTTCGCCCAATTGATCCACCCCCCAGCCATTCCCACCTCAGGCAAGCCCACCACCACCCCAGTGTCTGTGTCCATTGGCTAGGCCAATATGCATGCATACAAGTCCTTGGTTGCCCTCTAACCCTCCCTCCAGCACCATCCATCTCTGGATTTATTCTTGTTCATCAAACTATGTTGGTCATTATATCCCACATATGAGTGAGATCATGTAATATTTATCTTTCTCCAATTGGCTTATTTCGCTTAGCATAATGCTCTATAGTTCCATCCATGCTGCTGCAAATGGTAAGAGTTTGTTCTTTTTTATAGCAGCATAGTATTCCATCGTGTGGATGTATCGCAGTTTTTTAATCCACTCATCTGCTGGTGGGCACCTAGACTGTTTCCAAATCTTAGCTATGGTAAATTGTGCTGCTATGAACATAGGGGTGCATATATCCTTTCTGATTGGTGTTTCTAATTTCTTGGGATATATTCCTAGAAGTGGGGTCACTGGGTAAAATGGGAGTTCCATCTTTAGTTTTTTGAGGAAACTCCATACTGTCTTCCATAGTGGCTGCACCAGTCTGCATTCCCACCAGCAGTGCACGAGGGTTCCCTTTTCTCCCCATCCTCTCCAGCACTTGTCGTTTGTTGATTTGTTGATGATAGCCATTCTGACAGGTGTGAGATGGTATGTCATTGTCATTTTGATTTCTCTCTAGGATGGTTAGTGACTTTGAGCATGTTTTCATATGTCTCTGGTCCTTCTGTATGTCCTCTTTCAAAAAGTGTCTATTTAGATCCTTTGCCCATTTTTGATTGGATCATTTATCTTCCTTTTGTTAAGTTGTATTCACTGTGCCAGAGGTGGGTAGTTGCAATAGCAAAGGCGTGCAGAGACTAAAACATTTACTGTCTGGCTCTGGGCCAAAAAGGTTTGCCAAGCCCCACTGCTCTAGAAGGAGACTGCATAGAGGGTGACCATAATAATCACAGTGGTTCTCTTAATGCTGCAGGATTACAGATGAGCTTTATAGTCTTCTTAATTTTCTGTATTATTATTTTCTGTACAGAACATATTTTTATAATCAGTAAAACAATAAACGTTATTCAATTCTGCAGCTATTTGGGGTCTTTTTTTTTTTTACTTCAGATGAATTTTTGGAGAGTTTATAATAGGTCTGTGAAATATGCCATTGGTATTTTAATGGGGAGTGCATTGAATTTATAGATTGCTTTGGGTAGTATGGACATTTTAATGATGTTGATTCTACCAATCTATGAACATGGTATGCTCTTCAATCTGTTTATGTCTTCCTCTATCTCTCTCTCTCTTTTTAAAGTGTCCTTTAGTTTTCTGTGTACGGGTCTTTTATCTCCTTAGTTAAGTTTATCCCTAGGTACCTTAGTGTTTTTGGTGTGATTGTAAGTAAGATTGCTTTTTTAGTCTCTCTTTCTGTAAGTTCACTAGTAGTTTATAAAAATGCCAAAGATTTCTTGGCATAACTTTTTATCCTGCTACATTGCCAAATTCATATATTTAGTCTAATAATTTTTTTGATGGAGTTTTTAGGGTACAGTATCATGTCATCTGCAAATAAGGACAGTTTTACTTCTTCTTTTCCAATTTGTATGCCATTCATTTTTTCTTCTTGCCTGATTGCAATGGGT
>NW_006295819.1:629440-630790 GCF_000327345.1 Myotis davidii | reverse complement strand
GATTTTTCTGCATCAATTGATATGACTTTGTGATTTATATCTCTTAGTTTGTTTATGTGATGTATCACATTTATTGATTTGCGGATATCCTATTTTGTCATGGTGTATGATCTTTCTGATATGCCGCTGGATCCGATTTGCTAGAATTTTGTTGAGGATTTTAGCATTTATGTTCATGAGGGATATTGGCCTGTAATTCACATTCTTTGTGCTGTCTTTCTCTGGTTTTAGTATTTGGATAATGCTGGCTTCATAGAATGAGCTTGGAAATGTTCCTTCATCTTGAATTTTTTGGAACAGTCTGAGTAGGATAGGTTTTAGTTTTTCTTTGAATGTTAGGTAAAACTCCCTGTGAAACTTGCTGGCCCTGGGTTGTTGTTTGCTGGAAGCTTTTTGATGACTGCTTCAATTTCTTCTGTAGTTATCAGCCTATTGAGATTTTTAGAATCTTCCTGACTGAGTTTTGGAAGATTGTATTTTTCTAGGAATATTTCCATTTCCTCCAGGTTTTCTTGGTTGTTGGAATAGAGTTGTTTATAGCACCTAAAAGAGGTCAAATAGCTTTGCAGACAGAATAAGCATCCATGAACCAAAGGCTACCTGTACATGTATTGCTGGAAAAAGATAGAGCACACCCATTTAAACCTCCATTAAGGGAATTACTTCAGCAAAAGTATGAAGGAGTGGATTAGTTGTCTGCCTAATTTCCAAAACAAATTTGGTTCTTAATCTGGTCACAGTGGCAACAACATTTAATTGTTTATTATACTCTAAATAATTCAAGAAAAACTTTAAGGCATTATTTTTATCATTTTAATAATAGATTAGTTATTTGAATTCATGGATTTTACCAAAGTAATTTGCAAATCCTTAGAGATGGTTTATCTGGGCCAACATCATTTAATAATGGGTCCTTAATATATACTTTTTGCATCATTAAAGTCCATGTTTCTGAAGAATTCTGTGTCTTTCATTTGAGTACTTGGTTCTATTTTATTTCTTCATATCACTTTATTGATAAACTTTCAATTTTTTTTCTCAAACTCTTATTTCCATTAAGCTTGTGGAATTGCAGCCAGTCAGAAATTTTCCAAATTGTCATTTCAGTTGCCTTGGAATTTTGATTCACAAACAATAGTGCTATAAGGCCAGTAATGCACTCTAACTTTGTGTGCCTAAGCATGGCAGTATGAGAGAGTCATACTGAGAGTCCAATAATAATCAAGTTTTACAGCTACTGGCTGAGCCTCAGATAGGTTAGAAAATGCCTCAAATTGCAGAGCAATTTAGAGTAGAACAGAGATTAAAACTCACGTTTCATAACTCTCTATTTAGTCTCTTTCTTATACG
>NW_006295819.1:627041-628015 GCF_000327345.1 Myotis davidii | reverse complement strand
AACAGTTTTAATCCACCCCAGGGCATTGAATAGGGAGATCATATACAAAGAAGTAAAAATAAATTTAAAAATAGTATTCTTGTTAAATACGTTTACATTTTCATGTCTATGTCTATTTATCCTTCCTCTGCCTTCTCACCTTCAGTAAATTGGCTTTTTTTCTAACCATTTGCTACAGAAATAATTGTATTCTCTCATTCCAAGGTTCTCTTCTCCCTGTCCCTAGGAGATCCTTGTGCGTCACTATTGGCATCCAGATTTTTATGAATATTACTTCTTTTACCTTCAATTAGGTCATGCCAACTCTAAGTTCACTATTTCCTTTTGTTTATACCTTATATCCATTGGGCATGTTTGTATCCACAACCTGTTAAAACTAAGACGACTTCTTACCTATTGTATACGTCCTTGTCCTAATTGAAACCTAGATCTCCAGTTCTTTGGCAAGTGCTTATTGGACACCAGTAATGTCTAATCGTCTCCTTTTGGCATTTTGTACTTCACCAATCTGTTGACTTTTGAGTGCCTTAAAAGATCCTGTATTTTTTAAAATCCTAAATTGGTCAAATGATACCGATTCTAAAAGACTCATTTCTAGCTTGAAGAGGTGCTGTTTCCACTTATGTACCAGAGCCCAATACATCTTTAATTTGGATTATATTTTATAGGAAATAAAGTTATTATAAATTCTTGATCAGGAGGATATTATTACACACTAGTGGCCTGGTGCACAGATTCGTGTACATTGAAAGCACATTAATTTCCAATAGTTGGTCTTCAGACATATTCTGTCAATGATGCCACTTTCTTTCAGCTTCAGAGGTACGTTGTTCCAATAGCTGGTCTTCAGATACATTCTGGCATCACGTGCGATTATCACCAGTGAGACCTTTATCTGTACCATGCATGCACAAGTCAATGTTTATTTTTAAATTGCCAGCGCAAGTCATAGGTACCAGCTGGTTCGTCAGTCT
>NW_006295819.1:623141-626559 GCF_000327345.1 Myotis davidii | reverse complement strand
GGAGGGGGGAGGGGGCCACCCGCCTAGCCAGCCAGATCAGCCGAATCAACCCTGGCGATCAATGGGGTGACAGATGTCGCAGCCAGATCGCCCTCACATCCTAATAGGAGTATATAAATGTCATTGACTGAGTTCTTCCATGTGCATGAAATATAACAAGCAAATATGGAACTAGAATAATATACTTTCACAGAAATCAACATAATAGGAGTAAATAAATATCATTGACTGAGTTCTTCCATTTGCATGAAATATAAAGCAAATGGCTTTCTACTGAGGTTGAATATTTGAGCTACAGTTTCAGAGCAGTGGTAGAGATAGAAGTTACTAGTATTTGGAGGAAATTAAGAGGAAAATGAGTTATCAGGTAATTGTGCATTCAGGGCCCAAGGCTATGGCACACTTTTCTTGTGATAGGATGTCACAACAAAATCAGTTGAAAATTCTAGTTAAGAACTGAGCTCAATAAGTTGATTCAAGTGACTGGCAAGGGGTTGGGGGAGTCTTCAGGACTTTTCAGTTTTGCATTCTGTTACAGTTAGGAAAGCCTGCCTTTGGTCCTGTACAGGCATCTTCTCCTCCCAGGATGCCTTTTCCTCAGCAGGAGTGAGGCTTGCAGAACTCCAGGCTTCCAGACACTCCCCTGATTGGCTGTGACTATACTTTTTTATTTTTTAATTGGACGCATTATAAAATTATAAATGTTTCTAGATTTTAAAACAAACAATTTTTCCTTAGTTGTCCTGATAAAAGAGGATGTTTCTCAAGTTCTCTTTGTTCTGACAGAATATCCATCAGCTTGAAACAAGGATTAGAAAATCAACTGTCTGCCAAGAGCAGGCAGGTGTGAAGCAAATGTACAAAATAGTCTAGGTGTCAGACAATTGGGAGTGACTTCCTCTAGTAAACTGATTAGGATGCTCCACCCAATAATATGCAAGTTAAAGTGCTTTTCAAACACTCTTTACTGCAGGGTAAACAATATAAATAAATATGTGTTTGAACAATGTGTTTTAATGAAGACTATGTTAAATTGAGGTGTAGAGAGAAGGATCTCCCACAGAGTTTTTGCTCTTATGTTATGGGCTTGTCTCCTTCTTGCTTTATATTAAATGTATGTACAGGTTGTACCTCCAATTTTATATCATATCTTGAAATTAATGTTAAAATATCTTATTATGATAGAAATACTATAAAATTTTAATTAAAAGTTTATTAAATCAAAAGGCAATGAGAGTAGACCACTGAATTGGCCTATCATTGGCCACATTGTTATCCTAGGGCTTGAAATAGGTCAATTTTTGCGCTATTGGTACTAAAATTTATTCTAACCTTCGCCCACTTTTAGACAAGTCTGAAAGTTTTTTAAAACATTTTGACAAAAAGCAAAATCTAATATGTTTAAAACCTCAATAAAAAACAAATGAATACTGTAGAATTTAACATGACTATTTATTTTCTCTTAAGTATTTTTATTCCAAAATGTAGTAATTATTGGGGAATAAGAGAATAAATATTCTGAATTTGTATTTTATTTATATTTATATATAAATAAATACATATTAGTATGAATGCTTAAGGGACACTAATTTTATTTATTAATTAAATCATTTAAATTTTGTTATAGAATTAAATATGGCTTTAGTTTATCAAGGGGCCATATTTTTCCCTATAAAAACATGCCTATGATATTTTCATGACATAGAAAAATAGAAAAATAGATTTACACAGTCAGAAATTTGTTTAGAAACTCCTGTGTATTCCAATAGAATATTGTAAAGGAAAAGATGAAGTTTTATAATATTTATATCATAGTAAGATATCTTAAGATTAATTTCAAATAGGTGTAATTTCAGATCCTTTGGGATCCCATAGCCTTGAAGAATAAACCAGAAAGGCATTGACATGTTTTCATACACAGTGTGGGTGAAAGAAAATATAGGAAATACAAGTGTTTTTTTCAGTCCAGGGACTATTAGGTTTAGTTTGTACTATTCCATTCTATACCTTGTTACGGCCAATGATAAACTGAGTGTGTGTGTGTGGGGGTGGGGGAGGAAGTGGTGGTGAAAGGATTAAGGAAAGACAGACAAGAGAATGAAAGCTGGGTCTTGGTGGGACGCTGCTCCCTGATGAGGAGACAGCACCAGCGCCCACAAGCCGTCTTTTAGCAAATGCCAGGAGGTAAAGTAGGGGTGTGATCAAGTTGTTTATAGCATTCTCGTGAGTTCCAACCTCACTCAACTACATGCACCTGAACTCTACCACAAGGCACATGGGGTTACGTGTTTGGACCATAGGTTCAAGCTTACAACCACAGCCGTTGGCTATAATTGTGCTGGGAGGGCTCTGCTCTTCCAGCTGGGATTTGCATGTGGCAATGAGAGGACCCTGTCAATGCTGGGGTCCAACCCCAGCAGGTCCAGGCATCCCCAAAGGTGTAGGCGGAGTCAGTGAAGAAGGAATGACACGGAGACAGCGTTCAGTTGATCAGCAGCCTAGCCAGGATCTCTAGCCAGGATTTCCAGCCAAGTTCTGGTCTGGATTTCCAGCGAAGTTCTGGTGTTTACTGTCTTGTTACATGTGTATTTATACACAGGGAGTAAAGATTATGTAGTTTAAGCATGATTGTTTGTAGTGATTAACTACCCGTCTGGCACTTAGTTAAGGAGTTTCATCCCCTCCCTGACTTCAGGGAAAAATTCCTACCTGGGGAAACAACCTTTCTCGGAGAGGTGACCTTGGTTAAAACACACAGCGCTAAGGGGAGCAAACATATTAAGAACAGTATGCTATATACGCCAGGTCCCTTGAAACATATGCTGTGCAGATGTTTCTTTCCTGCAGCGACTGTGTCAAGCAGCAAGGATGGACTGGCTTCCGGCAAATTGTCCTTTCATTAGTATGAGCCTTGAACCTAGCCAAAACACCATAACTGTGCCCCACAATTCCTTACCTGTGAAAATTTCCATTTGCAGGGGACAATACTCATTAAAAACATGTGTGTACATACAAGGGTTTGTTTAACTTAAAGAGATATATTATATAAACAATTTCCAAAGAAAAGTGGCCAGTTCAAAGGTCTATGACCAGTAGCAAGCAAACTGAAGCAATCAGTGCAAGCCAGGTGATGCCCTGTTAAAATTTCAAAGGTTACCAAGTTTGGGCTTTAGAATTTGTTTAGAGAAGCGTGATAACCTTGATTTTCAATGAAGTACAAATTTACTAATCTGAGCCTCATTGTCCACATTTAAGTCACTATTTCCCCCCCTCAAAGTTCAGGTAATTATATTTCACTATAGATTTCTTGGTTCTTAGAGCTGAGTGATTATATTTTAAGTTATTTCCCCCCTGTGCCTTTCCATTTTAAATTGTTATAGTTATAGTTTAATTTTAATTCAATTTACTCACTTCAAAG
>NW_006295819.1:618925-622918 GCF_000327345.1 Myotis davidii | reverse complement strand
TTGAAGTTATTTTTTCACTTGCCACTAAAATGCTGTTTTTTTCTTGTATATTTGTGTTAGTAGTAGGTAAATTTTCCTCTTTTTTCATATGTCACCTATTTTAGGCATTTTAAACGAAGTGAGGATAATAGAAAGCTACTAGATCCCAACTAAGAAGAACCAGGGATTTTGTCTTGGCTCTGCCACTCATTTGCGTTTTAAACTTAATCAAGTTTGTTCTTTTCTCTGGACTATTCTCATTGTCCTCCAGTGCAGTTGAAAGAATTATAGTTAACATTTTACAGGATATTATGCTGCATTGTTATGTATCATTATTGTAATCATTATTAGGTATTGGATAAAAGACCAGGGCCTATTCAATTAAATTATGTAGATTATATTTTGAATGAAAAATACATACTCATGGTTTAACAAATAATTTCTTTTTTATTTGTGAGTTTAAATAGCAAGCATTAATAAATGCTCAAATGCCCTTAAATATATAAACTTAAACCATATTCTATTCAGAATAAAGTTAAATAAAAATCAATTTGGAACATAATAGAGAAACTGGAAATAAACCCTCGCTTATTTGGTTAATTAACCTAAAACAAGTGAGGCAAGAATATCCAATGGAGAAATGAAGAATTGACAGTCCCTTCACCAAATGGTGCTGGGAAAACTGGAATGATACGTGTAAAAATTGAAACTCGGGTCACTCTTTCACACCATCTACAAAATAAACTCACAATGGGTTAATGACTTAAATGTAAGACTTCAACCATACAACTCCTAGAAGATTAAGGTAGTTAACTATTTGACATCAGTCATAAGTAATTTTTATTTTTGATATATAATTGTCTAATCACTATGTTATCCACATGAAATTAATACAAAATAATATTTAATGCAAGCTGAAATTGAAAAAACTAAAAAAATAAGCCCTTAAGGAAATTGATTAATGTAAAAACATAGAGTAATCTTTAAACATATTTTACAGTATCATGAATTTAAATAAATTGGATTTACTATCAAATTAGAAGGGTTTTGCATATATATTATTTATTTTATTTTACTTTTTAAATAAAAGACATTTCAATTAACTAATTAATTAATTAATTAATTTTAATCATTATTGTTGAAAGTATTACTTATGTCCCCCTCTTTTTCCCCATTTGCCCCATCCAGCCCACCTTCTTTCCAGCCTCTGGCCTTCACCACCCTATTGTCTATGTCCAGAGTTTATGCATATATGCATACTACAGGCCCTGTACATGAAATCATGGCCTCGTGGGGGTCCTTCAGCCTGGCCTGCTCCCTCACAATTCGGGAGATACTGGGATTATATTGTTCTGTCTTAAATGTATTTGTTTGGTCCTATAAAGAGAAAATAGAAGAAAATTGATTAGTTGTCTAAAAATAATTTTACATGTTTTATATGATTAATTCAGCAAACGTTTTTGGGTATCTACTCACTCTTTTAACAAATACTTACTGAATGTCCAGTATTCTACTTCCTGGGGATAGAGTGAGAACATGATAAAGGGTCTCGGTTCTCAAGGAGGTCCCTGTCAAGACAGAGTTATTTTGTAATGAGTGAGGATGCAGACAACCTTCAAAAAACAGGATGAAAATTCAGATAAAATTCAGACTGTAATAAGAAGAGATCTGAATTCCTCATGGGATCTCCATTTTAAATTATAACAACAAATGTCATTATAATGCTCAGTGGAATTTCAAGATGATAACCTTTTCCCCAAGGACAGGTTACTTTTAAGCACAGTTAAGGCAAATTTTCAATATCAGAAGTTTTGAGTCACACTTCCTTCCAAAGCAACACATGTATGGTCAACCCGGTCCCCTACTGTGGTTAATGTCTAGGGAACCTGGAGTTCTAGGAGTCTGAAATAATCTATGGGTTCCATGATTCTTAGATATGCAGCAGAGTAGAGTGGGTAAGAGCACTGATTCTTTTTTTTTTTTTTTTTGTAGTTTAGACTTTTTTAATAATAATCTGAGGTTATATCTCATTATGTGCTGGGCTCCAACCCCAGCAGGTCCAGGGGTCCCCAATAGGTGTGGACGGAGTCGGCAAAGAAGGAATGACACGGAGACAGCGTTCAGTTGATCAGCAGCCTTGCCAGGATCTCTAGCCACAATCTCCAGCCAAGTTCTGTGTCCATGTTCTCTCGCTAGGTTCTCCAGCCAGGTTCGGTTTAGGTTCTCTAGCCAGGTTCGGTCGCCAGGTTCTGTAGCTGGGTTCTTCAACCAGGTTCTGTCTAGGTTCTCCAACCAAGTTCTGTAGCCAGGTTCAGTCCAGGATCTTTTGCCATGTTCTCTCCAGCGAAGTTCTTCTGTCTCTAGGTTCTGTGTAGGTTCTGTCTTCTAAGTTCTGTCTCTAGGATCATCATCTAAGTTCTGTCAAGAGCACTGATTCTGAAGCCAAACTGGCTGGCTTTGCATCCTGACCCCACTTCTAATCAGCTGTGCAGTCTTAAATAAGTTAATCTATTTAACCTGATACTTCAATCTCTTCTCTGTTAAATGGGTATAATAATAGTACCTGGCCCAGCTGTGAGGATTCAATGCTTGCATATGTGTCAAGTGCTTAGAACAGGGACTGGTCCAGCATAAGTTCTATTTAAGTGTTTCTCCCTCCCTCCCTTCCTTCCTTCCTTCCTTCCTTCCTTCTTTCTTTCTTTCTTTCTTTCTTTCTTTCTTTCTTTCTTTCTTTCTTTCTTTCTTTCTTTCTTTCTTTCTTTCTTTCTTTCTTTCTTTCTTTCTTTCTTTCTTTCTTTCTTTCTTTCTTTCTTTCTTTCTTTCTTTCTTTTTGTCACCCAAGGGTATTTTTTTCCATTGTTTTTGTGAGAAAGTGGAAGGGAGAGATGGAGGGTGAAGGAGAGAGAGAGAGAGAGAGAGAGAGAGAGAAATATCCACATGAGAGAGACACATTGATTGGTTGGGTCCTGCATGTGGCTTGACTAGGACTAAAAATCAAACCTGCAACAGAGGTACATGAATCATGGTACATCCACAAAACAGAAAATCACAGCAGTGAACAAAAAAGGAATCAAGTAGATCTTATCCTCCTTCCTATCTAATAAAAGACAAAGATGCAAATTGACCGTACCTTTGCTATGACCACCAGCCAGTCAGAGTGATATGCAAATTAACTGCCAACAAAGATGGTGGCTAATTTGCATACAGTGCGAGCCACCATCCAAGCCCCTGGATGGCCCCACACTGCCTGAGCCTCCCTGCCAGCCGGGGACTCCCCCTCCTCCCGTGTGTGGCCCCGGGCAGCAGTGCTCAGGCGGCGTGGTGATCGCGCCGCCTGAGCCATGCCACCAGCCAGGGGCTCATGAGGTGCGACCAGCAAAGCGGGACTGTGGATTGGGAATGGGCACAAGGCAGACCTCCTGGTCCTTCTCCTGCAGCCAGCAGGCTCCTATCAATCTTTAGTTTCTACTGAAAGGAATGGTGCCTCCACTGTGAAGCCTCCCAGGACTCAGACCTGCAGGCTCCAGAGTGGAGACTTCAACAAGGACTTCAGCGCCCACTCAGGGGAATAACTGCCACCTCCCTACTCCACAGCTGCTTCTGTGTCTGCAAGAAACTGTGCATGCTTCTCTCTGTGACATGGGCGGGGCCAGATCCTGAGTTGAGCGGTTCCACGATAACGATAGCAGCTGGACCAGTGCAGGGAGGGAGGGAGGGAGGGAGGGTGGGGAAGGAGCAAGGGGGAAGCCCTGGTTCCCTGCTCCTCCTCCCACAGGCATGGCCCTTGCTGTTGTTATGAGAAAAGGAGTCGTGTTTTTCTAACTCTGTCTGGGTAAAGTAAACAAATGTCTGTTGACTTCTGATCTTCCTCTCAGAGCTGCCAGTTAATCCCTCTGGATGCATCATATCCAACCTCCAAAGGATCAGAGGGGCAGGATCAACCTTCGTTCCATACTTGAGGAAACTGACCAATAAACACATGTGTCTCATGCCTCACTGTCAACTCCCGCAGAG
>NW_006295819.1:616587-618873 GCF_000327345.1 Myotis davidii | reverse complement strand
AATGGGGGGAAACCAGGCCAGCAGGAGAGGGCAGTTGGGGGGGACTAGGCCTGCAAGGGAGGTCAGTTGGGGGGACTGGGCCAGCAGGGAAGGGCAGTTGGGGACAATTGGGCCGGCAGGGGAACAGTTAGGTGTTGATCAGGCTGGCAGGGGAGTGGTTAGGGTGTGATCAGGCTGGTAGGCAGAAGTGGTTAGGGGCAATCAGGCAGGCAGGCAGACGAGTGGTTAGGACCCAGCAGCCCCAGATTGTGAGAGGGATGTCCGACAGCCAGTTTAGGCCTGATCCCTGTAAACTGGCAGTAGGACATACTTCCAGGGGTCCCAGATTGGAGAGGGTGCAGGCTGGGCTAAGGGACACTCCCCACCCCCCCCGAGTGAAAATATTTTTGTGCAATGGGCCACTAGTCCTATATAAAAAATACCTAATATGAAAATTGACCGAATGGTGGAATGATTGGTTGCTATGATGTGCACTAACCTCCAGGTGGCACATGCTCAACACAGGAGCTGCCCACTGGTGGTCAGTGCACTCCCACAGTGGGAAGGCCGCTCAACCAGAAGCCTGGCTCACAGCTGGTGAGTGGCCTAAGCCAGAAGGTGGACATCCCTAGAGCGGTCCTGGACTGCAAGAGATCACAGGCCGGGCTGAAGGGCCCCTCCCAGTGCACGAATGTCATGCACTGGGCCTCTAGTAGGCTTATATAGGGCCATCTCCAAGACAAGTGAAAGAGCGAGGTATAGACTGTGTGCGTCCTAAGCTCCTGTGTGTGTGTGTGGAGTGGGGGCAGGAGGGGTGAGGAAGGGGGGGGGTATATGGAAGATTGTGAATCGTGAAAAATTTTATTTTTTAACCATAGTTTTCTCTGGGATACTCTGAGAGGAGATTTATTCTTCACTGTTTGCTTTTATCATTTTTATTTTCTTTCTTTTTTTTCCAATTAATGTTGACATACATTATTATATTAGTTTCATGTGTACTCCCCAATGATTAGGCATTGCATAACTTAATAAGTTAGCATCCTAATAAACCTCACACTCATCTGACACAATGAGTAGCTATAAGACTATTATTATATTTTTGTATTTTAGAGTTATGAAATCTTCATGAAATATAGGAAAATCAATTCTCAGCTTCAAAAGTGAAGAATTTGATTTTTTTGTTTTCTATATTAACTATTGTGTTAGAATAGTGATGGTGAACCTTTTGAGCTTGGCGCGTCAGCATTTTGAAAAACCCTAACTTAACTCTGGTGCCGTGTCACATATAGAAAATTTTTGATATTTGCAACCATAGTAAAACAAAGATTTATATTTTTGATACTTATTTTATATATTTAAATGCCATTTAACAAAGAAAAATCAACCAAAAAAATGAGTCCTCGTGTCACCTCTGACATGCGTGTCACAGGTTCGCCATCACTGTGTTAGTGTATTGCAGTGTAAAGGAGATCAAGGGACAAATACTATTATTTTCATATAATAAATGAAAGATAGGCACAAAGTAGACGTGTGCCTGACAGAGGCCTAATTTTGTAAATTAGAAATACACAACATCTAGTTATAACAATTGCATGTTTGATGAAGTCTTCCCTGGAAACTCATATTGAAAAAAGGCTAAGGTTAGAAATTGACTTAAATAAGTGCTTATTCTTCTTTCTCAGGAAGTAAAGAGAAGCCAATATCATTTATCCAAAAGGAAATTACTTTCTCTATTTAAGAAGTTAGAATAGTTTCCTTTTTTTCTTTTCTAATTTAAGTTTGGGGCTCTAAAATAGTTTTCTCCAATGGAAATAATTCCATAGGCAGACATTCTTTTATTTCTATTCCTTAGTGGTCTGAAAGACAAGTCAGGCTCCATCATTCATGTGAAAAGCATATTTGGGATTAGTAATCTATATAGTTCAGAGTTTAGCTCTTTTAGTAAATCTTATTTCCATGCTAAGAAGTTGGTTTGGCTAAATTTTTGCAAATATTTAAAAACTAAAATGTTCAAATGGTAAATCACACACAAATAACATGGGAATGAATAATGCCCATAGGGACAAAAGTAGGTTTGCAGGTGCTTGTATGGAAAATAATGCAATCACTAGTAAGTAATTATACAAGAGTACACTCCTACTCACAACTGTAAGCCTACTCTTGCCCTACCCGGTAGGTACAGATCATTTTAACGTTTAGGTAAAATTGGATAAGATGTTTTATATAACTGCAATGAACTGACAAAATCTCCTGGAGAAAACAGTTCCAGATGGCAAACATACGCAAGGGATTTAGTAAAACAAATTG
>NW_006295819.1:613145-616481 GCF_000327345.1 Myotis davidii | reverse complement strand
TCTCCCTTCATCCCACCCTGTCTCTTTTTTCAACCCCACAAGCCTTTGGCACGATGAAGTGGGTAACATTTATTTGTGTTCTCTTTCTTCTTGACTCTTCTTACTCCAAGGGTGTGTTTCGTCGAGATGCACGTAAGAATTCTCTGATTTTATTGTTCAAATTTATTTCATTTTTCTAGTAAAGGAAAGTTTCAGTAAACTCTGAATCTTTAAAGAAGAAAGTTTTCCTTTAGCTAGCATTAATTTCTGGACTTTGATTTTTTGTATTCGCGAACCCTTAGAAAGTTATCTTAATATAATTCTGACATTCTAAGATTAAAAAAAGGTGGTAATTTTTTAGTATCTGTAATTTCCTTTTGCACATGAAGGAAGATAGAGCAACTTAAACTTCACAGAATATAGTGGAAGATAGAATTCACAACTCGAAATTGCCAAAACCCTATCTACTGGACCTTGATGCATTAAAACAACACAACCTGTGTTAGTCTTATAAATAGCATTTGTATATATACATATATATTTTTTATACTGTCCTCTCAATAGCAGTTAATAGATATTTAGAGCTATTAATAAGTACTTTTTAGGTCTCATCTAAGTTTGAATATAAAACTAAAGACATTTTATAATTTTAATGATTTTTTTTCAAACAGTATCATTGGTGATTGAATATTGCTTTTGTCTAAAAGCAGAAGAAATAGTTCACCATCATCCTAAAATATTTTGAAGGGATCAGAGCCCAATATTTGGAGCAAGTGAATACCTACTGAATGGAGAGAAACATAAAAAGTAATATTATAACCAGTTGTTTTCTTCAGAATTTAAACAAATCTTCTTCCCCCCCTGCCAGCTACAAGTGAGCTTGCTCATCGATATAAGGATTTGGGAAAAGAACTTTTCAAAGGCCTGTAAGTTACAATATTGAAGAGTCAAATTTAATGTTTCTAACAACATGCTATTATTCTGAAGTTCTTTTATTCCCCTGTCTTTAGAGTCCAGACCCAAGAACAGTATTGTCTAATAGAATTTTCTACATTGATGAGACCATTCCATATCAATGCTGGCCAATATGGTAGCCACTGGCCACACATAGTTGTTGAGTACTTTTAAAATCTATATATTCTTACTGATTTCTGAGAGGGAGAAGGAGAGAGAGAGAAAGAGAGAGAGAGAGAGAGAGAGAGAGAGAGAGAGAGAGAGAGAGAGAGAGAATGAGAGAGAATCATTGATCAGCTGCCTCCTGAGGATTGAGCTTGCAATCAGGGCATGTGCCCTGAGTGGAATCAAACTGTGACCTCCTGGTTCATAGTTTGATGCTTAACCACTGAGCAACATCAATCAGGTTGAGTACTTTAAACACTGCAAAGTGCAACTGAGGATCAAAAGTTTAAATTGTATATAATTTTAATTATACATGTGGCTGATGGCTACTGTATGGAGAAGTGTAGTAGCTCTGGAACTCTTACATAAGCGTGATTGAAGGAAAATCTTTCAAATATGGTTCCTCTCCCAGCACACATCCAGATTCCTTTACTTAGCAAATAGATCTCTGATTTCTCCAGAGCATTTTAATACTTTTTTTAATCCAGTAAAGAATGAAAAAATAGTTTATTTTTTAAAGTTCAGTTTTATTCTATATCCCGATCAAAAGAATAGTCCAAGGGCCTATGTAACGCCCCTCATCTTAACAGTTAGATCTATTTAGCATGCAGGTTGCTTTCTTACTCTGTATATGTTCATCTATTCACATAGATATGTAAACATGGTGGAAGTGCATATTCTCTTTGTTTGGAAAACCGCCTATCCCTGGTTAGGCCTGAGATAATTGCTGATGTGAATAGTTTTTCAGGATAATAGTGAGATGCATAAAATACTATGGGATATATACTGATAACAATTTGTTCTCTAGCATAGCAACTGACTTTATATTAAAGTTTATTATACTACGTTTTCCTATGTCCCACGTTTCAGGTTGCTGGTTGACTTTTCTCAGTTTCTCCGGAAGTCCCCTTTAGATATGATTGTAAAATTAGCAAATGAACTAACAGACCTGGCAGATGTATGTGCTCTTAATGAGTTAGCTGAAAATTGTGGCAAGTCCCTTGTAAGTACACTGTGATTTTCAATATTATTACTTTTTATTTTAAGTAATCCTGAGCATTTCAAAGGGAAAAGATCCTATTTGGTTTTCTCAGTTATTACTTAAATGACCATATTTGTGAGCAACACTCACAAATGGGTAGAGCTATTGTAGCATCTATGATAGAGACATTCTAGGTGTGTCCACAGTTTTCAGGCATTTTTTTATTGAGACCACACACAATGCATTTGTCATTTGTGAACGTCTCTTTGTTTTAAATCTGACGTTTGAATTGCTTTCATAGAGGCTAATAGTAATAGCATGGTTTTTAATTTTCAGAAAGCACTTGGGTGACTTTTACGCTAATTTTGTTAGCTGGATATAATAATAGTACAGCGATATATTCCCCCTTTTAAGGACATTCATACTTTTATATAAAATAAAATAAAATCTCAGGTCATTAATATGTTTTAAAGGATTTTGAGCTTTTGGTGTTTCCAGATAGGTTTCTATTTTTTGCTGTTTCCAGATAGGTTTTTGTTGTTGTTAATCGTCTCCTGAGGATTTTTTTCTAGAGAGTGGAAGGGAAGGCAGGAGGGAGAGAGAGAGAGAGAAAAAAAAAAACACATCGATGTGAGAGAGACACATAAATTGGCTGTCTCCAGCATGGCCTCCCTCCCCCACCTCCCCCTGTCCAGGGATTAAACCTGGAACCCAGGTATGCACCCTTGACTGGGAATCTAACCAACAATCCTTGGGTGCACAGTCTGATGCTCTGACCACTGATGGGTACCAGCCAGGCTGGCAAGTCCTTTTTTTATTTATCACTGAAGCTATTCCTCCTCTTATTTCTCTATATATGTGTCTCCCCCTGAAGTCAGAATCAGTACTTTAACTTCATACAATATTTTGACTCTAAATGTGAAAAAAATGTATTTTTTAAAATCCATAAGTTCTGTCTTAAGCAGTATATTTTCCCTGGAATTACAAGTGTTTTCATAATAAAGTGAATGGGGATGGAAATAATTGCTTTAATCCAATGGGTTTTGAGACAAAAGTTTCTGAAATAAAAAATGCTGGGGTCCAACCCCAGCAGGTCCAGGGGTTCCCAAAGGTGTGGACGGAGTCGGCGAAGAAGGAATGACACGGAGACAGCGTTCAATTCATCAGCAGCTAGCCAGGATTCTCTAGCCAAGTTCTGGTGTTTATTTTCTTGTTACATCTGTATTTATACCAGTTGATTTTAATCCTGTCAATTT
>NW_006295819.1:604704-610886 GCF_000327345.1 Myotis davidii | reverse complement strand
TTTTTAACAAAATAAAAATTCACAATAAAGAATCACAACATTCACATAGGGAAGTTTCTTTCTTTACTATTTCACATACAAATTACATGTAATATTACTGAAATTCTTTGAAAAAACTGATCAATTAATCATTATCAAAATCTCTTCATATCTGCCTATATCTTAATTTGTTATAAAAGCACAACTTTAATAGTGATCATATTATTCAGAACCAACATTTTTTTGAAAACTCCAGTAACTTACAGATTGAAACTAGAATAACTGCAATGGGGATGCATTAACACCCATCTCACTGAATGATTTTTGAGATGGGATACAGTTTATCTATATAAAATACTTAAACAATGTCAGCTACATAGAAACTGCTCTTTAAATATGTTCTATAATTGTTATAAAGATCATAATAGTTAATAATGGTATTGCATTTGGGATCTATTATTTAAAAAAGAGAATACAGACCATTTTAAACAGGAAGGGATTTTCCCCTGAAGTTAGGGAGGGAATAAAACCTCTTAACTAAGTGCCAGGCGGGTAGTTAATCACTTTAACTATGAACAATCTTGCTTAAGCTACATAATCTTTACTCCCTGGAATGGAGATAAGAAATGCCCTAACCTTTGGAATAGAGATTGATAGGATTGGAATCAACTGGTATAAATACAGATGTAACAAGACAATAGGACACAGAACCTAGACAGAGAGCCTAGAGACAGAACCTGGCTATAGAACCTGGATAAAACATGGCAAGAGAACCTGACTAGAACCTGGTGACTGAACCTGGCTGGAGAAACTGGACAGAACCTGGCTAGAGAACCTAGCAAGGGAACATGGCTACAGAACCTGGCTGGAGAACCTAGCAAGAGAACATGGACACAGAACTTGGCTAGAGATTCTGGCTTGAGATCCTGGCAAGGCTGCTGATCAACTGAATGCTGTCTCTGTGTCATTCCTTCTTCGCCGCCTCGGTCCACACCTTTGGGGACCCCTGGACCCGCTGGGACTGGACCCCAGCAAAAAAAGATTTATATTTTAATGCAATAACAATTACTATATAGTGAATTGTAGTATTTCTCAGTTTTAAAACAGTATCCACTAAAATGTTGGACCTATCAAAAGGGAGTAGGTCAAATAAGAAACTATCCCAGCACTTTCTTCTCTGATGTGAATTCATCGCTACTTAGAGGAGTATTTTCCCTTGATTTTTATTATGATTGCTTCCAGTCTTTAGCCTCAAGTGAAAATTGGATTAACACTCATTCTTTAAAGCCATTGGCTGGCATGTTGCCTTATTGTCTTATTCGTGTGACAGTTACTTCTTAAAAAAATTACAGATAGGCCTAGCCAGTGGTTTAGTGGTTAGAGCATTGGACTGTGCACCTGAATGGTCTCAGGTTTGATTCCTGGTCAACAGCACATATCTGGGCCCTAGCCGTCTTGGTCAGGGGATAGAATGTTAGTCTGTGGATGTTTCTCTCTCTCGCTTGACCTCCTCCTCCCTCCCCTCCACTCTCTCTGAAAATCAATGGAAAAAATATCCTCAAGTGAGGATTAACAATAAACAAACACAAATTAAAAAGAAACATAGATGATCAAATTAAGGGAAACTAACCCTGAGAAAAAGTGGATTTCTATATGACTTCCTCAGCAAGGTTTACTGGTACATTACATTTTTAATATTGTTCTGTGGGTTATACAAACAATAAAACATCACCCTCCAAACTGAAACCTTCTGTCTGCCATTTAGCATACCCTTGTGGGAGAGAAATTGTGTTCAGTTGAATCTCTTGGCGACCTGGCTGAGTGCTGCGCAAAACAAGAACCTGAGAGAAATCAATGCTTCCTGAAACACAAAGATGATGATCTGGACATCCCTCCATTGGCGGCAACAGACCCCAGTGCAATATGCACTGCCTTTCATCAATTCGAACAGAAGGTTTTGGGAAAGTAAGTAACTTATGCTTCAAATTTAAAAATTATGAAATAGGTTAAGAGTCAATGATAACAATTACTACCACAAAATATTTGCAGTGTAAAACTTAGAAGCTTTTGTTCTAATGACAAATGAAAAGAAATCATATTTAATGATATAAAATGTTACACAATAAAATACTTGATCAATGATCTGTTGGAATTCATGAAAACAGATATGATCTTCATGAAAAACATTGACACGTATTAAAATGTTATGAAGATATATATTTTGCTATTGCCAGAATTAACTTAATTTTAGTTGATAACCTTATATCACCAATATTTAACTATTTTATATGTATGTATATAGTTTATTTAGGTATATAAGTTTAAACTTTTCAATGACGTAAAAAATGACAAAGGCAAGGTCAAATTGAGTTTACTTAGGAAGTTAGATGTATTTGTGTTTTGGAATTCCTAGTGAAAATGTTGATAATAATTGTTCCTGTAATCCTGTCTGCTACTGAAAAATGACCGACTGTCCTTCTTTTTAAAAATTTAGGTTCATATATGAAATTGCCAGGAGACATCCTTACTTTTATGGCCCAGAGCTCCTGTACTATACTCAGGAATATAAAGGAGATTTGACAGAATGCTGCGAAGCTGCTGACAAAGCCGCCTGCCTGGGCCCAAAGGTATGCCCAGCAGAAGGACAGAAGAGCCAGTTCAGACTCAAACCTCAGATTTGGGGCATCTTATATAGGGCACCTAAGTCTCTGATATAAACTTCTTTACCTTCAAAGAAGCCTTCCTTACTCTTACCCACCCCAAAGATTCTTCACCCTCTTTGAAGGCCTCTGACATTCTTTTTCCTTCTTGGATCTGATAGCAAAAAACCACTGTGGATGTGTCTAAATACCCATCTTATTTTATACTGAAATACAGAAACTCATTAGTTAAATTGCACAGCAAAGAGCCACAGCTTTTGTTTATCATTTTTGGGGATAAAATGATATTGGGGATAAAATTCAAAGTGGAGAATTTCACTGCTACTAGAAGCCTGGGGTTAGTCATTCATCCTATAAATATTTATTATGCACTCATCAAGTTTTATAAGGTATTTATTTTTTAAATATATTTTTATTGATTTCAGAGAGGAAGGTAGATGGAGACATGAGTGAGAATTATTGATCAGCTGCCTTCTACATGCCCCTTCCTGGGGATCAATCTCAAAATGTGGGCATGTGCCCTGGCCAGGAATCGAACCCTGATGTCCTGGTTCTAGGTGGATGCTCAACCACTAAGCGGAATTGTCCAGGCTACTAGGGAGTTTATTGATGTGAGAGTTGGTAAAGGAGGGATTTAAATGAATTTATGCAAAATAAAAAAATCAGTAAAATTTTATTCCCTGGGATATTAGTGTATTTTCCCTTCTGTTCCCTTTTCCCTGGCAATGCCCCCATGCTGGTTGTTGATTATCTAGGGGCTTCCACTATGACCAAACTGATTTTTCCTCCAATGACATAGCAAAATAATTATTTTCCAGCAGTGAGTACTTGGGACTTTAGGTGTACAGTATGTCTTTAGAATTTAATTTTTCATAGTCTCATCTGAACTTAAGAAGGGGTGTTTCACGTAGAATTTTTTTTCTATTTTAATCTCCCCATCATCATTTATCCTCCCTGTAACTTCCTCCACCTCCCCTCACCGTCTTACTCCCCTTAATCACCATGTCCATGAGGTTTTCCTCCCTATTTTTTCTTTTTATTCATGTGAAATTAAACAAACATTCAAAATGATTTCTTTTTCAGTTGGATGCTTTGCAGAAAAAAGTACAGCGTTCAGCTTACAGAGAGGAATTCAAGTGCTCCATGCTCCAAAATAGCGGAGAAAATGCTTTGCGAGACTGGTATTTTAAAAGTAGATTTGTACATTATAATGATGTAAAGGATGATGGTTCAGTTGCCAAAATTGTACATTTTTATCAGTTTTTACACAGTGCTTTTACATACATCTCTTTGGTTGTCTAAAATATAGAGATTTAACACAAGTAAAAAATCCGAGATACTAGAAGCCTGCGGTTAGTCATTCACTCTATAAATATTTATTGTGCACTCATCATGTTTTATAAGGTGACAATTTGCATTATTTTAAATCATATTTTCTCAAGGTACTCAAAAATTGAGAGGATATCTTTTTATCATTTAAGACCAGGTATTTTGAGCCCTATTTATTTGTAAAGATTAGGGATCTTATTCTATTGGTCCATGATTTTTATACAGTTGTAGTCAGGGTCTTTTATTTTATTGCCCCCTGCAATCATCAGAAACTGTCTGCTTATTCTTTTGTTCTGATAATTGAATTCAGCCATCCAGGTCACTTCTCATTTTCTCATGGCTCCTGCTCTGTTCTTAATTTCTTGTGTTGCCTGGGCCTCTATATTTATATAACTTAGCTGGTCCTAGGAGTATCCTTCAGCCTCTGAGCCAATAAATCCCACCCTTGTCCCCAATCCCTCACTTGTTAGTCAACAATTAATTAGACAAATTAATTATCTTTAATCATCACAGAGGATAAAATGAAAAGAAATAAACATTTTGCAATCTCTCCAGAAACCATCATTTAAACTATGTTTCTGCACAACAAAATCAAGCAAATAATCAAAGAAAACCACCCCAATGTGGAACAATGCACATGTAAACAGGCTGTGACTGGTTTGGGGGAAGAAGTATCGTTGATCAGATGTAGGCAAGTCTGAAATGGTTTGTGAAAGCATGTGCATATTAGCCTTTCACATCTGTGATCAGGCTTGAGTCTGTGCTGGATCAATTTCTGGGTAAAAATATGTTAAACTCTATAATCTTAAAAAGTTATGAAATTTATTTTCTCAGCGTCCTTTGGCACTCAGGAGGAAGGCTTTTAATTAGATAAAAAAAAATAACTGGAGTTTGGCCTTTCCAGTTTATAAAGTGCTTTCCTATGCATCATCTAATTTAATTCTCACCACAGTCCTTTGATGCAGCACGCGATGGGTCTCTCCAAGACTGAAGCTCAGAGATTCTAAGTAACTATCCAAGGATCACACTGCTAATGAGCAGTAAAATCATATCTGGAAGTCAGATATGGAATCCAAACCTGATGCTTCTCAGATGTCCCCTCTTTCAGAATCCTCTATGATTTCTAATTTTATGAATCGCTTCTTTCTACCCACCACACACACTTTGAATAGATAATTCTGCCCTAAGCAAATATTTTGCCCTAAGATAACTTGGTTTAGAATTAGCACTAAAATATGAACTAATGAATTTTACAAATTATTTACATATTTTATTTTGTCCTCAATTTACTTGTTATAAGTAGTGTTTTCGTAGTGCTTTCACATAAAATATTGCATGTTAACAAATTGTGATGGGGAATTTTTCTTTTAGGTTTGTATCTGATCTAACCAAGAGATTTCCTAATGCTGACTTTATGATGGTTTCCAAATTGGCAACAGATTTTACCACAGTCCACAAGGAATGCTGCCAAAGTGACATGCTTGAATGTGCAGACGACAGGGTAAGGAATGCTCAGTATTCTCTTTGGTGTCTTTGCTTTGGTAACATGCTCAGTGGGTACAATGAATCTATTTAGTATAATTGGTGACAGCAGACAGTGAATTGTAATGTCTTGTATGTCTAATATTCTCAATTCTTTCTCTGCTTTGTGGCATGTTATGTATGTATGTATGTATGTATTTATTTATTTTTTGTAAACTTGGCTATCCCACTCACAAAATGGTCTGATATATATATATATTCACTAATTTGTAACCCCTTTCAGTCATATTCTACCTGATGCAAAGGTAGATTTCTATGAAGATTTCTTTGAGGACATGGGTAGAGTTGTAGAAGAGCTGGTGCCTGAAGACATTGTTGGAAATTATGTAATTTTTCTGTATATATCCTCCCTTAATACACAAATATTTAGCAGAATATATCTCCCCCCCAATGTAAATATATAACTAATTATCAGAATCCTAATCTCTCAGAACACTTTATGGAAAATTTAAGGCAAATATTTTACATGTGTAAGTAGGGCCTGTGACTATGCTCTTGACTAATTTTTCAAAAATCCCTTGCACTGTATCTAGTTATTTGCTTACACAATGCCTGCACTTAATGTCAGAGAATATTTGAAAAAACAATATAGGTTTTATATATATATATATATATATATGTGCTTTATTTTTCAATTACTGTGTACATTTAGTATTATTCTGTGTTGCTTTC
>NW_006295819.1:603231-604372 GCF_000327345.1 Myotis davidii | reverse complement strand
TTAATCAAGTGGAAATATTTTAGTAGTGCTAATCTGAATCTACAGATTTAAGAGCATTGATTGAAAATGTTCTTAGAAAGCAGGTTGGTATGTATATGGTCTTAGAATACAGTGGACATGTTCTGCCAACATAATAAATGTCTAGAGAAAAACCATAACGATGTCAATTCATTTTGATTAACTTTCATCAATTAACTTACAGGCAGATCTTACAAAGTACATGTGTGAAAATCAAGCATCAATCTCTCCTACATTGAAGGAATGCTGTAATAAGCCTGTGTTGGAAAAATCTCACTGTCTTGCTGAGAAGACAGGTGTTGATTCAACTGCTAACCTGGCTGCTAACCTGGCTGTAGTAGCTGCTGGTTTTGTTGAAAAAAACGACATTTGCAAAAACTATATGGAGGCAAAAGATGACTTCCTGGGCAAGTAAGTGTATGAAGAATTATCCTTTCATAGCATTGCTGTAGTCTGAGGATTTAGAAAACATCTTTAGCCTTTCCTTTGGAGGTGTAAGAGTTGTTGCCTGCAATGCTTATTCATCCTTTCCTTTCTGAGCCTTTCAACATTTTTGCAAAAAGTTAATAATTTTAAAGAATAGTTACAAAATAATACAGCTCATGGCAAAAGCTAAATCAATAGAAAAGAGAATACAAAGTTTTAAGTAGACTTTTCTATCATCCCTCCCTCCTCATTCCTTGCTCCCTAGGAATATTTCTGGGAATATCTCTAGAAACATTATGTATATACATGAATTGTATACATATTATTCAAGTATTTATTCAAATACTATTTCTTGAACATACCATGACTTACATGAGTGAATATAAGTCATACATCTTTATATCTCTGTATCTCCCTCTGTATCTGTCTGACAGCAGCATAGAAGTATAAAGAGAAGTATGGAGTCTGCTACCAGGTGCCCTATATTTGTTTGTAAATATCAGCAGTTTCATAGCATGACAAGGCAGCATTTAGTTAAAAGATAAAAGAAATAGCCCTGGCTTACATGCATGGCTCAGACCTGGTTAGAGTGTCTGCTGGAGAACCAACATGTCTTGGATATGCATTCTGGCCAAGGGCACGTAGCTGGGTTGCAGGTTCCTTGCCCTGCTTGGGGTGTATGGGGGGGGCTACCAAT
>NW_006295819.1:600638-602807 GCF_000327345.1 Myotis davidii | reverse complement strand
TATTTATGTGAATTTTCTTGCTTCTTTGTTCAACTAAGTCTATTTTATTTTCATCTTAATTAGGTTTTTGTATGAGTACTCAAAAAGGCATCCTGACTACCCTGTCTCATTGCTACTGAGACTTGCCAAGAGGTATGAAGCTACACTGGAGAAGTGCTGTGCCTCCACTGATGTTCAGGCATGCTATTCCAAAGTGGTAGGTTTCTCAAAGGAAGAATGAAATGCAGCTCTTTGGTGATTTCAACGTAAAGAGAGAAAAATAATGCCAGAATGCAAAATTTTCTATAATGCAATTGAGCCATTCTCTTGAGATAATTTCAATTTTGTGCTCTTAAACATTTTAGGAAGAATGACATTAATAGAATGGTTAATAAAAACCTAGAAAATTCAAGAGAAAATGGTTCGAATGCTGCAAGCTCTAATTTCAAAATCTTGACCAATCCTTCTATTTTTTCAAGGTCCTGAGAATGAAATAAGGTGAATATAAATGTTAATGAAAAGTGATGTAATTTAAATATGGAGAGAGTTAACCTGATTTCAAGGTTTCTCAAGTATCAAGAATTAAGATCTTAAGGGTATTTGTGAAATCCATTCATTTAAAAATTTTTAAAATATTTTTGAGAAGGTTTAGGAATTTCATATAATAAAGAGGTAATATGCAAATTGACCATCACACCCTTGCACGAGATGGCCATCCCCATGTGGTCACAAGATGGCCACCACAAGATGGCCGGCAGGGGAGGGAAGTTGTGGATGAGCAGGCTTTCAGGGTCTGGCAGTTAGGGGCGACTGGATCAGCAGGGGATGGCAGTTGTGGGTGACCAGGCCAGCAGGGGATGGAAATCAGGGGCGATTGGGCCAGCACGTTAAGGCAGTTGGGGGTGACTAGACCTGTAGGAGAGGGCAGTTAGGGATAACCGGGCCTGCAGGGGAGGGCATTTTGGGGTAACCAGGCTGACAGGGAAGGGCAGTTGGTGGTGATTGGGCTGGCAGGGGAGGGCTTTTGGGAGCAATCCGGCTAGCAGGGGAGCAGTTAGGCATCAATAAGGCTGGCAGGGGAGTGGTTAGTGGGTGGTCAGGCTGGCAGGCAGAAGTGGTAGGAGCCAGCAATCTCAGATTGTGAGAGGGATGTCCCATATTGTAGAGGGTGCAGGCTGGGGTGAGGGACACCTCCCCTGCGACCCCAAAGTTTATGCACTAGGCCTCTAGTTGATATATAAGAAATTAAGTAAGGAGAGTAAATTTGTTCTGGAGAATTTTTAGCATATTTTGCTATGCTCAGATGGCATTTTAGCAAGCTTAAGGTATTTAGCACTTTTAATAAATGTAGTGGTTTCCAAAGTTTAGATTTAGAGGGAAGTCATTTTTTTCCTCTACCAAGAACTTGCTATATGGTAGGCACCATGCTGAATTCATGATGAAGGTGAAATCTCTTACTTCAGAGAGCTCAGAATCCAGCTGGAGAGATGTCTTTATAATAAAAATAATGCTTATAATCATAGCTATAATTTCTTGAGCTTTGACTGTGCTCCAAGCTATGCAGTTTGGAGGTACCTGAGAAGATTTGCATCAAAGATTTATTTATATGACTTTGGACAGAAAGGAAGAAACCTGCATCTGGTCCTCTGGTGGAATCCTGTAAACACAATTCTTTTATCTTTTAGTTTGATGAATTTCAGCCTCTTGTGAGTGAGCCACATGAATTAGTAAAAAAAACCTGTGAAGTTTTAGGAAACCTTGGAGAGTATGGCTTCCAAAATGTGTATGTATTTTTGTTTTTGACTAATTTTTTTCCTGATCAATTTGTAATGTTTTAAGACTTTATGTATATATTAGAGGCCCAATACATGAAATCCATGTTAGAGTAGGCATTACTTTCTCCACCCGTCAGCACTGGCTTTCCTCTGGTACCCAAGATCCAGGCTTCCCTCTGGCTGCTGGCAGGCACCTGGGACTTGTGTTTCCCTCATAGCCCCAGCTTCATATGGAAGGACATATGGAAGGACATCTGGTCTAACTAGTATGTTATGCTTTCATTATTATAGACTAGAGGCCCGGTGCACAAAAATTTGTGCACTCGGGGGAGGGGGGAGTCCCTCAGCCTGGCCTGTGCCCTATCGCAGTCTGGGACCCCTCAGGGGATGACCACCTGCTGGCTTAGGCCTGCAC
>NW_006295819.1:597281-599464 GCF_000327345.1 Myotis davidii | reverse complement strand
TCCAATCCTATTGGATCAGGTACAGATCCTCCCATTGTATAGACCAGAAAACTCATCCATATCTTTCTAATTTAGCAGAGTGCTGCTACACAGGGGTGGGCAAGAGTAGGTTTACAGTGGTGAGTAAGCTAAACATAGTTAATAAATCTGTGGTAATAATCCTAACCTACATGTGTTTTTCCAGATGAACAACTGTAATTCCACTTCAATCCACCCTGTATATTAAGCTCTAAGTAGGTTTTATTGATAGAAAGAAGCAATTAATAAATACATGAATGTCACTGAATTATAGTAAGCTAAATCACTTTCCTAAGGTTATATAGAACACGTGGAATTCAAAATTAGGCTTACCTTGTTGCTTAAGACAAGGTCTCCCAACTTTACCTCATGGTGGAAATAACTTCATGAATGGAATATTATTGTAATTGATTTTGTCTAGGTTCTCTGCTTCACCTACTATGCTAGAAAAAGTTGTTTCTTGCCTGGCTGAGAACTCATGGACTCTTTTGTTGCAGGGTCTTAGTTGATTACACCAAGAAAGTACCCCAAGTGTCAACTCCAACTCTTGTGGATTTCTCAAGAAAATTTGCAAGAGCGGGCAGCGAGTGTTGCAAGCTCTCTGAATTACAAAGAACAGCTTGTTCTGAAGACTATGTGAGTCCTTTAAAATTTAATAAATCAACAATGATGAATTTTGGCCTTGAAACATTTACAAAATTAACTTTCAGAAGCAAGAGTGTATAGTGTGTGTGTGTGTGTGTGTGTGTGTGTGTGTTTATGTGTGTGTGTTAGAGTCAGGAAGGACTTGGTTGCCCACATTATCCTGACTATCAGAATCAGGATTTAGATAAGATTCTTGAGATGATAAATTATGCTGAATAAAATTCCATGAATTTTTAATGTTTCATCCTGACATGAAAATATATTTACTTTTTGGGGTGACTTTCCCTGAATACATCAATAAATGACTGCTTTCTCCCCAATCCAACACATACCTAGGAGTCACCTCAAATTATTTTAATAAATTATTTTCTCAAATGATTTATTCTGCTAATGTAGGCATATTTAATAGAGAAAGGACTTCTAAATGTCCCTTAATACTTGAAGTAAACAAATCACTCCCTCAAATCAACCTTGCATTCAGCATTGCTAGTTAAAACACAACACTTTTTTTGGTCCAACGGAAAGTAGAAGTTCGAGAAAACTTTTTATTATGCTTCTTTTGAATTTCTGCTCTACTCTCTGTTCTTCAGCTGTTCAAGGTCCTGGATAGGTTGTGTGTGGCACATGAGAAGTCACCAGTGAGCGACAGAGTTACCAAATGCTGCACAGGGTCATTGGTGAACAGACCATCATGCTTTTCTGCTCTGGAGGTTGATGAAACCTATGTTCCCAAAGAATTAAGTGCTGAAACATTCACCTTCCATGCAGATGTATGCACACTTCCCGAGCCTGAGCAACAAGTCAAGAAACAAACGTGAGGAACATTTCATTCCTGCATATGTTTGTAATCTTGATACTGAGAACTGTCCATTGAATGGGTGACTTCTTCTGAAGTAGTAATTAAATTCCTTAGAAAAGTGATTAAATTCCTTAATATGTAAGTATTGGCCATGTGAAAGTGATAAAAGTGTCAAAATTAAAATGGATAGATTTTTGTTTTCCATATAAAAAAGAAAGAAAGAAAAAGAAAAGAAAGGTACAACAAAACTATATTATAATTTGGCCTAGAAATCATTCAGAATAATCTTATTTTTTAAAATCTTTTTCAGAGAAAGGAAGGAAGAGAGAGAGTGAGATAAAGGATGAGTGATAAGAGGGATTCACTGAATGGCTGCCTCCTGCATGCCCTCTATTGAGTGAGCCCAGAGCCCCGGCATGTGCCCTGAACAAGAATTCTAATACTGAGCTCCTGGTTCATGGGTTGCCACTCAACCACTGCACTACACTGGCCAGGCAAGAAAAATCATGTAAATAAAGACTGCAGTAGAATAATATCTTATCCAGGTCCAACTGAAAAAGCTGAACAATTAACTGATTCATTTGTACAGATAGCAAGTAAGTTAGTGAAGTCTTAGAAGAATATATATCTAGGCATAAATGATTTTAAGTTGTTTTTCTGTGCTATGGCAACCCGCAGGCAAGGCAAACCTCTGAGATATAACTTTTGTGAAAGGAATTTA
>NW_006295819.1:595088-595906 GCF_000327345.1 Myotis davidii | reverse complement strand
AAGGCAAGTGGGGGAGTTTATCTTTAAATGTCTGAGTCATTTACTGTTTTTTCCTATGACTTGACATTAATATTTGTATGTCTTTGGGCACAATGGGTGTCAGCAAGTTTCCTTCTAGAGTTTCTAGTACTAAGCTGGTATAAAGGGTGTGAAGCATACAAAATTAGTTTGTAATCATCAATGTCTATATAAATGTTCATTTATCCTAATAATGATGCTAATACTTCCCCAAAATTTGTCTTTTCTTTGTATTCAGGGTCCAAAACTTGTTGCTTCATGTCAAGCTGCCTTAGCTTAAAATCAACATAATCACTGTCATGTCAGGTAACTATTCTTGGATTTTCTTTTTAAAAATAGTGATAATAGTTAATATTTTAAAAGCTAAGAGCCATAAGGTCTAGAGCCAATCACTATTTTTAGGGCCCTTGTGTAGATGAACTTATTTAATTCTCACAATAGTTTTCTGAATTGAGTTCCATTATTATTCCCGTATTTCAGATGCAAAAATGAACGCACAGATCAACCACAGACTGCGTAGTTTACCCAAGGATCACTGGGCTTCTGAGAGGTGGAGCCAGAATTTAAAGTTGAAACCAGATGTTGACAGTTAATTGCTTCTTGTTTTGACCTAGTGTGATAGGGTAGACAGAGCCATTGAACTAAGCAATGATTCACAGGGGATTACTTCAGGAATTAGGCTGGACCATATGCATTTTTGCAGGGTAAAAAGTTGAATGACAATGATTGTACAAGGTTCAACTTAATAACTCAATACCAAATTCATGTCATTGGAGAATATGATAAATCTAATGTGTGAA
>NW_006295819.1:592566-594564 GCF_000327345.1 Myotis davidii | reverse complement strand
CCCAGGATGGCCCGGCCCCCAGAGGCCAGCCTGAGAAACCCTAACAGTGCACCAATACCTGCACCGGGCCTCTAGTATCTACATATTGTGCATTCAGGAAAGGGAGAACTTTCTGTCTCTGCAAATTTGGTGTTTCCAAAATGGTTTGTTTTAGTCCTAATGGTAAGATTTTATTCCTTGAGGTCTAAGTTGGGAAGACACATTGTTTGTTTGCAATTATGAAGGTAAAAAATAGATATTTAGTGAAAAACTTGGAGGAGTGATGATGGAAGCTTGTGACTCTGAAGCCTGAGGAGTAGGATGACATCACTGATGAAGAGAGGACTTTATAATACCTAGTGGAGTGTCATCTCCCCTAGCTCAGTAGAATTTAGCTGCCATGAGTTGAAGGAAAGCTTGAATTATTTTCACTGGTAAAAATGGAAATTGCAGAAAGACAGTCTAAGCTATTTGACATTCAATTAAAAATATTTGAATGAGGGAAGGTGGGGGAAGAGTGAGGGGTTAAGATATCAAACAAAGGTCTTATATGCATACATATGAGCATAACCAATGGACACAGATGGGGGGTTGGGGAGGGGGTTGCAGGTGTCCAAGGATAGATCAATGGGGGAAAATGAGGCTTATATAATAAAGAACTTAAATCAAAAAATAAAATAAAAAGATTTTAAAATGCACAATATTGTACAAACAGTACTTATATTTGTACTTTTATTTTTCAGCTTTCCCTGAAAGAAAGAGAAATGAAGACCCGTACCTTATTCATCTGTTTTTAATTTCATGGTCCATCTAAAAAACATACAATTTAAAAAATATTTTGCCTCCGTTCTTGGTGATAAAATTAATGAAACAAATTTAAAAATCTAATATAATGCTTGAGAACTGTTATTTTTCAGAGTCGTTGCCAGCCTGAAAATTTTGTAGTCTCGCTGTTCCCTTTTCCCCCGATTTCATTGCACAACTTCTCATTCCTTTGGGATCATTAATTAAAAGAAACATTAATACTCTTCTGAGTTATGGATTATAAACATTGAAAGTAACATTTTAGCATTATTATAATTCTGGAAAAAGAGTAAATATTGTGGTACAGGTACGGTATATGAAACATGGTGTGTCTTTACCACTATAACTTTCTAAGCAATGTGAAGCACAAAGAAGATAGAGATGATTGTAAGGATAGTTATTTGTGTGGGGAAGAAAACACTGATCCTGAAAGAAATTTAAAAGTCTAGGATGACAATATGTTAAAAGTATAATAAATTTAACAAGTTTGTAGAATGGAGGAAGTATAAGAGTTGGAAGATATTTTCTTATAAAAATTAGATGTTGCCGAAACCGGTTGGGCTCAGTGGATAGAGCGTCGGCCTACGGGCTGAAAGGTCCCAGGTTCGATTCTGGTCAGGGGCATGTACCTGGGTTGCGGGCACATCCCCACTGGGGGATGCGCAGGAGGCAGCTGATCGATGTTTCGCGCTCATCGATGTTTCTGACTCTCTATCACTCTCCCTTCCTCTCTGTAAAAAATCAATAAAATATATTTTTAAAATTAAATGTCATATTTAATATTGAGCCTCTTTTCACTGTTTCTAGAGGTAGTCACATATGCCAGATCATTGTCTATGAATTTACACACTTAAAAGTAATTTATAGCCTTGTTACTTTTTATTATTATAGTATTGGTTTTATATTGTACATGGTATTCTGCAACTTGTTTATTTTGTCCTTAATAATTATGCTTTACTTGAGGCCTGGTGCACAAAAATTTGTGCACTCGGCAGTGGGGGCTCCCTCAGCCCGGCATGTGCCCTCTCGCAGTCTGGGACCCCTCAGGGGATGACCACCTGCTAGCTTAGGCCTGCGCCCTGGGGTATTAGGCCTAAGATGGCAATCAGACATCCCTTTGGCAGCCCGGCAGACCTCGGGGGATGTCCACTTGCCAGCGGGGAGCAGACCTAAGCTGCAGTCAGACATCCTTAGCACTGCTGAGGAGGCAGGAGA
>NW_006295819.1:586232-592523 GCF_000327345.1 Myotis davidii | reverse complement strand
TCTCAGAAAGTGCCCAGCCTCTCCTTTTCTTCTTTTCTTTCTTTTTTTTTAATTCTGGGATTTATTTACCTTCTATAGCTGTCACTGGAGCTAAGAGCCGGCTCCAGCTCTGAGGCCCGGCTCCAGCTCTGAGGCCATGGCTGGCTGATAGCAGGTATCTGGGGTTTGTTTGGCTTCTATAATTGAAATATTGTTGCATCCGGAGCTGTTGCTTCTGGAGCTTTTGCTTCCAGAGCTCAGAGCCGGGCCGTGGCAGGCGGGGAACCTGGGCTTCCTCCATCACTGGAGCAAGCAAGCCTCATGTTTGCTTCAGCTGCATGGCTGCTGGCTGCCATCTTTGTTGGCAGTTGATTTGTATATCGCCCTGATTAGACAATGGGAAGCGTAGCGGAGGTATGGTTAAGTACCCTTTTTGTCTTTTATTAGATAGGATAGTTTTGTTTTAAGTATGATGCTTGCAAAAGATTTTGGTACCAAAATCTTAAAGACAAAAAGGCTCCTTTTGCATCTGGAGGGTTACGTTCTACTTTCTCCCCCATCCACACCCGGCCCTGACTTTGTCCTCATGTTAGTTATATCAAATACTTTCCCCATTTATTGCCATCATCACAAAGGGGTAAGAGGGCCTGGGAAGGGTGAAATGGAGATGGAGTGGCTTGTTCAGTATCTCAGAGGCAGACCTAGAAGATTTTTGAGTAAGATGTTTCTACATAACTGGACCCACACGGGACTTGGTCTGCGTACCCTTGCCTGGAGTGTCTTGCTGTTCAGACATCAAGTGGGACTTAAACCTTTTGGAAAACATTCTACAATATGGGACCCTGGAGCCTAGCTTCCTCCAATTTCTGCAGGGTCAAGCAGATCCCCTAAATTTCCTGAACACTTGAGTCTAAGAGTGGTCCAGAAGCCCAGTGCCCTCCCTTGTTCTGAGACAGCGGCTATTGTCTGGCTCTCACTGCATGTCTTTTGCTACACAGATTGGGCAACCAGAACCTGCAGGCACACAGATGTGACTGTGTGTGAGTGTGTGAACTGTTTTTCTCATTTCTCATCAGGAGGTACATGATAGCCACATGATTTATCACCAGGGATTTTAAGACGGAGCAGGTGGTTCAGTGTACTGATGTCTCTGCCCCTGCTCCAGAACCGCAATTTATTCTGCATTAACATTTTCTTAAATCCATCATTCAAACAACAAATAAAGATTTGATTGTTAATGTTTTCCAAAATAAATATTAATACTTTTGCTTATTTTTAAGTATCCTGTGAATATAAATAATATTCATCATTTGTAGCATACATCTGAATTTGCTGGTTGAAAGAGTTACTCTTGGCATCTATATTTCTTTTGTGCAGATTCATAGTTAAGTTGCTTTACTCTAGTGCTTTTTCATTTATAGATTTTTCATGTATAAAAGGTAAATTCTATTATGATGAGAGGGTACTCTTTATCAGAGATTTGGCTCTAATGAGTTACATAACTCTCAGCAAATTATCTTTCTTTTCTAGGCCTCTGATTTCTTTCCCACAGATGGGCTTGAATGAAATAAATGAGATGATCTCTAAAGTCTCCTTCAGATTCTGTTATTTGCCATGCTGGCAAACTATTATTCTTACACTAGGGGCCCGGTGCACAAAATTCGTGCATGGGAGGGGTCCCTCAGCCCGGCCTGCACCATTTCCAATCTGGGACCCCTCTCACAATCCGGGACTGCTGGCTCCTAACTGCTCACCTGCCTGCCTGCATTATGGCCCCTACCCCCTCTGCCTGCCTGCCTGATGCCCCTAACTGCTTCCCTGCCTGCCTGATAACCCCTAACCACCTCTGCCTGATCGCCCCTAACCTCTCTGCCTGCTGGCCTGATCATCCTTAACTGCTCCCCTCCCAGCTGGATCACCCCTTACTGCTCCCCTGCCTGCTGATCACCCCTAACTGCCTCTGCCTGCCAGCTGATTGCCCCTAACTGCCCTCCCCTGCCGGCCTGGTCACTCTTAAGTGTCCTCCCCTGCCAGGCTGATTGCCTGTAATGGCCTCTGCCTTGGCCCCCACCACCATGGCTTTGTCCAGAGAACATCCGGATGGATGCCTGGCCTAATTAGCATATTACCATTTTATTAGTATAGATAACATATATGCTCCTAAAAAGTTATATTATTTTACATGCTTTAAATTATACAGTACATATTCAACCTCTTTTACCTTGTTTTTGTTTTTTTTCTAAATATATCTTATTGATTTTTTTTAACAGAGGGAAAGGAAGAGGGATAGAGAGTTAGGAACATCAATGAGAGAGAAACATTGATCAACTGCCTCCTGCACACTCTCACCTGGGGATGTGCCCGCAACCAAGGTACATGCCCTTGACTGGAATCAAACCTGGGACCCTTCAGTCCACAGGCCAATGCTCTATCCACTGAGCCAAACCAGTTAGGACCCCCGCCCACTTTTTTTTTTAAAGATTATCCACATTTGTAGATATGGCATTAGTTCATTTTTCCATTGATTTTTAGAAACAATGAAAGGGAAAGGGTTAGAGAAAGAGAAACATCAATGTAAGAAACATCCCTTCAGTTGCCTTCCTTAGGAGCCCCGACCAGGGATCCAACTTGAAACCCAGTATGTGCCAGGTATGTGCCCTGACCTAGAATTGAGCCTGCAACCTTTCCGTGCACAGGACCTCACTCACACTCAACCACCCTATCCACTTCAGCCCGGCCATTATACAATTTCTGGAATTTTATTTCAATTAATTCTTGCAAAGTCTGTGGGTTAGGTAATATTCACATTTTGCTGATGAGGGAAAAAAAAAAACAACCTCTTCATTTTGAGACGTTATTCTTCACTCGTTGCTGCATTTCCCTGCCAGCTCTAGAAAGGCTCTTGACGGCAATTTCACTGGGTATCCAGAGTCAGAAGCATTCTCCTCACCACCACCCTCTCCAAAGCCTCCTCTGGAAGGCACTGAGCTAGGTAATGGGAGACAATGACAGGATTTGGACCACTGGAGCCACCATACCTACCTCTCCTCTCTGCCTTTCCCTGCCACTGGAGATAGACCAAGGTTTGCAGCACAAGCACTGTGGACACAGGAAGTGCTGTGGTTTTCCCCTCTCCAGAGCTGCTGTCACAGCCTGGAGGTAATAGGGCTGCCCTGGAAGTCCTCCGCACACCTCTCATGGGGGCAAACATGGTGGTGGACTAGGTGATGGAACTGCTATTTTTAGATACTTTTAAACACCCCAGCGCTGAGGTAAGACTTCGCTTCTTGATTCTGATTCTGCTTCTCGACTGTGGGACATGTATAAACAATCCTTAGGCATGCATCACTTTCCCTCCTGCCGGTGGCCTTAAATTCCGCATGTACATACCCCCGCCCCCTGCTGGGTGTGAGCACCACATCTGCGGGAGAGCATCGGTGGCCAGGACATTCTCTGCATTATCTAGGCTCCTGTGTCTTTGGTTGAGCTGGCTGTTCTGCTTGCTTTGCTCCCCTGCCCTTTTACCCTCGTCAACGTTGGGCCTTGAAAATACCTTGGTCCTCAGGTTTAGCTCAGGTGGTATTTGGGAGGGTGTCAGACTGCCCGTGTTTGACAGCAGTTCTGGAGACCGAGCAGGTCAGGATGGCTTCGTGATTCCTAAACCCCTCCTCTTAGGTCCTTTTTCTAATGGGAGTTAGGTTGCCCAGGTTTGACATATTCGGTTTAGGATTCACCTATTAGGACATGACATATTTGCATGGAACAGCTTTTGCGAGGAGAAGAATCAGCAGTGAAAGGAACCAACGGCAGATTTGGAACCCCTAGACTGGGAACCTCGCTCACTCCCCAAATGTCTCCCTTGGTGGCCGGCCTAGGCATGTGGGATGCTTGGAAGGCAAGCTTCCCGCCTGCTCCACCAGCTTCGTGGCTCCAGCGGGTGCCTCCATCTTTGTAGCAGAGTGATGGTTAATTTGCATACTACCCTTTTATTATATAGGACTAGTAGCCCGGTGCGCAAAAATTTGTGCACTCGGGGGTGAGGGTGAGGGGTGGGGCCAGACCCCTCAGCCCGACCTGCACCCTCTGTCATGTCCCTGGACCCCGGCCACTCCTGGCCTAGGCACAGGCCTACAGGCTTGGATGGCCTGGCGTGAATGAGCAAGCAGCTAAGGGGCAGGAACTTCTGCTGCGTTGCCATGGCAACATGGCAGAAGTTCTGGCCTTACTCCCAGCTCCCTGAAGCCCACCCCGGGAAAGTTCCCCCCTGCTCCCAGCAGCCTGGCGCCCCTCTCCTGGCTGCATACCTCCTGCTCCAGGGCCGTTTGTGGGCGTGGCCGGTGGCAGATCAGTGCATTAGCACCTGCCAACCCGGGAGCCCCATGGGAGGGCCATTTGTGGGCATGGTCGGTGGTGGATCGCTGTGGTCCCGCCTGCCGCCTGGATCGCAGATATCAGGCCCAGATGGCAGCAGGGTCAGGCGGGATGGCGCTGTCCCACCCTGCCTGCAGTATGCAAATTAGCCGCCATCTTTGTTGGCAGTTAATTTGCATATCTTCCTGATTAGCCAATGGGCAGCGTATTGGAGGTATGGTTAATTACCCTATTTGTCTTTTATTAGATAGGATATTTGCTGTTTCCTCCTGTGAAAACTTGATGATTCCCCCTCCTGTGATGTCAGGCTTAGCCACATGGCTCATGTGTCCTTTCCTGTGGGAAGGTTATACCTCCCAGCTCAGTGATGTCAGGTGTTACAGACATTGGCCACAGGAGTGTAAGTGGAAGTTGTGTGCCATTTCTGTCCAGAAGCTCTAAGAAGAGACATCCTATGTCCTGCTCTCTCTCTTTTCCCTCTGCCACAACAGTGACAAAGTTCTACATAGAGGCTCCTTTGTACCCAGATCATGAAGGGAAGGGCATGTGGAGCACACACTAATCACCAGTTCACAAAAAAAGTAAAAATACTTTTGTTGTTGTAAATGCTGTAAATCTCTGAGAGATTGGGGTTTTTATTATTGTAGTATAAGCTAGTAAAAGAAGATTGGTATATAAACTCATCAATAATTGCATATAAGTTCCTAATTAAATTTTAAGATAATTAAAATTTAATATAAAACTCATAAAGGCTATGTATATACACATATATATGTGTATACGCTTATCTACATTAAGGAAATGAATTATAAAATTAAAAATACAACATAAGTATAACATTTACATTAAGGAAATTGACCTATATATCTACTCAGAATATTCCTTGCAGTTTCTACCTTAAATCCTTGAATGGCCCTTCCCAGTGAAAATGAATATTTTACAAAAGCAATTCTTCATTTCTAAGATACTACATGTATACTCTGTATGGTAATATCCCTTAGAGATTCAATATTTTCAAAGATGAACTGAAGAGTCAGTCTTCTCCTAAAGCAATATGATTTCCTGACTCTCTGTTATTGTCATTTGAAGGCTGGTTAAAGGAACTGAAAAATATTAAATCTTGCCAACACTGCATGTTTGGCACAAGTATATTGACTCATTTTTCTCCTTGCATCCCACAGCAAAGGGGACATGAAAATCCATTGTGTGTGGCAATGACTTGCCTTCATGACTTGTATCTTCAATATAATCAAGGTAACTTTTGCAGCAGTTTCACTACAGTGGGGTCTTGACTTACGAGTGTCCCGACTAACGAGTTTTTCGAGAAATGAGCCATATCTCGGTGGATTTTTTGCTTTGAGCTGAATTGCGAGCTAAAATTCGAGTTACGAGCCAGCTTCAGATACCCCATTGCTAGTTGGCACAGCAAACATCACAGTGATTTGACATACGAGTAATTTGAGTTACCAGCTCTGACATGGAATGAATTAAACTCATAAGTCAAGGCCCCACTGTACTTTATGTACTTTTCCTTCATTTGTTTACTAGCGCATTAATTTTTGAAACCAATCCTATCTAATAAAAGAGAAACATGGTAATTAGCCGCACCTTTGCTACGCTTCCCATTGGCTAATCAGGGTGATATGCAAATTAACTGCCAGCCAAGATGGCGGCCGGCAGCCAGGCAGCTTGAAGGGAACATGAGGCTTGCTTGCTTCAGTGACGGAGGACTCCAACGTTCCCCGACTGCAGCCGCCGGCCTCTGAGCTTGCAGTTTCAGAAACTCTGTAACAAATACCACCGGACTTCAGCCAGTAGATTCGCAACATTGTAAGCAAAGTCCAGAAACCTACTTTCAGCAGCGGAGGCCTAAGAGCTGGAGCCAAGCCTCAAAGCTAAAGCTGGCCCAGATTAAAAAAAAAAAAAGGAAAAAAAGGAGCG
>NW_006295819.1:567660-585735 GCF_000327345.1 Myotis davidii | reverse complement strand
ATCAGCCCTGCTCTGAGCCCGACCAGGGGCTGCACCTAGGGATTGGGCCTGTCCTCTGCCACCCAGGAGCAGGCCTAAGCCAGCAGGTCGTTATCTCCTGAGGGGATGACAGCAACCGGTGACCTGCCTTGGTCTGGTGCCCCCGCTCACCTGCTCCACCATCCCACCATGGCCGACATCCACCACGTTCCCCTCTCTACCACCTGCTGCCGATGCCCACCATGTTCCCCTCTCTACTGCCTGTTGCCGACGCCCACCATGTTCCCCTCTCTACCGCCTGCTGCCGATGCCCACCATGTTCCCCTCTCTACTGCCAGTGGTCAGCACACGTCATAGTGACTGGCTGTTTGGTTGTTCTGCTGTTCGGTCTATTTGCATATTAGGATTTTATATATATACTAGAGGCCCAGTGCATGAAATTCATGTATGAGGGGTGGTTCCTCAGCCCAGCCTGCACCTTCTCCAATCCAGGACCCCTCGGGGGATGTCTGACTGCCAGTTTAGGCCTGATCCTGCTGTGGAATGCTGCCGCCGACGCCCACCATGTTCCCCCCTCTCTACCACCTCCTGCTGATGCCCACCATGTTCCCCTCTCTACCGCCTGCTGGCATTGCCCACCATGTTCCCCCCTCTCTACCACCTGCTGCTGATGCCCACCATGTTTCACAAGCGCCCCCATCATGGTCAGCACACATCATAGCGACCGGTTGTTCAGTCTTTCCACTGTTCAGTCTATTTGAATTTAGCCTTTTATTATATAGGATGTTTGGAGTTTACTTTTATATGGTCTTATTATCTCATATTCTTTTCTTTGTAGCCCATTTTCTATTGGCTTCTAGTTTTACAGATTTGTGAGAGCTAAAATAATCTAGTTTGTTATGCTGGAAACAGAAACCTCCAATACTATTATTTCTTTTCATCTTTGTTGTAACTTTGGTTGTGTGTTCTCTTTTCAATTAAAATTTCTTGTGCTTTCTTTCTTTTTTTTCTTGATTAATTTTGCCAGAGGTTTGGAGATTTTATTAATATTTTTAAAGAACCAGATTTTGTGTGTAATGAATTTCTGTTTTATCTTTTCCATTTCACCAACTTCTGCTCTTATATACATATTTTATTTTTCACATTTATTACTCCTCCACCTGCCTTCTAAATTTCCTTCTAAAGTCCCCAGATAGAATTTAATAGGAATTAGTTGACAGAAAAGAAATGCAATTTTCATAACCCTAGTCACAGCTTTATAAAAAGCAGAAGAATGCACTTGAACATGAGAGACAATAACTTAAGAACCAACTAATATAAAAAATAATATTTTTTTGGAATCTAACTTTTATTTTTTAGGGAAGAAAAGTACGAAATTTATTTTTTAAAAAAATCTTTCCTCTCCTCCTCTGTCTTCTTTTGTTATGGTTAATGGTTACATATAGAAGAACTGGGAAGGTTATGCTCTTTAAGCCTTTCTCATTTGCATCCTTGAAACACTGAATTTGCTGTAAGAGATAATGAACTGCTCTTTATTACATTATGGTAATATTTAAGACAGGTGCTTAAATATGATGTGGGTTTGTAGCCTGGCTTACTTTCTAACTTCTTCAAGCATAAATTTCCTTATTTTCTATGAGGGCTAAAATGAAATAATTCTGTAAAAGTCAGTTCTGAGCACATGGTAAGTGCTTAACAAATTCTAAGTTTTTATTCTCATCAAAGAAATCCTACCTCTATGGAAGATATTTTTTCTCATATAAAACACTGCAGAAATGTCTATCATCTATCAATTCCCTGAAGTCCAAAATAACTTAATGTACAAAAGCTTCTATGGCCATGCAGTGACATTACAGAAAAACAAACACCGAAAAGCATCACACACACAAATATTTGGATAAATTCCAAGAAAGTGACAGGTGTTTGAAATATTGACTAGCTGACAAAGTAATTTGAGTTGCTTAATGGTGCACTAAGGCAATGCAAATAAGTCCCTTTATATAAGTAATATACAGTGGGTCCTTGACTTATGAGTGTCCCTACTAACGAGGTTTTTGAGATACCAGCTGTCTCTCGGCCAATTTTTTGCTTTGAGTTGACAGAGTAATTTGAGTTAATGAGCTCCTTAACGAGCTCTTTAATGAGCTTGGTCTCGAAACGAATTAAACTCGTAAGTCAAGGCCCCATTGTATTTGCCTTTAAGTTCTTTCTTAGGTATATAAGAAGTGGAGAAAAAAGATTTTTATATCATAACTGTAAGTTATACTCACCTTGAGGGATTTTTGATTCCTAAAAATCAACGAAAAAATGTTTACTGTATTTCCTTTTTGTTTTATGTGAATGTCATTGCTTGTATATTTCTTGTTTTATAATTTATGTACCACTTGAAATGTTTTAGACATTTAAACAGTTGTCTGCAAGAAGGCATAGCAATTCTCCTGGAGCCTTGAGTCCTGTCAAAACTGGGTGACTTTCTTTGCACAAGCCTATGTATGAAGTGGCAATAAAAGAGTATGCTATCCAAGTCTGTGTTCATATACACTGTTCTTCAAACTCTGCATTTGCTGCAAGATATAATGAATTGCTATTTCACTAAAGCATAGTGAATCCTAAGAGGCAGGTGCTTAAATCAGACGTAGGTTTGTATCTTGGCTTATTTTCCAACTATGTCTGTGGCCTTGGGTAAGTTATCTAACTTCTCTCAGTGTCAATTTCCTTATCTGCTGTGAGGGCTAAAATGAAATAATCCTGTGAAAGTCAGTTCTGGGCACATGATAAGTGCTCAACAAATTCTTTTTATTTGAGTCACACAAATCCCACCTCTATGGAAGATATTTTTTTTCTCACACTAAACATTATAGAAATGTCTACCATATGTTAATTTCCTGAAGTCCAAAGGTGGAAGAACTTAATGTACAAAAGCTTCCATGACCATGTAGTGACATTACATGAAAAAAAAAACAACACAAAAAAAAACACCATACACACAAATATTTGGATAAACACCAAGAAAGCGACAGGTGTTTGAAATATTGGCTGGCTGACAAAGTAATCGGAGTTGCTTAATGGTGCAATAGGGCAATGCAAACCAGTTTCTTTGGATATGTAATATCATTAGCTTTAAGTTCTTCCTTAAGTATCTAATAATTGGGGAAATAAGATATTTTTATATATAAACTGGATAAAAGGGTTCCAAAAAGTTGGCAGAGTATGTGGAAGCTACCTTGACACTCCCCTAAGACCAAACTGGAATTACAAGTAAAATACAGTAAAACCATCCTGATTAATCAATTGAAGACTAGCTAGAGAGAACCTGGATAACCAAGGATGGAAAGTGGAGACCATATACAGATTGGTAGGAAGTGTGGAAGCAAGAGAGAGCTGGTCAGCTGGGCACAGATAGCAGCTGAAGATCCAGAGGAATATCTCAGCTGTGTGGGGCTTCTCCTGAGAACTTTGGGGTCTAAACCCCAAGCTTGGCTTCCCATCCTGGAGCCTCAGAATTGAGAAAGCTACCCCCATAACCTCTCCTGTGAAAAGCAGCAGGGTTATTGTCTGCCAGGTAGAGAAGCCTGGAAATGCAGGCATCCTCTTAAAGGCCAATACACAAAATTTCATGTGCAGCACTCACCTTGGGCTCTGGCAGAGGGAGGGCAGTTTGGACTGGAGCCGTGTGAGGAGAACCAGGGTTGCTGTCTCTTGGGTTAGAGCTCAGAAGGCAGAGACCCCAGTTTCCTGTGTGAGGAAATCTTTCTCAGTCAGACCATTCCCATGCAGGCAGCTTTTGTCTGTCGGGGTTGGGAGAAGGAATTGCTTCAGCTGTGGAGTCTATAGCTTGCTGTTTTCCATAGCTTGAGGCTAATTAAGACTGAGAATAACAATCAGCTTGCAGACAGAGGCAAATACCTAGAGGCGGATCCCTGATCTGCTTCTGGACTTGGGGGTAAGGAAAAGCAGACTATGTCCACATCTTGGCTCTTTCTAAAGGCTCCTAGTCACAGCATAGGGAGCCACAAGCTGTGAATAGCTGATAGCTCCATAAAGTACTCAGGACCAGTCACAAACAGTGTCTGACATTATCCTACACCAGAAAGCAGGAGTCATAGCAGATTTATCTAAGACATAGACACATACCCAACAGGCAGCAAAATTGGGAGACAAAAATAACCACACAACAACAAACAAAAAATCAACAATAAGCCCCACATGAAAGAATAAGAGAATTCGCCAGAAAAGCTAAATGGAATGGAGATCAGACATTTACCACACATATAGTTCAGAATAATGATGACAAGGATGCTCATCAGCATGAGAAAAGTTAGAAATTATGAAAAATGACAGAAATAAATGACATAGCACTAAAAAAGATCACATTGGAAGGAATACACAGCAGATTAGGGGAAGCTGAGGATCAGATGAGTGAATAAGAAGACAGTGTAGAAAAGATCACTCAACCAGAGAACCAAAAAGAAAAAAACAATTAAAAAACTGGAAGACAGCTTAAGGGAGCTGTGCGATAACATGAAATGTAACAATATTTGTATCATAGAAGTACCAGAAGATGAAGAAAGTGGGCAAGGATTAGAGAACCTGTTAGAATAAATAATAGCAGAAAACATTCTTAACCTGGTAAAGGAAAAAGTCACACAAGTTCAGAAGGCACAGATAGTCCCAAGCAAGAAGCACTCCAATAGGCCAATGTCTATTTGGCATCATAATCAAAATGCCAAAAATTAAAGACAAAAAAAGAATCTTAAAAGCAACAAGAGAAAAACAACTTGTTTCCTGCAAAGGACATCCCATAATGCTGTCAGATGATTTTCCATCAGAAACTCTACAGGCCAGAAGGGAATGGCATGAAGTATTCAAGGTAATGAAAAGCAAGGATCTGAGACCAAGATTACTATATTGATAAAGGATATCACTCAAAATAGATGGTGAAATAAAGACCTTCCTTGACAAAAAGAGGCTAAATAAGTTTATCACCACCGACCCAGCATTGCAAGAAATGCTAAAGGGATTGCTGGAATAAGAAAAAGAAATATATATATAGAGAAACATAGCTATAAGGAATTAAAATGGCAAGAAATAAGTATCTATCAATAATAACCTTAAACATAATGGACTAAATTCTCCAATCAAAAGACATAGAGCAGCTCAATGGATATGAAAATATGACCCAAATATATGTTGTCTACAAGAGATCCACCTTAGAAGAAAAGACATACCAAATGACAGTAAAGGGATAGAAAAAATTTACCATAAAAAAAAGTTGGGGAAGCAATACTCATATCTGATAAAATAGACTACAAAATGAAGGCCATCACAAGAGACAATAAAGGTAACTACAGAATACTAGTGATCAATCCAACAAGAGGATATAACCCTGGTAGATATATATGCACCCAATTTAGGAGCAGGTAAGTATATAATAAAACTTCTGGAAGACTTTAAGGAAGAGATGGATAGCAATACAGTCATGGTAGGAGACTTTAACACCCACTGACTTCACTGGAGAGATCTTCCAGGAAAAAACCAACAAGGAAACAGTGATTTTAAATGACACATTTGATTAGATGGATTTAATGGACATTTGCAGAACACTTTACCCAAAAGCTGTAGAATATCCATTCTTTTCAAATGCACAAGGGTCATTCTCAAAGATAAACCACATGTTAGGACAAAAAAAAGTTTCTAAAAGTTCAAGAAGCTTAAAATCATATCAACTGTTTCCTCAGATCACAATGGCATGGATTAGACATCAACTACAGTAAGAACACTCAAAATCATTCAAACACATGGCAGCTAAATAAAATATTATTGAACAATGATTACCAATGAGATCAAGAAAGAAATCAGAAACTTCCTGAAAAAAGAAAATGAAATGAACATACAACAACCCTGAATCCATGGGACAAAGCAAAGCAGTCCTGAGAGGGAAGTTCATAGCATTACAGGCCTACCTCAAGAAAAAAGAAAAATTAACAATAAACTATTTAACTTTACAACTTAAAGAATTAGAAATAGAATAACAAAGAAAGCCCAGAGTAAAGAGAAGGAAGGAAATAATAAAGATCAGAAATAAATAGAAACTAAGAAAATAATACAAAAGTTCATTGAAACCAAGAGCTGGTTCTTTGAAAAATTAAATAAAGATTGACGAACCTTTAGCTAGATTCATCAAGAAACAAAGATAGAGAATCCAAATGAACAAAATAAAAAATGAAAGAGATTCAGTAACAACTGACACCACAAAAATACAATGGATTATAAGAAAATACTATGAACAACTATATGCCAACAAACTGGACAACCCGGATGAAAACCTTCCAAAATGGAATCAGGAAGAGTCAGAAAACCTGACTGGGCCAATAACAACTGATGAAATTGAAATAGTAATAAAAAAAATCCCAGCAAACAAATGCCTCGGTCTGGATGGCTTCACAGGGAAGTTTTACCAAGAATTCAAAGAACAAATAACACCTATCCTCTTCAAACTGTTCCCCAAAATCCAAGAGGGAGGAACACTTTCAACCTTTTTATTAGGTCAGCGTTATCCTAATTCTAACACCAGATAAAGACACTATAAAGAAAGAGAATTACAGGTCAATATCCCTGGTGAACATAGATCAGTGATGGTGAACCTTTTGAGCTTGGTGTGTCAGCATTTTGAAAAACCCTAACTTAACCCTGGTGCCGTGTTACATATAGAAATTTTTTGATATTTGCAACCATAGTAAAAAAAAGATTTATATTTTTGATATGTATTTTATATATTTAATGTCATTTAACAAAGAAAATCAACCAAAAAAAATGAGTTCGTGTGTCACCTTTGACACACATGTCATAGGTTAGCCATCACTGACATAGATGCTAATTTTCTTAACAAAATATTAGCAAATCAGATCCAGTAATACAATAAAAAGATTATGTAACATGACAAAGTAAGATTTATACTGGGGATGCAAGGCTGGTACAATATTTGCAAATCAATAAACATGATATATCACATAAACAAATTGAAATTCAAAAATCACATGATCATATAAATAGACACAGAGAAAGCATTCAACAAAGTCCAACACCCATTTTTGATAAAAACTCTCAGCAAAATAGGAATAGAGGGATCACACATCAACATAGTAGAGGCCATGTATGACAAACCTACAGCCAACACCATACTAAAACCATTTCTTCTAAAAACAGGAACAAGACAAGGATGTCTGCTTTCACCACTCTTATTCAACATAGTACTGGAAGACTTAGCTACAACCATCAGGCAAGAAGAAAACATAAAGGCATCCAAATTGGAAAAGGAAGAAGTAAAATTGTCATTATTCGCAGATGACATTATATTATACATAGAAAACCCTAAAGACTCCACCAAAAAACTATTAGATTAGTAAGTGAATTTGTCAATGTAGCAGGATGCAAAATTAACATCAGAAATCGATGGCATTTTTATACATTAATAAATTCTCAGAAAAAGAAACTAAAAGGCAATACCATTTACCATTGCCACAAAAAATTAAGATATTTAGGAATAAATTAACCAAGGAATAAAAGACTTGTACTCAGAAAACTATAGGACGTTGAAAAAAGAGATAGAGAAAGATATAAAGTGGAAGAATATACCATGTTCGTGAAGTGGTAGAATTAACATCATTAAAATGTCCCTACTACCCAAAACAATCTGTAGATTCAATGCAATCCCTATTAAAATACCAATGGTATATTTTACAGATTTAGAACAAACACTCCAAAGACTTATATGGAACAACAGCAACAACAAAACCTGAATAGCTGCAGCAATGTTGAGAAAGAATAGAGTCAGAGGGATCACAATACCAGATATCAAGGTGTACTAGAAATACACCTTACTCAATTCAGCCTGGCACAAAAACAGGCATATAGATCTGTGCAATAGATCAGAGACCGAGAAATTGGCCCAAGCCATTTTAACTCAATTAATATTTGACAAAGGAGGCAAGAGCATACAATGGAGTAAAGACAGTCTCTTCAACACATGGTGATGGGAAAACTGGAGAGATAGATGCAAAAAATGAAACCAGACCATCAAATTACACCATATGCAGGAATAAACTTAAAATGGATAAAAGATTTAAATGTAAGCCATGAATCCATTAACATCCTAGAAGGAGCCATAGGCAGAAAAATCGCGGACATTTCTCATAGAAATATGTTTGACAATATATCTTGTAGGCAAGGAAAACAAAAGAGAAAAATAAATGGGACTACATCAAAATAAAAAGCTTCTGCACAGCAAAAGAAACCATCAACAAAATGAAAAGGGAGAACATATATGGCAATGATACATCTGATAAAAGGTTAATATCCAAAGTATATAAGGAACTCATACAATTTAACAAAAGAAAGACAAACAATCCAATTAAAAATGGCCAAAAGACCTAAATAAACACTTCTCCAAAGTGTATATACAGATGGACAGGAGATAAATGAAAATAGTTCAAAGTCACTAATAGTTAGAGAGATGCCAATTAAAATGACAATGAGGTATCACTTCACACCTGTCAGAATGGCTACCACCAACAAATCAACAAATGACAAAAGTGAGAATGTGGCGAAAAGGGAACCCTACCTAGTACATGGTTGGTGGGAATGCAGACTGGTACAACCACTATGGAAAGAGTATGGAGTTTCCTCAAAAAATAAAAAATGGAACTCCCATGTGACCCAGTGATCCCACTTCTTGGAATGCATACTAAGAAACCCGAAACATCAGTCAGAAAGAATATATGCACCCCTACATTCATAGCAGCACTAATTACAATAGCTAAGATCTGGAAACAGCCCAATTCCCCATCAGTAGATGAGTGGATATAAAAGCTGTGGTACATTTACACCATGGGAAACTGTGCAGCTGTAAAAAAGAAGGATCTCTTACCCTTTGGGACACAGCATGAATGGAACTGGAGAGTGTTATGCTAAGCTAAATAAACCAATCAGAAAAAGACAAGTATCACATGATCTCACTCATATATGGAATCTAATGAATAAAATAAAATGATGAACAAAATAGATCCAGAAACATAGAAGCATGAAACAGACTGTCAAATCTCAGAGGGAAGGTGGGTGGAGAGGTAGAAAGAGATCAGTTATATGCATAACTGATGAACACAGACAGTAGAAGATGAAGGCCTGGGCAGGGGGTAGGGTCAGTCTAGAAAGGGTCAATGGGGAAAAAATGGGACATATGTAATTTTTTCAACAATAAAGATTTAAAAACAACAAAAACAAAATAATGGGTAGTTTTCTTCTCACAAGCCTATGTACTAAGTGGCAATCAAGAATATACTACTGCCCTGTCTGGTTAGGCTAAGTGGATAAAGCGTCAGCCTGTGGACTGAAAGATGCCCGGGTTGCGGGCTCCATCCCTGATAGGGGGCATGCAGGAGGCTGATCAATGATTCTCTCTCGTCAATGATGTTTCTGTCTCTCTCTCCCTCCCCCTTTCGCTCTGAAATAAAAATATATATATTTAAAAATATATACTACTCACATCTCTTTCAGTATACATCGCATTCTTGAAACACTGCATTTTCTGCAAGATATAATGAACTGCTGTTTTACTACAGCATGATGAAGGCTAAGAGACAGGTGCTTAAATCAGGTGTGGGTTTGTATCCTGGCTTACTTTCCAACTAGGTCATGGCCTCGGGTAAGTTATCTAACTTCTCTCAGTGTCAATTTCCTTATCTGCTGTGAAGGCTAAAATGAAATAATTCTGTGGAAGACAGTTCTGGGCACATGATAAGTGTTCAACAAATTCTAGCTTTTTATTCTAATCACACAAATCTCACATCTATGGAAGATATTACTTTTCATAAAGGATTGCAGAAATGCCTATCATGTATTAATTCCCTAAAGTCCATAGGTGGAAGAACTTAATGTTCAAAAGCTTCCGTGACCATGCAATGACATTACATGGAAGAAAAAAAAAACAGAGAAAACAAACAAACAACAAAAAAAACACGACACAAAGAAATATTTGGATAAACACCAAGAAAGCGACAGGTGTTTGAAATATTGGCTGGCTGACAAAGTAATTCGAGTTGCTTAATGGTGCACAAGGGCAATGCAAATCAGTCTTTTAGGTGAGTAATATCTTTGCTTTTAAGTTCTTTCTTAGGTATCTAAGAAGCGGAGAAAAATATATTTTTATATCATAAATGTATGGGTTATACTTACCTTGAGGGATTTTTGATTCCTAAAGATCAAAGAAAAATGTTTACTGTATTTCCTTTTTGTTTTATGTGAATGTCATTGCTTGTATATTTCTTGCCTTATAAGTTATGTACCACTTGAAATGTATTAGACATTTCAATAATTGTTTGCAAGCAGGCACAACAATTCTCCCGGACACTTGGCCCCTGTGAAAACTGGGTCACTTTCTTTGACCAAGCCTATACATTAAGTGACAATCAAAGATATGTGTGATTAGTTCAAGTCTATTCCAGAAATATAATCTGAGCACAGGCCAAAGAGCCAAAGAGCTTTGCAAACAGTACCAACAGCCACGAGTCAAAAGGCTACTTGCACATGTAATGCTGGAAAAGATGGAGCACACCAATTTAAACCTCCATTAAGTGCAGCAAAGGTATGAGGAGTGTATTAGATGTTTGCCTGATTGCCAAAGCAAGTTCAGTTCTTTATCTCGTTACAGTAGCAACAACTTTTGATTATTTATAATACTTTAAGTGGCCCAGGAAAAACTTTGAGGCATTATTTTTATCATTTTTATAAAAGATTAGGTATATGAATACATGAATTTTATAAAATTAATTTACAAATCCTTAGAGAGGGATTATATGACCCAACACAGACTATTAATAGGTAATTAATGTTCACCTTTTTGGTTAATTATAGCTATTGTTTCTGAAGAATTGCATGCCTTTTTTTGAGTACTTTGTGGCATTTTCTTTCTTCTTATCACTTTATAGCTAAATTTACTGTTTTTCTTCTAAACTCAGATTTTTATTCAGATGTGGAATTGCTGCCAATCATAAACTTTCTAGAATTATAGTTTCAGTTGCCTTGGAATTTTGATTCACACTCAATACTGTTAAAATGACAGTAATGCACTCTAACTTTGCCTACCAGCATTGTGCTATGAGACGGCCTGATGATAATCTTTAGGTTTTACAGAGGCTGACTAAACTTCAGACAGGTTAGAAGATGTCCTAAATTGCAGAGCAATTTTGAGCAGAGCAGAGATTAAAACTCACAAAAAAGAAAAAATAAATGGTCACGGGGATGCAAAGTACAGCATAGGGAATATAGTCAATATCATTGTTATGTATGGTGTCAGATGGATACTGGATTTATTGCGATGATCACTTTGTAAAATATATAAATGTTTAATCACTGTTGTACACCAGAAACTAATGTATTGTATATCAACTATAACTTAAATAAATACAAACTCAGGTTCCCTAATTCCCTGTTTAATCCCTGTTGCATACTCAACAGAATTTTTTCACCTTTTGAATAGTGTTATAGAGTCTTCCCATATACCCTTGAAAGCAAATAAAAGATTTATTTATCCTAAAGTGTTTGGTTTCCTGTCAAAATATATTCACATAATTTAGCTTTTGAAGTATTTTATAAAGCATATTTGATAGAAACAAGATACTTTGTTGTAAGAAGCCATCTGGAGCTCTTGGTGTACATTGTGTAATGGTCAACATTGGAAATCATTTGTATATTGGGCAAACACCAGATGGAATGAAAAGCAAATAAATTAGGAAATTACACTAAGAAAGTTCTTAGAATTTATATTTTTTTCTATTTTAAAAATAATATTTCTCTACAGAAGTGTTATAACTACATTATAGGATATCTGGAAACTTCAGTGGGAGAAAAAGTCTGTTCAATTCTAGAAGTATAATCTCATCACTATTTTCTTTCTAGTTTACTTTCTTTCCCTCATATATCTACTTATTAAAAGAACATAATTATACTCACAATACACATGCAATTTCCACCTTGACTTTCTATCATAATATAATGAGCACTGTTTTCAAATGAGAAGATTCAAAAGGAAAAGTTAAACTTTCAAATACTTTTGTTTAAATGTTGAAAAAGTGATATTTTAATATGAAAGACTTTTAAGTGAAAGTTGTTAAACGAAAGTGAAAATAAGTATAAATATGATTTACTATTAAAAAGAAAATGAAAAGTATTTTTTTAATGTAACAATGAAAACCATGTGTCTTTTAATTTGGCAATTCTCCAATTTTCTAGGAAAGTTTTTTTTACGTGCATTTCCATACTCAGATTTTTTCTTCCTTGTTGACCTAATGCATCTAACTGCTATTTTTCAGGAGTTGGTGGAATTTTGACTTACGAATGGAATGTAAAGGGAAAGAAAATTATGTTGACTGTAATTTGTTTTAAAGTTGTCCAATAGAAAAGATGAGTAATAGATGAAACAACATCACAAAATGTTGATAATTTCTAAACCTGGGTGATGCACACATTTCATTATGCTCCTATTGTGTAAGTTTGCAAACTTTAAGTAAAAAGTAAACACCAAGTAGAGTAGTACAACTTTTGTCTTCCAGGAAAAAATCATAATAGTTTTGAAATCTAGGTTTTGTGGAGAGTAAAAATTAGTTATTCATGTTGCCCAATTCCCATTCTAAGAACCAGATTAAAAATGTGAAATAAACTGAGAAAGTAATTTCCTTTGTATAGTATTGAGAATTTGTGTTTATAGAGCTCAGTTTGTTAAGACCACAGATGAATGCTTGCTCATCTGTTATAAATAAACTAGAGGCCCAATGCATGAAAATTTGTGCAAGAGTAGGCCTTCCTTCCCCCTGGCTGCCAGCACTAGCTTCCCTCTGGCACCTGGGACCCAGACTTCCCTCCTCTGGCCCTGGCAGGCACCAGGGACCCAGGCTGGCTTCTTTCTGGCCCCGACTTCATCAGGAAGGATGTCCAGAATGATGTTCAGAAGATGTCCAGTCTAATTAGCATATTATCCTTTTATTATTCTAGATGCCATTTATTTAAAAACTAGAGGCTCACCATGCACAAAATCATGCACAAGTAGCTCGCTTCTGCTTGCCTCAGCTGGCCGCCCCACCCATCGTCACTAGTAGCTTGCTGCTCTGCCCTCTGCTGCTCATAGCTCCCCACCATTTGTAGCTCTCCACTGCTAGTAGCTCGCACCACACCCTGCCTGCTGCGAGAGCCACTGCTCGTTTGGTTGTGATGGTGTTATGGCATGACAGCCATGGGCCTTTTATATAAGAGATAGTAAGATATGTTCTACCAAATTTGGAAGGACATTAATAAATATGACTATTCTTTGTGACTTGATTGTCACAGCTAACCCATACATGAATATGACAAGTTCTTTCTGTTCACCCGTGGCTATTAAAATAGAATGAATAAGTTCTGATGCATAGCATGATAACTATAATACCGGTAGTAGTTGATAACACTGTATAGTATAACTGAATTTTGCTAAGAGAGTACATCCTAAGCATTTTCACAAAAAAATGAACAAAAGTAACTGTATGAGGTGATGGATGTGTTAATTAACTTTTGTGGGGATCCTTTTTTTTTGGATTTGTTTGTATATATGTATACATATATCAAGTCATCATGTCATACGCTCTAAATATGTTATATTTTTGTCAATTATACCTCAATATGATTAGAAAAAATAATTGCAAATGGTAATAGTTAAATATAAAACAAAAGGAAAAACAGCATGATTTGTAATCTCAAAATAACTATGATTAATAAGACTAATAGAGTAATTTTATTTTATAGCTACATTATCACTAATATCTAACAACTATTTACATTATTTATCATAAAGATGGCAAACAAGAAACACCCCACATTTATTATAAATGACAAAATTTTAATGCTCTCATGATGCTGCCTTTGGAAATTCACTTATCTTTGTACATGAGATTATTATGATTTGAGAAAGGTATGTACTAGACAGGTAAACATAAAGCCTGATTGACATTCAATGGAGCATAGCACATGGATTTTAAGTATTTTTGTGTACCTTCTCCTCAACCAGGGCCCCCCAAATTCTTTCATTCATAACTCAAAGATATTTACCTTTCTGCCTGTATGCTACTATTTGAAAGGGTGGCAGTGCAGATACAGATTTTGGTGCCTAATTGGAGAACACATTTTCTTACTTTAAAAAAATATTTTTATTGATTTTTAGAGAGAGAAGAAGGCAGAGGGAGAGTGTGTGTGAGAGAGAGAAACATAGATCAGCTGCCTCCTCCATGCCCCTTCCTGGATATCAAACCCACAACCACGACTTGTGCCTTGAGTGGGAATCAAACCAGCAACCTTTTGTTGCACAGTTTTGAAAGGAGTTTAGACAGGAAAGGCAGTATCAGAGAAAGGGGGTCTATGGGGGAGGAAGACGTACATTCACAGAGGATAGAGGAATGTATTTTTATTTAAAATATTTTAACCCCGCGAATTTTACCCTTCAAACTTCCTAGGACAAGAACCCACAGGGAGAGTCCGTTCCTCAAACTACATGTAAGAAAATTATGTGCATTGGCCCTTTAAGAGGGTGCCTGCATTTCTAGCCATCTCTGGCTAACAGACAGCAACCCTGCTGCTTTTCAGAATCAGATGTTATGTGGGTACCCTTCTCAGTTCTGGTGCTCTGGGCTGAGGGGCTCAGCTTGGGGTTTAGACCACTAAGTTCTCGGTGGAAACCCCACACAGCTGAGCTATCCCGCTGCATCTGAGTGCCGGGCCAGCCCTCTTGCGCCTCCACATTTCCTATCAGTGTCTACGTGGTCTCCACTTCCCTATCTTGGTTATCAGCGTTCTCTCCAGTAAGCCCTCCCGTTGATTATTCAGGATGGGCTTTTAAATATTTCAGTTGTAGGTAACCTTATTCCGCTATAGATTACTTGGTATTTATAGCTGAGTGACTATATTTTATGTTAGCTTTTCCAATGCCTTGACATTTAAAATTGTTATATTCAGAGTTTAACTTTAATTAAATTTATTCAACTGAATGGGAGATGGCCTAATATAGTTATTAGGCACCTACAATGGTCTTTGTGCCTAGGCTTGTGACTTGATTGCCAAACTCAAGTTCAGGCTTGTTTGTGTGTTCAGTTTCTAAGTGCTGAAACAGAAATCGACCTCGATTTTAGTCTATAAACTGGATATCTCACTTTCAACAGAAATCTCCCTGGTTAAAAAAGAGGAATCTTTCTGTGAAAATGTATCAATGCTACATGGTTGAAGTTAAACCTTCTCAAAACTCATTTAATCGATGCTCAGTGTGCAAGCACATTTCCGCAGTGAGTACCTCTTAAAGCTCATTTGGATTTCCCTTTCCCAGTTTTAATGTGGTAGCTTCTCAGTTTTCTTTTAAATTTTCTAAAAAAGCAAACTTGCCTTTCTACTTTGCAAAGTATAACTAACCACAATTGTTATTGTTATCTCCTGATATTATCCTTTCACCTGCCCCTAAAATAAGTCGTTGTTGGGGAGCACAAGAGACTTGGTTGTAAAGTTGTAAAGAGGGCCGAAACCGGTTTGGCTCAGTGGATGGAGCATCGGCCTGCGGACTGAAAGGTCCCAGGTTCGATTCTGGTCAAGGGCATGTACCTGGGTTGCGCGCACTTCCCCAGGGGTGGGATGAGCAGGAGGCAGCTGATCGATGTTTCTAACTCTATCTCTATCTCTCTCCTTTCCTCTCTGTAAAAAATCAATAAAATATATTATTAAAAAAAAAAAAAGTTGTAAAGAGGACATTCCGAGAAAAGGGAACAGTGGAAGGCCGCCTGCCCTGTTTATCAGAATTCCAATTTAGGGGAGACTTAGGGGAGTGTTGAAGGCGGTGACCCTAATTATTCCTTAACCTTTCAAAACAAGCCTGTGTGGTTAGTCCTGGCAAGTCATGTTTTCTTTTTTTGGGTACTTGTGTTAGTAGTTGGTAAATCTTCCTCTTCTTTCATAGATTATCTATTTTAGGTATTTTAAATGAAGACTAGCATAATAGAAAGCTACTAGAGCCCTACTTAGAAGAACCAGGTGTTCTTGTTCTGGTCTATACTCATTCACATTTTAACCTTACACCAGTTTTCTCTTCTTTCTGGACTATTCTCATTGTCTCCCAGTGCTGTTAGAAGAATTATATTTAACATTATACAAGATATTATGTTGCATTGTTATATATCATTATTGCAATCATTATTAGGTTCTGAAATGAAAGACTAGTACTTATTCAATTAAATTATATGGATTACATTTTGAACTAATGATTTATTTTTATTTGCGGATTTAAAAAGCAAGCCTTTAAATACATAAAATTAAATCATATTCAGTTATGCTTTTAGGCAAAAATAATATTGAACAGAATGATATTAAAAAAAAATCAATTTGGAGTAGAACAGAGAGCCAGGAAATACACCCTTGCTTATGTGGTCAATTAACTTAAGAAAAAGGAGGCAAGAACATCAAATGGACAAAAGACAATCCCTTCACCAAGTAGTTCTGAGAAAACTGGACAGATATGAACAAAAACTGAAATTGGACCACTCTCCACCATCTACAAGAAAAACTCAAAGTGGATTAAAGACTTAAATGTAAGACCTCAACCATGTGAGCAGTGGTGGGCGGGTGGGTGGGGCGGTGAGCAGTGGGCAGAGGTGGGCTACTGCATGAGATTTCGTGCACTGGGCCTCTAGTATCATAATGTTGAGTGGAATTTCAAGGACAGTTTAATTTTAAATACAGTTAAGGCAAATTTGCAGTATCAGGAGTTTTGGGTCACATTTCTTTCCAGAGCTACAGCAACACACATATGGTCAGCCCTGCCCCTGACCTTGGTTAATATGTAGGTAACCTGGAGGCATTCTTTGAGTCTGAAATAATGTGTTAATTATATGGATAAAGCCTGTGGAGTCCATGATTCTCAGGTATGCAGGACAGTGGAGTGGTTAAGAGCACTCTTTCTCAAGGCAAACTTCTTGGCTTTGCATCCTGACTCCACTGCTTATTAGCTGTCAACCCATAAATTAGTTAAGCTGATTAACCTGATACTTCAATCTCTTCATCTGTTAAATGGGCATAATAATAGGACCTGCCTCAGCTGTGAGGATTAAATGCTTGCATATGTGTTAAGTGCTTAGGACATGAACTGGTCTCTCATAAGTTCTATTAAATGTGTTTCTTTTTGGGAGTAAAGACTCATTTCCACTTACTGATGCTACTCAGCCTTATCTCTTGGGAACTTGTCTCTTGAGAATATTGGGATGTGGAGTGAGCCACTCACTAATTCTTTCATTCACTGTACAAATATTTATTGTGCTTTACCATATGCCCTTCACCTAGGAAGTCTAGCCAGCCCCATATAGAGTTTAATATTGCTTTGTGGGCTTTTATTTTTCATGGTTTTGTCCAGTGACTCATTACGGTGGCATTAGCAAATTTGAGTTAAGAAGATAATTCTCTCATATATTTCAATCTTTAAAAGAATAGTTCATATGAAAGGATCTGATGAACAGGTGTGATATTTTATTTCTACTTGGCTAGATTCTCTAATTATTTGATTGAAAGCACATATCTCTTTATTTGTTCCAGTTACCAAGAATACCATGTTTTGTGTTATTTTGAATCAAAATGAATTAACACTTTTAAAACAGGTACTTAAAGTATTACCTATATTTGTAGAATTATATTCTATAATTTCTCTGTTGGCATAGTAGATTTGCTATAGTATATAATGATAAACATAAAATTGCTACAATTTATTTGAAAAACTCCTTAAATTTAGACCAGAACATAGATACAACAATGGTTTATGAATTTGATGCGTATTCAGAATCAATAGAGTATATGAGAAGGTATGCATGATCTCTTAGGTATTAAAATAAGCTGATAAATTCTGGTAATAATTGATAGCTTCAAAAAGATTTGTTATATGAAGCAGTGAAGGTTGCTATATTGCTAGATTTTTCTCTGACAAAAGATGTCTATTGATTTTTAAGGAACAGGGCCATTTAGACTTATATTCTCTACACTCAATGATAGCACAAA
>NW_006295819.1:562070-567631 GCF_000327345.1 Myotis davidii | reverse complement strand
ATGGAAATGAAATAATAGCTTCAAAATATGGCCTTTAAAATACCGTGTTTTCCTACTCTAAGGTGAACATTTGTTTTATCATTGTAACATTTCTGAAATTAGGAAGCATATTGCAATTGATATGTATGTTTTTAGTGATGTGTTTCTTTTATCCTTCTTTACTCCCTTCCCAAAAGTTATTATTAAATTACACTTTTATTAAATTATATCTAAAACTTATGGCATATTAAAGTGGAAGGCTAATGTAAATCTAATGGAATAGGAGATCATAAATTTTTGTTTCATTTCAATTTCATTAAAGATAATTACAAAGAAATAAATTAAGCACTATTTCTATGGAGTTTTCAAATTAATGAAAATATTACTAGCATTTTCCATTTCCCAAGATTTTTACAGACTACAGAATTCTAGTAGCATAATCATATGTCACTATAATCTCTACTCACACATTGGATTTTATGAAAAGGTTAAAAAGTACAGTTGAAAATATTTACTGCTTATCCTATATAATAAATAGGCAATATGCAAATTAACCCTCACGCCCTCACAAAGATGGCTGCCTACTACCAGGTCGGCAGTGGGGTTAGTGAGGGACGACCAAATGACTGAACAAGCAGGCTGCATGGGATGACCAGGCTGGCAGAGGGGGGCAGTTGGGGGCGACCAGGTTGGCAGGGGGGGGGTAAGGGGGGACCAGGCCAGCAGGGGGTCAGTTGGGAGCAATTAGGCTGGCAGGGGGGGAAGCGGGTGGTGACTAGGTCAGTGGGGGAGCAGTTAGGGGTGACCAGGCTGGCAGAGGGGGGCAGTTGGGGGCGACCAGGTTGGCAGGGGGGTAGTAAGGGGTGACCAGGCCAGCAGGGGTGGCAGTTAGGGGTGACCAGGCAGGCAGGCAGGTGTGCAATTAGGAACCAGTGGTCCAGGATTGTGAGAGAGAAGTCTGACTGCTGATTTAGGCCTGATCCCATCAGTCAGACATCCTCTGAGGGGCCCCAGATTGGAGAGAGTGCAGGCTGGGCTGAGGGGCACCCCCCGCCATGCACAAATTTCATGAACCAGGCCTCTAGTTTAGTCAATAATGTATTGAAAACAAAGCATTTTGCTTACGCCTTTAGCATAATTTCTGGCACTCCAACCAACTGAGCCATCGGGCCAGCATGACAATATTTGCTTTTAGATTCCATTATATTTTGTTTTGTTTTTGTTAATCCCCACTCAAGCATATTTTCCCCTATTGTTTTTTAGAGAAAGTGGAAGGGAGGAATGGGGGGTGGAAAATGTATCTTCACAAGGACCAGTAAATAAGAAATTAAATAACTTACCATGTTTCAATTGGGTAGTTTGATGCTTAACAGTCTTTCACTTTTCTACCTTCTGTATTTTTTTGAAAACAGCCCAGTCCCTTCATGGATAGGTAAGATCTGCACATGTCCATAGAATGGTAGGAAGAATGTTAAGGAAAGATTTTCCTGTTTTTATTTTTCTCTCCAAATAAAATCAAATTTCCCCTATTTTCTAAACACTTTGGGTTAAGTGGTTGTCACTAGAAAGTCTCTGTTAAAATACTGTTGCTATTATTAGATACTAGAGGTCTGGTGCAATACCTGTGTGCCCATGACCGAGAAGCAGCCACAGGCTCGCACCCAGTCAGTTTCGATGCTGGTCCTGATACTGGTCCCAGTCCAGACGGGGGAGGGGCAGGCAGGGGGAGTGCCTGTGGGAGAGGCTCGTGCTGCCACGGCTGCACTCGCCAGCCATGAGCCCAGTGTCTGGTGCCTGTTGGTCAGGTGAATGGTGCTCCTGCTGTGGGAGCACCCTGACCACCAGGGAGAAGCTCCTACATTGAGAGTCTGTCCCCTGGTGGTCAGTGCACATCATAGCTACTGGTCGATCGGTTGAGCAGTCAAACAATCACTTAGGCTTTTACATATATAGATTATTGTCACACTTTTATACATATGTTTCACTTTATTCCTAAGAAAAGGTGACTCAGAAGTAGTAGTCTGTCATAGAAGGGACCTCATAAAGGCTGGACCAAGAAGATGGCCAGATGGAGAGGAACATGGTTTGAATGACTTGGTGGGAAGCTTCAGGAATCCCAAGGGTAGTAGGAGAGTGTAGGTTTAAAATTATGATTCACAATATAAAGAAGTGGGGGACTGGTCCAAAGAGATATTGATTCAATACTATGCCTTTTCCATCCTGTCAAAAGGAATGGAAAACAAAGGACAAAAGGGATAAAGACTCAGGTTTAATTCCAAGTTATATTTATACTAGAGGCCCAATGCGTGAAATTCATGCAAGGGCCTCTGTCCTCACAGCCCCAGCTGCCTCGCGGCCCCACCCCCTGCCCACTGGTTATTCTGGAAGGTCGTTCTGCCATCTGGTCTAATTAGCATATTAGTTCTTTATTTTATAGGATTTTAATTAGGTATTTTTTTCTCTTCTAAATAATCAGTGTACTACTATTCCTTTGTAAGAAGCAATTTTGTTAATTAATCTCACTTTTTAAACTCTCCCATAAAGTGGGAAACATTTGAAAATCATTGGAACTCATTTCCTATTTACTTAGAAACTAGATTCTGTAAGCCATATTTATAAATCTTGGTTTAAATGTATGCATTCATTCTCATGTCAGAGTCCTTGGATAACATTAGAATTTAAAAGCTTGAAGGACAGAGTATCTAGAAATAGCTAACATTTATGTGGTTTTAATCTTCTTAGTATAGAATGTGTGTGCAGAATTAATAGAAGAAAAATGTTGGAATTCTTACATTGGGAATCCACAAAATGCAAATGTTAAAGGGCTGCTTATTAATTAAGATAGATTTTAAGCATTCAGATAGTGTTAAGAATTAAATATTTTCATTTATCAACCACCTACTAATCTTTACTAAGGATATACACATGGAAAACATCTTATTGGTACCGTAGGGAGTGATTCAGTGTTTCATTTTTTTAAAATTTATTTTATTTATATTTTGTTTGTACAAATTAATTCTTAAATGGGTCAACATCCCAACAGAAAAACTGCTAGAGGGCATGAACATGCAATTTACAGAAAAAAGAAAATACACATGGCTTTTAAGCACAAGATATGATAGCCAATTTCACTCAATATTGAAGCAAAACATGGAACCACTTTTCATTTATCAGATCAGAAAATAAAACAATAGTTTTGTAGAGGATTCAGGAAAATGGGCATTTTCATACACATTCTGGAAACCACATTTGCAATTTCTATCAAAATATCAACTGCATTTACCATTTCATTTATCAATTTATCCTGCAAAGCTGCACACATACCAAAGAGAGTGAATGAGGTAGATCTTGTAGCCTAATATAGCGCCCTCTCCAAGACAAGTGAAAAAGCAAGGTGTAGACAGTGTATATCCTAAACCGATGTGTGTGTGTGTGAAAGGGGGGTATATGGAAGATTGTAAATGGGTAAATTATTTCTGAATAATCGTTAATAATTTTACTTTTTAACCATAGTTCTCTCTGGGGTACTCTGTGAGGAAATTTACTCTTCACTGCTTTTTATTTTTCTTTTATCATTTTATTTTCAATTACTGTTGATATACGTTATTATTTTAGTTTCAGGTGTACTCTCAAATGATTAGACATTACATAACTTAATAAGTTAGCATCCTGATAAATCTGGCACCCATCTGACACCATGCATAGTTATTAGGCTATTATTATGTTTTTATATTTTAGAGCTATGAGATTTTTATGATATATAGGAAAATCAATTCTCAGTTTCTAAAATAATGATAAATTTGATTTTTTTTGATTTTTTATATTTAACATTCTATTATACTATGATATTGCAGTGCAAAGTAGATGGAGAAACAAATATTATTATTATCATTTATTAAAGCATATGTGTGCATGACAAAGACCTAATTTTGTAGATTAGAAATACAAATATACTCAGTTATTATAATTGCATATTTGATGAAGTCTTCCCTGGCAACTGATTAAAAAAAAGCCTAAGGTTAGAAATTGACTTAAAAAAAAGAAGTGCTTAACATAATTTATCCAAAAAGGAATTATTTTCTCTGTTTAGGAAGTTAGAATACTTTTGTTTTCTAATTTAAGTTTTGGGGTCACAAAAATAGTTATTTTCCAATGGAAATAATTCTATAGACAGACATTCTTTTTATTCCTATGCATTTGTGGCCTGAAAGACAAGTCTGGCTCCATTATTCATGTTAAAAGCATATTTGGAATTAGTAGTCTATACAGTTCAGAGCTTAGCTCTTTTCATATGTTTTGTTTCCATGCTAGGTCATTGATTTGGCTACATTTTTACAAATCTTATAAACTAAAATGTTCAAATGGTAAATCACACACCAATAACATGTTAATGAATAATATTCAGTGGGGCAAAAGTAGGTTTACAGTTGTTTGTATGGAAAACAATACCTCATTGTCCTTTTAATTTGCATCTCTCTGATATTTATTGATGTTGAATATTTTTTATATGTCTTTTGGCCATTTGCATGTCCTCTTTGGAGAAGTGTCTATTTAGGTATCCTCTGTCAAGTTCTCAAAATATATTTTTGTTGATTTTAGAGAGGAAGGGAGAGGGAGAGAGAGAAGAAACATCAATGATGGGAGAGAAGCATTGATCATCCTCTGCCCATTTTAAAATTAGATTGCTTGTCTTACTTTTGTTGACTTGTATGAATACTTTTTATAATTTTGAAACTAACCCCTTATCAGATGTATCATTGGCCAGCATGTTCTCCCATGCAGTGGGTTCCCTTTTCATTAAAAAAAAAAATATTTGCATTGATTTCAGAGAGGAAGAGAGAGGGAGAGAGAGAGAGAGAGAGAGAGAGAGAGAGAGAGAGGAGAGAGAGAGAGAGAGAGAGAGAAACATCAATGATGAGAGAGAATCATTGACTGGCTGCCTTCTCCACGCCCCGCACTGGGGACTGAGCCCGAAACCTGGGCATGTGCCCTGACTGGGAATTGAACTGTGACCTCCTGGTTCATAGGTCTACACTCAACTACTGAGTCGTCCTGGCTGGGCCCTTTTTCATTTTGATGCTGATTTCTTTTGCTGTGCAGAAGCCTTTTAATTTTATGCAGTCCCATTTTTTTTTAATCTTTCCTTTGTATTGGTGAACATTCTTCTATGTGAGATGTCTGATATTTTGCTGCCTATGTTTTCTTCTAGGATTTTGAGATACCACCTCACACCTTCAAAAATGGCTCTCATCAATAAATCAACAAACAAGTGCTGGGGAGGATGTGGAGAAAAAGTAGCCCTAGTACACTCTTGGTGGGAATTCAACTGGTGCAGCCACTATGGAAAACAGTGTGGAGTTCCTAAAAAAATTAAAAATGGAGAAGATCAAAGTTGGAGGGATCACAATAGCAGATATCAACTATATTATCAAGCCACTGTCCTCAAAACTTCTTGGTACTGGCACAAGAACAGACATATAGACTAATGGAACTGAACAGAGAACACAGAAATAGCCCCAAGCCATTATGCTCAACTAATATTTGACAAAGAAAGAAAGCATACAATGGAATCAAAACAGTCT
>NW_006295819.1:555721-561816 GCF_000327345.1 Myotis davidii | reverse complement strand
GACCTCCCATTTGACCCAGTAATCCCACTTCTAGAAATATATCCCAAGAAATCAGAAACAGCAATCAGAAAGAACATATGCACCCCTATGTTCAGAGCAGCACAATTTACAATAGCTAAGATTTGGAAACAGCCTACGTGCCCATCAGCAGAAGAGTAGATTAGAAAACTGTGGCATATATACACAATGGAATACTACACTCCTGTAAAAAAGAAGGAACTCTTACCATTTGCAATAGCATGGATAGACCTCTAGAGTGTTATACTAAATGAAATAAGCCAATCAGAGAAGGATAAATATCACACCATCTCACTCATTGTGGAATATAATGAACAACATAAACCGATGAACAAAAATAGAGCCAGAAACATAGAAGCATCGAACAGACCATCCAACCTATGAGGGAAGGCAAGGGGTGAGGGGGTAAGAATCAACTAAAGGACTTGTATGCATGCATATGATCATAATCACTAGACTCAGACAGTAGAGGAGTGAGGGCATGTGCTGGGGAGTGGGAGTGGCTGGGGAAAGGTCAATGGGGGAATATGGAGACTTATGTAATACTTTAAACAATAAAGAATTTAAATTAAAAAAATTAAAAATGGAACTGCCATTTGACCCATTGATCCCACTTCTAGGAATATATCCTAAGAACCCTGAAACACCAAACAGAAAGAATATAAGCAGCATTATTATAATAGCTAAGATCTGGAAACAGCCCAAGTGCCCATCAGTAGATGAATAAAAAAAAAAATTGGTACATTTACAGAATGGAATAGTATGTAGGTGTAAAAAAGAAGGATTTCTTACCATTTGAGACAGTATGGAGGGATGTGAAATAAGCCAGTCAGAGAAAAATAAGTATCATATGATCTCACTTATATGTGGAATATAACAAACAAAATAAATTGATAAACAAAATAGATCCAGAGACATGGGAGCATGGAACAGAATGAGGAATCTCAGAGGGAAGAAAGAAATGGGAGTGTCACAGCATGTGATTAACCAAACAACTTTTATACATAATCCATGGACATGGACAATAGGTAGGTCTGGGGTGACAGGGCTGGGTTGGAGGGGGGTCAAAGTGGGGAAAAATTGGACATATGTAATACTTTGAACATTAAAGATAAAAAAGAAATACAATAATTAGTAAGTAATAATAGAATTAACTCTTATTTACATACTCACAACTGTAAACCTACTTTTGCCCTACCTAGTAAGCATAGATCATTTAAACTCTGAGGTAAAATTTGATAAGATGTTTTACATAACTTTAATGAATTGACGAGGTCTCGTGGAGAAAACAGTTACAGATGGCAAACATACGCAAGGGATTTAGTCAAACAATTTCTTGGCAAGAACATTATGAATTTTATAATCAGTTGAGGGCCATTAAAATACAAAGCTGAGTCTAGTTAATAATCTACAATAATTGGTTAAAGAAGTATATTAGTGCCAATTTCCCTCTATTCATCCCAATTTTTCTATTTTTTCAACCCATACGTCTTGTCTTTGGCAGGATGAAGTGGGTAACCTTCATTTGCGTTTTCTTTCTTCTCAGCTCTGTAAGCAGTGTGGTTCTTCCAGATACACGTAAGAATTCTATTTTTCTATTGTTCAAATTTATTTCATTTTCCTAGTAATCAGTAAACACTGCATCTTTAAAGAAGTTTTCTTTTATCATTAATTTCTAGACTGTGATAAAATTTTGTATTTGTGAACTCTTAGAAAGTTATTTTAATATATTTCTAACATCCTAAGTTAAAAAAAGGTGAGAATTGTTTAGTAACTGTAATTTTCTCTTGCACATGAGGGAACATAGAGTGACTTCAACTTCACAGAATATAGTTGAAGACAGAATTCATAACTCAAAATTCCCAATGCCCTATCCATTGCACCTTGATGCATTAACACAACAAAAAACCTGTGTTGTTAGTCTTATAAATAGAACAGGTGTTTATATTTTTTCTTTCTTACTGTCCTCCCATTTGCTGTTAATAGATACTAAGAGCATTAGATTTATCCAAGTTTGAATATAAAACTATACATATTTAATAATTTTAATCATTTTTCAAATAGTATAATTGGTGATTGAATATCGCATTTGTTTAAAAGAAGAAGAAATAGTTAATCATCATCCTAAAATTTTCTGAAATGATCGGAGCCCAATACTTAGGAGCAAATGAATACATTAGTAAATGGAGAGAAACATAGAAAGTAATATCATAACCAATGGTTTTCTTCAGAATTTAAAATCTTTTTTTCTCCCCCAGACAAACGTGAGCTTGCTCGTCGGTATATGGATTTGGGAGAAGAATATTTCAGAGACTTGTAAGTTAAAATACTGAAGAGTCAAATTTAATGTTTCTAACAGCATTGGTTATTATTCTTATATTCCCCTGTCATCAGAGTCCAGATTCTAGCACAATACTGCCCAATAGATTTTCTGCATTCATGAAAATATTCCATTTTAGTGCTGGCCCATATAGTAGCTACTGGCCACATGTGGTTGTTGAGTACCTTGAATTTGGCAAGTGCAACTGAGGATCAAAAGTTTCAATTGTATGCAATTTTAATTAATTTTACTATATAATCACATATGGGTGATGGCTACCGTATGGGGAAGTGTAGCAGCTCTGGAATTCTTATATAAACTTGATTGAGGGGAAAGACTTTCCCAGCACACACTCCAATTCCTTTACCTAGCACATAGATCTGTGGTTTCTCCAGAACATTTTAATATTTTTCTAATTCAGTAGAAAATGAAAAATTAGTTTATTTTTTAAAGGTCAGTTTTATTCTATAGCCTGATTAAAGGAGATGTTTGTGTGTGGTTTTTGTTTTTTGTTGTAAATAGTCCAAAGGCCTATGTAATGCCCCTCATCTTAACAATTATACCTATTCAGAATGCATGTTGCTTGCTTGCTCTGTATGTGTTCATCTACTCACATATGTGTGTAAACATGGTTGAGATACATATCCTCTGCTTAGAAAACCACACATTCATGGTTAGGTCTGAGATAATTGCTGATGTGAATAGTCTTTCTGATAATAATGCGATGCACAAAATACTATAGAACATATCCTGAAAACACAATTTGTTCTCTAGCATAGCAACCTACTTTATATTAAAGTTTTATTATACCATGTTTTCCTATGTCCTGTGTTCCAGGGTGCTGGTTACCTTTTCGCAGTTTCTCCGGAAGTACCCATTAGATGATATTAGGAAAATAACAGATAAAGTAACTGAATTGGCAAAAGTATGTGCTCAAGACAAGTTAGGTGCAGTTTTTTGCAAGTTAATTGTAAGTACATTATAATTTTGAATGTTATTTTTTCTTATTTTAAATAATCTTGAGAAATTCAAAGGGAAAACATCTCATTTTGGCTTTCTCAATGATTTTTAAGTGACCATATTTGTAAGCAACTCTCACAAATGGGTAGAGCCATCATTTCTTCTATGATAGAGACATTCTAGCTATGCCCACAGTTCTAAATCATTTCTTTATTGAGACTACATACAATGGTCATAGTAGATTTAAGAGGAATTTGTCATTTTTAATAGTGTCTCTTTTAAAATCTGAAGTTTGAATTCTTTTCATAGAGGCTGATAATAATCGCATGATTTTTAATATTCAGAAAGCACTTGGGTGATTTTTATGCTAATTTTGTTACCTGGGTAAAATAAGAGTACAGATCTATATTCCCCATTTTAGGGATAGTCATACTTTTACTTACAATAAAATATTGGGGCATTCATCTGTTTTAAAGGTCTTTGAGCTTTTGTTTTTTCTAGATAGGTCTTCAATACAAGTGGAGGTGAACGTTGCTCCCACCATTCAATCTATACATACTTTCCTGGTGGCAAGTCCATTTTTTAATTTTTTACTGAAGCTTTTTCTCCTTCTTTTTTTCTTTATATGCCTCTCTCCCTGAAGTTGAAATCAGCACTTTAACTTCACACAGTATTATGGCTCTAAATATGAATTTTTTAAAAAATGTATTTTGTAAAATGTAATAAATTCTGTTCTGGGCAATATATTTCCCTTGGTATTATAATTATTTTCCTAATAAAATTAATGGGGATTGAAAGAATTCATCTAATGCAATGTGTTTTGAGATAAATGTTTCTAGAACAAAAAGATTCATATTTTAATGCAATAACAATTAATATGTAGTGAATTGTGTTACTTCTGAATTTTTAAATAGTATGTACTAAGAATCTGGACCATTCACAAAAAAAAGTAGATCAAATGAGAAGCTTTCCTAACACTGTCCTCTCTGAAGTGAATTCACCTGCTACTTACAGGAGTCTTTTCCCTTGAGTATTGTTCTGATTGTTCCTAGTCTTTAGCCTCAGGTGAAAATTGGAGTAGCATTCCTTCCTCAAACCATTGACTGTCCTTTTGTCCTTTTGTTTTACCCACTGTAACTATCAGTGTGACAGTTACTTCTTAAAACATTACACACAGATGGTCAAATCAAGGGAAACTTTCTACACCTGAGGAAAAAGTAGATTTTTATATGCTTTCCTCACCCAGGGTTACTGTTATCTTACATTTTTAAATACCTTTCTTTGGGTATAGAGGAAATAAAATACGGCTAGGAATTGAAGGCTTCTGTCTCCCCCTTAGGACACCCCTTTTACAGCTAAATTGTGTTCCATTACATCTCTTCCTGTGCACTATGATGAAATGGCTGACTGCTGTGAAGCGGAAGCACCTTTGAGGTACCAGTGCTTCGTGAAACACAAAGATGATGAGCTAAATATCCCCCCAATGGGGACAATAGATTCTGATGCAACATGCACTGCCTTTAAGGAAAATGAAAAGGCGCTGTTAGAAACGTAAGTAATCAGATGTTCATGCTTCAACATTAAAAATTATGAAATAGGTTAACAATTACTATAAAAATATTTTCAACATTAAGACTTAAAAGCTTTTGTTCTAATGACAAATTGAAAGAAATACTATCTATAATATAATAAAAGCGTAATATGCTAACCTTCTGGACGACCTTCCAGATGACCTTCCGGATGAAGTTGGGGCTGCAAGAGAAACCGGGGTCCTGGGTGCCAGAGGGAAGCCGGTGCCGGCAGCTGGGGGAAGGAAGGCCTACTCGTGCATGACTTTTGTGCATCGGGTCTCTAGTTTAATGCTATTATACACAATAAATATTGATCAGCGATCTGTTGGAATTCATTGAAACAGGATATCATCTGTATGAAAAACATTGCCACATATTAAAATATTATGAAGATATATTTGGTTATTGTCAGAATTACTTCATTTTAGTCAATAATCTTATATCACCAATATTTTACTATTTTATACATGTGTATAAATATACATACATTTATATATGTATATATAAATGTATATATATTTAATCTTTTTATTGATTTAAAAAATGACAAAAGCAAAGTCATGTACAAATTGAGTTTAATTGGTAAGTTTGATGTCTCTGGGTTTTGGAATTTCTAGGGAAATTGTTGATAATAATTATTTTTGTAATCTTGTCTGGTACAGAAAAATGACTGCCTTTTCTTCTTTTTAAAAATGTAGGTACATATATGAAGTTGCCAGGAGACATCCTTTCTTTTATGGCCCAGAGCTTCTGTACTTTGCTCAAGAATATAAAGGAGTTTTGACAGAATGCTGCGAAGCTGCTGACAAAGCCACCTGCCTGGGCCCAAAGGTATGCCCAGCAGAACAGAAGAGCCAGTTCAGACTCAAACATCAGATTTGGGGCATCTTATATAGGGCACCTAAGTCTCTGATATAAACTTCTTTACCTTCAAAGAAGCCTTCCTTACTCTTACCCACCCCAAAGATTCTTCACCCCCTTTGAAGGCCTGTGGCATCCTCATTCACTAGGTTTTACCCGGTGAATCTCATAGAGAACCACTGTGCATGTGTCTCAATGACCTTGTCTTTTTTAGAGAAATAAAGAAACTCCTTTGTAAAAATGAGGAGCAGAGGGCCACAGTTTTTGTTTATCTTTTCGTGAACCTTTCCTATTAGGGAGGGAATTCAAAGTGGAGAATTTCACTGCTTCTAGAAGCCTGGGTTTTTTCATTCATTCCATAACTA
>NW_006295819.1:549806-555130 GCF_000327345.1 Myotis davidii | reverse complement strand
AGGTATTTAAACTCCCATTTATTTATAAAGACTAGGGATCTTATGCTAATGGTCCATGATTTTTATACAATTGTAGTCAAGGTTTTTTATTTTACTTTATCTAGCCCGAGTCCCTTGCGATTATATAAAACTGTCTGCTTGTTTTTTATGTTCTGATAATTAAATTGGGCCATCAAAGTTACTTCTCATTTTCTCATAGCTCCAACTCTGTTCTTCATTTCTTGTTTTTTTCCTGGACCGCTATTTTTATATAACTTGCCTCGTTCTAGGAATATCCTTCACCATCTGAGTCAAGAAACCCCATTCCCATCCCCATCCCCAATTTACTTGCTAGTCAACAATTATTCAACATGAACAAAAGATAAAATGAAAAAAAAATTGCAAGATGTGCAGAAACCATCATTTGTACTATCTTTGCTTGTCACCTCTATCATCTATACAACAAAATCAAGCAAATAATTAAACAAAACCACCCCAATGTGAAACAATACACATTTAAACAGGCTATGACTGGTTTGGGGGAAGAAGTATCTTTTACCAGAGTTAGACAAGTCTGAAATGATTGTGAAAGCTTGTGTAGGTTAGCCTTTCATATCTTGTTATTGGCTTAGAGACTTTTCTGGATCAATTTCTTGGTAAAAATATGTTAGACTCCTTAATCTTGAAAAGGAATGCAATTTATTTTCTCAGTGTGCTTCGGAACTCAGGAAGAAGACTTTTTATTGGTAACAAAGACAACTGGAGTTTGTGTGGCCCTTTCCAGTTTGTAAAGAGCTTTCCTATGCATTGTCTAATCTAATCCTCACCACAATGCTTTGATGCAGCATGCGGTGTGTCTCTCCAAGGCTGAAGCTCAGAGAGTCTAAGTAACTCTCTGAGGATCACACTGGTAATGAACAGTAAAGTCAGGTCTGGAAGGCAGATATGGGCTCCAAACCTGATGCTTCTCAGACGTGACCTCTTTCAGAATCCCTCTTTGATTTCTGGTTTTATGAATCGCTGGCTTCTCCCTACCTGCCACACACTTTTACAATGGATAAGGAAACATTTTGCCCTAAGATAATTTTGTTCAGAACTAGCACTAAAATAAGAACTAATAATTTTACGAATTATTTCCATATTTCATTTTACCCTAAATTTTCTTACTATAAGTAGTATTTTCCTAGTGCTTTCACATAAAATATTGGAGGTTAACAAATTGTTATGGGGGAATTTTCTTTTTAGGTTTGTAGTTCGCCTGAGCCAGAAATTTCCCTTTGCTGACTTTGGGACAGTATCCAATTTGGCAACAAATTTTACCAAAGTCCACAAGGAATGCTGCCAAAGTGACATGCTTGAATGTGCAGACGACAGGGTAAGGAATGCTCAGTATTCTCTTTGGTGACTTTGCTTTGGTAACATGCACAGTGGGTACAATGGATCTATTTAGTATAATTGGTGACGGCGGACAGTGAATTGAAATTGTCTTCTATGTCTAATATACTCAAATTCTTTCCCTGCCTTGTGGCATGTTATTTATTTGTATTTTTGTGAAGTTGGCTATCCTACTCACAAAATGATCTGCTACATACATTTTGTAATTACAAATTTCACCAATTTGTAATCCCTTTCAGTCATATTCTACCTGAGAACAAAGGCTGAATGAAGTAGGACAGCTGCAAAGGTAGTTTCCTAAGAAAAATCTTTGGGGACTTGGGTAGAGTTGGAGAAGAGCTGGTACCTGAAGACATTTTTGGAAATTATTTAATTTTTCTCTGTATAGTCTCTATTAATATATAAATATTAAGCACAATATCTCTTTCCCCAAAATATAAATACATGACCAAATATCAGAATCCTAGTCTCTCAGAACACTTTGTGGAAAATTTAAGGCAGATATTTTACATGTGTAAGTAGGGCCTGTGACTATGCTCTTTACTAATTTTCCAAAAATTCCTCACACTTTAGTTATTTGGTTTCAAAATGCCTGCACTAAATGTTGTGGAATATTTGGAAAAATATTACTTGGAATATATATTACATTTTACATTTAATTTTACTATTACAGTTTATATTTAATATTACTCTGGCCCGGCCAGTGTGGCTCAGGGGTTGAGTGTCGACCCAGGAACTAAGAGGTCACCGGTTTGATTCCTGGTCAGGCACATGTACTGGTTGCAGGCTTGATCCCCAGTGGGAGGCGTGCAGGGGGCAGCCACGTCATGTTTCTCTCTCATTGATGTTTCTATCTTTCTATCTCTCAGCTCCCTTCCTCTCTCTCTAAAAATAAAAAGCAAACATATTTAAAAACTGATTTTTGTATTAGTTTCAGATGTACAGCATCATTATTAGAATGTCATGTAGAGAGTGCCCCCCGATGTTTCCCACTCATAGTCATTAGTATACTATTGACTATATTCCCTATGCTGTTATTTACATCTCTGTGACTATTCTGTAACTACAAATATGTACTTCTTAATCCCTTCATCTTTTTCTCCCAGCCCCTATTGCTGTTCTTTTTTATTTTTTTAATCCTCACCTGAGGATATTTTTCCATTGATTTTTTTAGAGAGAGTTGAAGGGGAGGGAAGACACTTAGAGAGAAAAACATCAATGTGAGAGACACATTGATTGGTTTCCTCCCGTATGCGCCCCAACCAGGGCCAGGGATGAAGCCTGCAACTGAGGTATGCGCCCTTGACTGGAATTGAACCTGAGTTCCTTGAGTCCATGGGCTGATGCTCTAGCCACTGAGCCAAACCAGCTAGGGCCCAATTGCTGAGTTTTGACTTAAAACTTAAATACCTTAACAGTAGAAATATAAAATTAAAAAATTAATCAAGTTTTTAATCAAGTGGAAATATCTTAGTAGTTCTATGTGAATCTATAGACTTAAGCATAGACTGAAAATGTTCATAGAAGTCAGGTTGACAAGAACGTGGTCTTAGAATACAGTGGACATGTTCTATCAACATAATAAAAAGTCTGGAGAAAAAGTATAATGGTGTCAATTTACGTTGAACAATTTTTATCAACTTGCTTGTAGGCAGATCTCGCCAAGTATATGTGTGAAAATCGAGCAGCAATCTCCACCATGTTGGCGGACTGCTGTAATAAGCCTGCGTTGGAAAAATTCTACTGTCTTGCACAGATGGCAGGTGATAATTTGGTTCCTGCTCATGCCCCACAAACTACTGATTTTGTTGAAAATGAGGACGTTTGCACGTACTATAAGGAGGCAAAAGTTGATTTCCTGAACAAGTAAGTGTATGAAGAATGATCCTTTCATAGCTTTCAATGGCTCTGAGAATTTAGGAAACAGTTCTAGGCTTTCCTTTGGAGTTGTTACAATTGCTCCCTGCAGTGCTACTTTATCCTTCCCTCTCTGAGCTTTTACATTTTTTTTGGCAGGGGGGAACAAATTAATTAGTTTTTAAGTATAGTCATAAAATTATACCTGCTCATAGCAAAAAATCAATTGAGGAGAGTACAAAGTAATAAGTAGAAGTTTTTCTGATCCCTTCATTCTTTCGTCCTCTGATATATTTCTGGACATACCTCTAGAAACATTTTGCATATACATAAATTATATACAGAGTATTCACTAATTCATTCAAAGAGAATTTCTTGAACTTACCATGACATACATGGGTGAATATAAGTCATACATCTTTATATCTCTGTATCTATCCCTGTATCTATCTGGCAGCAGCATCCTATCTAATAAAGAGGGAAAATGCTAATTGACCCTCACATCATTGCAAAGATGGTGGCACCCGCAGCTAATAAGGAGGGAATATGCTAATTGACTGTCAAGCCCTCAAAGATGGTGGCACCCACAGCCATAAGATGATGGTGCCCTGTGCCCTCAGCCCCACTGGGGTGGCAGGCGTGTGGCAAGGTGCGCCTGCCTCTGGAGTCCCTCAGTCCTTTCAGCCCCCCAGTGCCCAGGGCCAGCTTGAGGCGCAGGCAAGCCTTGGATGATGGCTTCCCAGCTGCCCAGGGCTGCCCGAGGTTCAGGTAACCAGGGCCAGCCAAGGCTTGTGCTGCCGGCAGTGGCATCAGCAGAGGTGTGATGGGGAATCACCATCCCCTGATTGCCAGGTCACCTTCCACTCCTGAGAGCTCCTGGACTGTGAGAGGGGGTAGGCCAGGCTGAGTGACTCCCCTCCAGTGCATGATTTTCATGCACCGGGCCTCTAGTAGAAGTATAAAGAGAAGGATGGAGTCTGCTACCAGGTACTTTATATTTGTTTATAAAGAGCAGAAGTTCAGTAGCATGGCAAGGCAGCATACAATTAAATGATAAAATAAATGATTATTTACAGTCAGTAAGTGGTGAGAAACTTTGAATTTTTATTGTTGGATTATAATAGCATTCTGTGCACTAAATAATATTTTTTAAAATTGTGTACCCTTCAAGATTTCACTCATATAGAGAGGAAAATAAAAATTTAAGAATACCTATTTACTATGAATCTATCACCTATCTATATCTATCATCTATCTATCTATCTATCTATCTACCTATTTATCTATCAGAACTTTTTTTTGATGTAGTTCAAATCAAACAAAATATACATAATAACAGGAGTCATTTATTAAACATTTAATATGTGCCAGACTGTGTGTGTGATGCATAAATTATGTCATGTGTTTCTTACAATCCACTTTATGAGATAGATACTATATTTATCTCTATTCTAAAGAGGCGGAAATGGAGACATGTGGCAGTGCAGGTAATCTGTGATCCACCTGCACTGATTGTCCTGTCTCCTTTCATCTAAAACATAGCCAGCCATGTAGGGGGAAGATGGTGGCCTAATAGGCACACCTTTTTTTGCACCTTTTCCCGCGGCCAGACTGGAAATACAACTAAATTGGCAACCATTCACTGGGAATTACCAACTGAGGGCCAGCTGAGGTTCAAGGAAGGATAGAAAACACCTGGTGACTGGCTGGAAGGGCGAGGTCATGAAAGGGGCTGACCCCGCTTCCACAGGCGGCAGGCTGAGAGTGAGGAGGGAGTTCTTGACTACAGGAGGGTTATTGCCCTGAGAAGATTGAGGCCTGAAACCCAGGCTGGACTCCACAGCTTAGAGCACCACAGCCAGCCCGTGTAATGTCCAGCCAAGAAAGGTGACAAGGGCTTCTGGCTGCCAGGGAATCTGGAACTGGTGGGAGATAAAGCCGATTGAAAACAAACAAACAAACAAACAAACAAACAAACAAACAAACCCAGAGCACAGGATTTCTGTTTGCAGCTACTCATCTAGGCTTTGGTGGAGGGAGGCCGGTGGGGGCTTGAGGAGCCTTAGGAGAGGCCGGGGGGGGAAGCATTGGAG
>NW_006295819.1:548039-549577 GCF_000327345.1 Myotis davidii | reverse complement strand
TCCTCCGGCCCCCCCACCCTCAGCCCCCCTCCCTGCCACACCATGCATCGTGATCTTTGCAGAGGAGAAAGCAGTAGAGGCCAAGCCTATGGGTTTGAACAGTCTCAGCAAGCACCAGTGACTGATTTGGGGTTGGGCCAACTGTCCAACTACACCAGATGCTTCCCCAAAGCCGATTAAAAACAAACAAACAAACAAACAAACAAACAAACAAACAAACAAACCAACCCAGAGCACAGGATTTCTGTTTGCAGCTACTCATCTAGGCTTTGGTGGAGGGAGGCCGGTGGGGGCTTGAGGAGCCTTAGGAGAGGCCGGGGTGGGAAGCATTGGAGGGAGACTTGGATAGGAGGCAGCCAGGAGACTGTATTCAGTTTCACCACCCCCCAAACCTAACAGCCATTTTTCCCGAGTTGTGCTGGCCCCTGTCAGAAGCCACAGCTCAGGAAAAGGAAAAAAAAACCCACCCTAGGTGCTACAGCCCACCCATCCTCAGGACCCCTGCCTGCCACACCATGCATCGTGATCTTTGCAGAGGAGAAAGCAGTAGAGGCCAAGCCTATGGGTTTGAACAGTCTCAGCAAGCACCAGTGACTGATTTGGGGTTGGGCCAACTGTCCAACTACACCAGATGCTTCCCCCACATGGAAGAGCTGATAGAAACTCCAGGTTTCCAGCTGATCCCACTGGACGGCATATGAGGATCGCTGCCCAGTCGAGGGCAGGGAAATACTCTGGGACATGCTCAGAAGAGTAGTTCTGAGACAGGAAAACACAGTCATCACTTTCCCTGAAATGTGATCAACACCTCCCCCTCATGGATGACCCAGAGAGCCAGACTCCTGAGTCCACCTAAATCCTGTTTAGAACTAGACTCTTGAGTGATTAAGATTGATAGCTGGCTGGCAGGTGAACCCAGGTGGAGTTGGAGCCTGGGGAACCTGGGGAAGTTTGCTGACCCATCACTGGGCCACATGCTGCTAACAAACCCACCTGAGAGTGCAGCTTGGCCCCTCCCTGGTGCAGCTAAGTCCTGTGGAGAAAGGCACAAACTGTGGATTGCTGGAAGCTTCAACCAGTTGGTGAGAGCCAAAGGAGGGCAGTTTCTGACGGTGGTAAGCACCTAACGCTCTCCCAGGAAGTCCAGAATTGGCAGACAAAACAGGCAGCCCTGGTTATCAGAAGAGCAGGATCCAAAGGGCGCTCCCAGGAGGCACTAAACTCTGCTGAGATGAATGCCACTGTACTTTTTTTCTTTTCAATCTTTCTTCTTTACTGATTTGTTATTATTTTAGTCTCTCTTTTTTCTTTCATAGATCTATTTCCCCCTTCTCCTTTCTTATGCTATTTTTTATTTGCCCTGCTTTTTCATGTTTCCTCTTCTTATTTTTTGTCTATCTGCTTTCTCCTATATTTTCCTTTTCATAATTATTTTCTTCCTCTTTTATACCATTTTCCTTCCCCTGTTCTTTATTACTAGAGGCCCAGTGCAAGACATTTGTGCACTTGGGGAGGTGGGGTAGTCCCTCAGCCTGGCT
>NW_006295819.1:542967-543278 GCF_000327345.1 Myotis davidii | reverse complement strand
GAGAGGGCAGCTTGGCCCCTCCCAGGTGCAGCTAAGTCCTGTGGAGAAAGGCACAAACTGTGGATTGCTGGAAGCTTCAACCAGTTGGTGAGAGCCAAAGGAGGGCAGTTTCCGACGGTGGTAAGCACCTAACGCTCTCCCAGGAAGTCCAGAATTGGCAGACAAAACAGGCAGCCCTGGTTATCAGAAGAGCAGGATCCAAAGGGCGCTCCCAGGAGGCACTAAACTCTGCTGAGATGAATGCCACTGTACTTTTTTTCTTTTCAATCTTTCTTCTTTACTGATTTGTTATTATTTTAGTCTCTCTTTCT
>NW_006295819.1:541317-542672 GCF_000327345.1 Myotis davidii | reverse complement strand
CTGCCCCCTTATTTTCTTTTCTTTTCTTCTATTATTTTTCTCTTTTCTCCTTCCTGATTCTTCCTTTTTTTGTGGTTGCTTCTGTTGTTGTGGTGGTCTTGTATATGTTGGTTTTTTTTTTGTTCTGCCAGCACCTCCATAACAGCTCACATGAGGTAGTCTGGGGTTAGCCTCATAGTCAGCCAGCCTGAAGGGAGATTCCTCCCATGAATGGAACAACATTCAAGACCAATTAAAACAGAATAACCCAAATAACTTACACAAAGGACATTCCTAGAGCATCCAGCTTAGGAAATCTAAGAGACTGCACCACTGGATCGCACAAAACACTTACTATATAAGGCCATCCCACATAGACTGGGAGGCATGGAAATTTCAAGAATCTTAGTGGGAACTACAACAGCATGAAATGAGAAATAGAAACCATAAATAATAAATAAGAATCAGTTGGAAATGAAGAATAACATCTCTGACATCAAGAATACACTGGAAGGGATCAAAAGTAGATTAAATGAGACAGAAGATCAAATCAGTGACTTAGAAAACAAGGTAGAAAAAACACACCCAATTAGAGAAGCAAAAAGAAAAAAAGACTTAAAAAGTAGGATAGACAGTTTAAGGCACAACATGAAACTTAACATCTGCATCAGAGGGTATCCAGAAGGAGAAGAACATAAGCAAGTAATAGAGAAGTTGCCTAATGAAATAATGACAGAAAATTCCCCTAATCTGGTGAAGGAAAAAGTCACACGAGTTCAGGAAGAATAGAAAATTTCAATCAAGATGAACCCAAAGAGACCCAATCCAAGACAAATCATAATCAAAATGACAAACATTAAAGACAAAGAATCTTAAAGGCAGCAAGAGAAAGACAGAACGATACCTATAAGGGAGTATCCATTAGAATGTCAGCTGATTTCTCAACAGAAACATTTCAGGCCAGAAGAGACTGGCATGAAGTATTCAAAGTAATGGAAAACAGGGACCTGAACCCAAGACTACTGTATCCAGTAAGACTATCATTTAAAATTGAAGGGGAAATAAAGAGCATCCCAGACAAAAAAGACTACAGGAGTACATGACCACCACCAAACCACCACTGCAATAAATGTTAAAGGAAGTATTTTAAAAGGAAGAGAGAGAAAGAGAGAGAGAGAGAGAGAGAGAGAGAGAGAGAGAAATATAAAGAAAAAATGGCCGTAAATAAGTACCTATCATAATAACCTTAAATGTAAATGGAATAACTGCTCCAATCAAAAGACATAGAGTAGCTGAATGGATAAGAAAACATGACCCATATATATGCTGCCTACAAGAGACTCACCTCAGAACAAAATATTCACACAGGCTGAAAG
>NW_006295819.1:525312-539771 GCF_000327345.1 Myotis davidii | reverse complement strand
AGTGACATTCGGGGGGGGGGGGGGGAGGGGGGAGTGTCCCTCAGCCTGGCCTGCACCCTCTCCAATCCAGGACCCCTCGGGGGATGTCCGACTGCCAGTGTGTGATCGGGCCTACACCGGCAGTCAGACATCCCTCTCGCAATCTGGGACTGCTGGCTCCTAACCACTCACCTGCCTGCCTGCCTCGTCACCCCTAACTGCCTCTGTTTGCTGGCCTGATCACTCCCTCACTGCCCCCCTGCCAGCCTCATTGCCCCTAACCTCTGCCAGCCTGATTGCCCCTAACCTCCTCTGCTTCGGCCCCTACCACCAGGGCTTTGTCTGGAAGGATGGCTGGAAAATGATTGGTCTAGTTAACATGGAAGGATGGCTGGAAAATGATTGGTCTAGTTAGCATATTACACATGTATTAGTATATACATATAATCTCACTACCTGTCACACATGAAAATACAGTATATATTTCTAATCCCTTTCCATTAAGAAAAACTGGAAAATGAGAGATAAAATAATTGATGGGTTGAAGAGACCTATATTTGAGTTCAGTTTAAAAAATTAGCCTCTTGAGACTGGGAAGGAAAATACTAAATCTTTTGATATAGGAACTGAGGATTCCCTTTGAAGGTTAAGAAATAGTTATGAACAAACAAAAGACAGCAATGCTTTCCAGAATAGCAACTAGTTGGACTTGAATGACAGTGGATCAAGAAGTACTGCAATACATAAGTTGAAAAAATAATATGCTGATTTAGTAGAGCCTTATCTGTGGAAGTAAAGACAAGTAGGGAAACATCATTAGGTAGACATTTACTGTTCAACTTACATATATAGCACTCTTCTAACTGTGGGTGCTAGGGATAATAATAATTAACAAGTCTCTTCCCTTGAGTAGATTACAGCCATATATCAACTTTCAATGGTGGTTGGAATTCTTAGTAAAGAATTGTTACATGCTAGACATCATACCAGATTGATGGCATGCTTTATGTCTTTCAATTTAATCCCTGCACCATTCCTATTGAGCCAGGAATATTTCATCCCATTTTAAAGATTAGAAAACTTATCCATATCTTTCTAATTTAGCACGGTGCTGATATACAAGGGGGAGCAATAGTAGGAATACAATTGTGAGTATGCTAAACAGAGTTTAAAAAGTTAATATAATCATAACCTGCATATCTTTTTCCATATGAACAACTGTAAATCTACTTTAGACCACCCCTGCATCTTAAGCTCCCTGTAAGTTTTATTGAGACAAAAAAGCAATTAAAAGATATATTAATGTTACTGAATTATAGTAAGTTAAGTCATTTTCCTAAGACTACACAGAACAGGTCGAATTCAAATTTAGGCTTACCTATTACTTTAAGACGAGGTCTCCCCAACTTCCTCTCAAATAACCTAAAGATAGAAATAATTTTATGGATGGAAAATTATTATAATTGATTTTGTCTGTTTTCTGCTTCACCTACTATGCTAGAAAAAATAGTTTTATGCCCGGCTGAAAACACTGGACTATTTTGTTACAGACTCTTAGTTCGTTACACCAAGAAAGTACCCCAATTGTCAACTCCAACTCTTGTGTATCTCTCAACAAAGCTCGCAACCATGGGCAGCAAGTGTTGTACACTTCCTGAATCACAGAGAACAGCTTGTGCTGAAGACTATGTGAGTATTTTGAAATATAATAAGTCAATAATGATGAATTTTGGTCTTGAGATATTTACAAAGTTAACTTTCAGAAGCAAGAGTGAACTAACGCACGTGCGTACGTGTGTGTGCATGTGTGTGTGTGTATGTGTGTAGAACTTGGTTGCTACATTATCCTGACCATCAGAATGAGGATTAAGACAAGATCCTGAAGATGATAAATTGTTCTGAAAAAATTCCATAAATTTTAAACGTTTCAATCTGGCATTAAATTTTTTTTACTTTTTGGGAAGACTGTTTTCACCCCATTCCAACACATACCTTAGGAATCACCTCAAATTATTTTAATCAATTATTTTATTGAATGGATTATTCTGCAAGTGTAGACATATCTAAAATAGAAAAGACTTTTAAACATCCCTTAGGACTTATAGTAAGCAAATCACTCCCTCAAGTCAATCTTGCGTTCAGAGTTTCTAGTTAAAACACAACACTTTTTTTGGTCCATGGGAAAGTAGGAGTTCAAGAAAACTTTCATTATGCTTTTAAATTTCTGCTGGACTCCCTGTTCTTTAGCTGTCCGTGGTCCTGAATGTGTTTTGCACGGCACATGAGCAGACACCTGTAAGCAACAAAGTGACCTTATGCTGCACAGAGTCATTCTTGGACAGACGGTCATGCTTTTCCGCTCTGGAAGATGATGAAACCTATATTCCCAAACAATTTAATGTTGCAACATTTGCCCTCCATGCATTTGTATGTGCACGTGCCGAGCCTGAGCAACAAGTCATGAAACAAATGTGAGTTGCATTTCATTACTGCACATGTTTGTAATCTTCATAGGGAGAATTGTCAATGGAATGAGTAACTTTTTCTGAAGTAGTGATTAAATTCCTGAGAAAATAGTATTTAAGTATTTTCCTTGTTAAGGTGATAAAAGTGTAAAAAAAAAGAATAGCTTTTGTATTTTTAGCAAAACAAGGCAAACAGAAACAAAAATACTGTACTATATATTTGCCCCAAAATTATTCAGAATAATCTTGTGGATAAAGGCTATCTATACTAATGAAAGGGTAATATGATAATTAGACCAGCTAGACCAGACATCCTCTGGACATCTTTCCGGACAAAGCCATGATAGCGGGGCTGAGGCAGAAGCAGTTAGGGGCAATCAGGCAGTCAGGCAGAGCAGTTAGGGGCGATCAAGCAGGCAGGCAGAGGGGTTAGAGGCAATCAGGCAGGCAGACAGAGGCGTTAGGGGTGATCAGGCAGGCAGGCAGGTGGGTGAGTGGTTATGAGCCAGTGATCCTGGATTGCAAGAAGGATGTCTGACTGCCAGTTGGACATCCCCCAAGGGGTCCCGGATTGGAGAGGGTGCCGACTGGGCCGAGGGACCCCCATCCCCCATGCACAAATTTCATGCACTGGGCCTCTAGCAGTAGAATGATATCTTAAGACAGGTACAATAGAAAAAGCTGAACAATTAACTGATTCATTTGTGAGGTAGTAAATAAGTTAGGCAAAGTCTTAGAAGAATTTATTTCTAGGCATAAATGATTTTAAGTTTGTATTATGATATGGCAAACCTATGTGATGCAACTTTTGAGAAGGACATTTGGATGAAACACACGTAGAAGTGTGGATTCTGAGATCTGACTCTCTGTCACTGTCACAAGCAGTTAGATATGCGATGTAAAGCTGCTATCATGTCTTGTGGGTTCTGATTCTGATCATCGCCATAGAGTTAAGAGGAATATTGCAAAACTTACTGTGCTCACGGGACTCTTTAGCACTATTATCTGTGCAGACATCAATGAAAGAGAACCACTGGCTCCCATGAGTTTGGATAGTCTTATTTCCCCTGGCCCAGGCATATTTATTTTGAATAGACCAACTAAAGACCAAAAATACAGAATCTTGGATTAGAAACTTTAAATAGAGTCTAAGGTAATTAAGTTGTTAAGAATAATTTTTTAGCTTTTACATTGCTATAAGTGGAATACTTTTTAAATACAATGGCATAATGATTTTGAGATTTATTTGAGAAGAGTTTGTTGATTTGCTGATATTATAGATATTGAGCAATTTTCATTGATGATTTTATTTGAAACTTCCACCAACTCCATGAAGGTAGATTTTATTCTCTTCCCGATGGAAATGAGAATATTGAATTTTATAGTGGCAAGCCTGGGCCTCAGGTTCACAGTTGCCTGGCTCCAAGAATTATGATCTCAAAATATAGTACTACTGCCTTTACCATCTTCATTTTCTTTATGTGAGTAACCTCTTTTCTGTTTTGTTTTGGTTTCATTTAAATGCAGTGCACTTGCCGAACTGTTGAAACACAAGCCCAAAGCCACCGAGGAACAACTGAAAACTATCATGGAGGAATTCTCAGCTCTTATACGGAAGTGCTGTGCAGCTGCTGACAAACAAGCCTGCTTTGCAGAAGAGGTACTGGAGTCATCTTCATTTTAATATATAGTGTCCTTTGTTGTGGCCTGTTTAGGCTAAGGCTCAGGGGACTGTATCTGCAGGACACTCTGTACATGGGGTCCAGGAATCTTATTCTACATACTAGAGGCTCTGTGCGTGAATTTGGGCACCAGTGGGGTCCCTCGGCCTGGCCTGTGGGATCGGGCTGGAACCAGCTCTCCGACATCCCCTGAGGGGTCCTGGATTGTGAGACGGTGCAGGCCAGGCTGAGGGGCCCCACTGGTGCATGATGGGGGCCAAGGAGGGACATGGGAGGTTGGACAGCCAGGGAGGGACTGTGGGAGGGCTCCAGATCATGTCCGGCCCATCTCGCTCAGTCCTGATCAGATGGACCTCAGCAGCAAGCTCACCTACTGGTCACAGCATCTGCCTCCTGGTGGTCAGTGCACATCATAGCGACTGGTTCACTAGTCCACTTTTTCCCCCTGGTGGTCAGTGCATGTCATAGCGAGTATTTGAGCAGCCTTAGAATATCATTAGCATATTATGCTTTGATTGGTTGAATGGCCGACCAGACAACCGGGCACTTAGCATATTAGGCTTTTATTATATAGGATTTGTAGACGTGTGCTGGGATGCCTCGCTGCTCCGCTGATCCCGGGGCCAGGACGCCTCTCGGCTCTGCTGATCCCAGGGTCCTGAGGCCTCTCGGCTCCGCTGATCACGGGGCTGGGTCGCCTCTCGGCTCTGCTGATCCCGGGGCCAGGACGCCTCTCTGCTCCGCTGATCCCGGGGCCAGGATGCCTCTCAGCTCCGCTGATCCGGGGGTCCTGCGGCCTCTCGGCTCCGCTGATAACCAGGGCCGGGAGGCCTCGCGGCTCCGCTGATCCCAGGGTCCTGAGGCCTCTCTGCCCTTCCGTTTCAGGGCTGTTTGGCTTCGCTCTGCTTGGAGCCTGAGTATGCAAATTAACCGCCATCTTTTAGCTTCTATAATTAAAACATTGTATCTTTTGGAGTTGTTGCTTCAGGAGCTTAGAGCCCCGCAGCTGCAGACGGGGAACCTTGGCTTCCTCCATCGCTGGGGCAACGAAGCCTCCTGTTCTCAGCTGCCTGGCTGCCGGCCGCCATCTTGGCTGTCAGTTAATTTGCATATTTCGCTGATTAGCCAATGGGAAGGGTAGCGGTTTTACGCCAATTACCATGTTTCTCTTTTATTAGTGTAGATAGTTGTCTGGAAAAAAAATGACTTAAATTAACTCTTGCTTTTTTCTCCTGCTGCACTGAAGCATATTATTAAACATTTGTAGTATTTGTTCTCTTTCTAAAGTTGAGTCATTCATGAATACAGATAGAAATATTAAGAAGTTCTGAAATCTTTTGGTAGAGTCATCATTAAACCAAAACCTTAATTTATTTAAGCATTTTATTTAAAAGCACTGGTTTGCAATTTGGTTGCATCTGTGTGCTTGATTTCACAGGCACGAGGGGGAGTTTATATTTAAATGTCTGAGTCAATTACTATTTTCCCCTATGACTTGACAATAATGCTTTTATTTATTTGGGTGCAAGGGTTGCCATTAAGTTTCCTTCTAGAGAGTCTAGTAGTAAGCTGGTATTAAAGGATGTGAAGCATAGAAAATTACTTTGTAATCATCAAATGGTTGTTTAAATGTTCATTTATCCTAATAATGATGCTAATCCTTCCCCTAATCCTCTAATTTCTGTGTACGCAGGGTCCAAAACTTGTTGCTTCATGCCAAGCAATTTTAGCCTAAAATCAACAAAATCACAAGCATCTCAGGTAATAGCCTCTGGATTTTCTTAAAAAAAAAAACAACAAAAAAACCCAAACTAATTATAATAGTTAATGTTAAAATAGCTAAGAGCCATGTGGACTAGTACCAATCACTGTTTTAAGGTCTTTTTATATATTAACTTATTTAGTTCTCACAATAGTTATCTGAGTTAAGTTCTATTATTATTCCCATGTTTCATATCAAAGCACAGATCAACCGTAGACCAAGTAGTTTACAAGGAACATCCAGATTCTGAGAGTTGGAGCCACAATTCAAAATTCAAACCAGAGCTTGATAATTAATCACTGTCCTGTTCTGACCTAGTGTGACACAGTAGACAGAGCCATTTAACTAAGCAATGATTCAGAGTGGATTATTGCAGCTATTAGGCTGAGCAATATGAATTTCTGTAGGTTAAAAAAAAATTGAATGGCAATGATTTCACAAGGTTCAAAATAATAGCTCAATACCAAATTCATGTCACTGGAGACTATGAGAAATCTGCTATGTGAACTCCTACTGAATAGTAAATAATTTGCTACTGAGTTTCCAGTATGTCAATATGCTGAGTGTTAATAGAATTTCTCTTCTTAGGATAAAAAGACCCTCTTTAAAATTTAAACATGTTTTATACATTTTGGTTGCAATATTTTGGAGAAAATTAAAAAGGGAACTTTCTTAAAACAAGTTGTCTAGTGATTTTTAGCATGAATTCCATTCATATTTTCCAAACTGACCGTGATACTTATTCCACTAACTGGACTTTGCCACATGATAATACCTACATATCGTGCATTCAGGCAAGGAAGAACTTCCTGTCTCTGCAAATTGGTTGTTTTAAAATGTGGTTTGTTTCAGTCCTAAATGGTAAGATTTTCTTCCTAGAGGTCTAAGTTGAAGAAGACCTTGTTGGTTTGTAATTAATGAAGGTAAGAGATAGGTGTTTAGGAATTGACTTTGAGGAGTGATGTTGGAAGCTTGTGACTGAAGCCTGAGGAGTAACATGATTCAGTGATGAAGAGAGGACTTTACAATACCTAGTGGGATGTCTGCTCCCCTAGCTCAGCAGAAGAATTCAGCTGCCATGGGTCAAGGGCAAGCTTGAATTATTTTCGTTGGTGAACATTGGAAATTGCAGAAAGACAGTCTAAGCTATTTGACATTCATTTAAATAGATTTAAAAAACGCATGCCATGTTATACATGGTACTTACATTTGTCCTTTTATTTTTCAGTTTACCCTGAGAGAAAGAAAGAGAAATGAAGACCCAAAGTTTATTCAACTGTTTTTCCTTTTATTTGATGTAAAACCAACAGCCTCTCTAAAGAACATAAGTTTCTTTAAATATTTTGCCATCTTTCTCTGTGATATAACTAAGTAAAAACCTAATATTATGGTTCAGGATATTATTTTCCTTTTTTTCTCATTTCTTTTTATTTATTTGTGTGTTTCTTTTTCAACTGTTATATTTCAAAAAATGGTTGCCATCCTAAAAATTTTGAAGGTTCTGTGAAAGTGTCACTGTTCTCTTTTCCCCACTTCATAGGAGGACTTCTAGTTCCCATTGGGATAATTAAGTAAAAGAAACATTAATACTCATCTGAGTTGAGGATTATGAACATTGAAAGTAATATTTTAACATTATTATAATTCTGAAAAAAAGAGTAAAGATTGTGGTACAGGTAGTACATGAAACCTGGCATTTCCTTACTACTAGAACTCTCTAAGTAATGTGAGGTACAAAGAAGACAGAGATGATTGTAAAGATAGTTAATTGAATGGAGAAGAAAACATTGATCCTAGAAGAAATTTAACAGTCTAGGATGACAATACATGAAGAGTGTAATAAACTTAACAGGTTTGTAAAAGCATTAGTGGGAGAAGGAACTAGAAGCTCTGGACAAAAGCACAGAAAGGCTTGATTAAGGTATACTGAATTGAGAAAGTATGAGTTGGAGGATAACATTTTCTTGTAAAAATTAGATGTTATACTTGTTAAGTTTGATTAAATAATTTAATCAATACCCCTCCCCTGGGAACTGACCTTTAGGCCACTTCACAACGGACATTCCACTTGCTTAGATCACATTCCACTTGCTAAGACGGTTATCTCTCCCCTCCGGTCTTTCCCAGAGTCTGGACCAGCACAGAGAATTCTCCACCTAGAAAAAGCCCGCCTAGAATCCTCTAAAAATCTGACTCCCTGTCGTCTTTGGGTGCTGGTGCCATTTTGGGGCTCAGCCCACCTGGTATCCCGATGAACCAATAAATTTATAATCTCTTACCACTTTGGCCTCGTGTGTTTCTCCTTCGGTGACCCTAAAAATACTCAATATTGGACCTCTTCCCTGGTTCCAGAGATAGTCACTGATATCAGACCATTGTCTATGAATTTACATATTTAAAAGCCATTTATAGCCTAGATACTTTGTATAGTTTTTATTTTTTTAGTATTGGTTTCGTACTGTACATGATATTCCACAACTTGTTCATTTTGTCCTTAATAAGTATGCTTTATTGTTTTCTTTTTTTTAAAATATATTTTATTGATGTTTTACAGAGAGGAAGGGAGAGAGATAGAGAGTTAGAAATATCGATGAGAGAGAAACATCGATCAGCTGCCTCCTGCACATCTCCTACTGGGTATGTGCCCGCAACCCAGGTACATGCCCTTAACCGGAACCGAACCTGGGATCTTTCAGTCCACAGGCCAACGCTCTATCCACTGAGCCAAACCGGTTTTGGCTTTGTTGTTTTCTTTTAAGTATGATGCTTGCAAAAGATTTTGGTACCAAGTTAAGACAAAAGAGCTCCTTTTGTTTCTGGAATGTTACAATCCACGCCCTCCCCCATCCACACCCACCCTGCTTTGTCCTCATGCTGATTGTGTTAAATACTTCCCCCGCATTTGTTGCAATCATCACAAAGGGAAGAGAGACTGGGAGGGGAGAAATGGAGATGGAGTGGCTAGTTCAGGGTTCAGGAGGCTGACATAGAAGATTTTGAGTAAGGTGTTTCCACATAACTGGACCCACACAGGACTAGGTCTGAGCATGCCTGGAATATCTTGCTGTCCAGGCACCAAATAAGGACTTAAAGCTTTTGAATAAAGGCATTCCAAAGTGTGGGACTCCTGGAGCCCAGCTTCCCCCAGTTTATTCACAGCCAAGCAGATTCCCAAAATGTCCTGAATACTAAAGCTTAAAAGTGGTCCAGGAGCCCAGTGCCCTCTCTGGTTCTGAGACAGCAGCTTGGAAAGTGTATCATTCTGTCTGGCTGACTCTCACTAGTATGCCTTTTGCTGCACAGTATGGGAGACTGGACAACCAGATAGTGCAGACACACTGATGTGTGTGTGTGTGTGTGTGTGTGTGTGTGTGTGTGTGTGTGTGTGTGTGGTGTGTACTGTTCTCATTTTTCATCAGGAGGTACATATATCCACATGATTTATCACCAGGGATTTTAAGATTGAACACTTGGTTAAGGTAGTGTTTGCCAGGTTTCTCCACCATACAGTTACTACTTTTTACTTTCCATATCTATTTTTGGAAGCAAGTCACTATATCTAGCTCACACTAAGAGTGAGGGAGGATTAAAGCCCCTGGAAACATGAGTATTGACATATAAATCCAGAATTCTTTTGTAAAAAAGATTTATCACTTCATTTATTTTCTTGTGGACTTATTAATACCACTATGGACTCATGTATAGTTATTTTAAACTTTGGGTTATAATTCAATGCTACGTTGTTGATTTTTGTGATTTAAATTATTCTGGCTTTGGCTTTTGAGGGTTCTTAATTAGGCTCCTTGTGTCCCTTTGATGTGCCTCTGAACTTTGTTTTTTGAACACATCTTAACTTTCTGGCACTACAGAAATCTCCAGGATCATCTTGCATTTTCCCTCCCTCAGACCTAGATACTGCCATTTCCTCAAGGAGCACTGGTTCTGTTTACTACAGAGTGGTATTAGGAACAAAGGTCTAAGCATGGAGTGTGCTCACTGCTAATGGGGTATCACTGCTTTTCTAGACGGTCACAGACCAACTAAAAAATGTAGGTTTGTATGTATACTAAGCCATGTATATACACATACCTGTAATTATTTCTGTATCCACCTGTCTGTCTATCCATCCGGCTAAATATGAGCTCACAATGATGTCTCCGACTCTGCTCCAGAACCACAATATATTCTGCATTATTAATAAGTTCTTCATAATTTTCTTAAATCTATCATTGAAACAACAAATCAAGACCTGTTTGTTAATATTTCCTCAAATAAATATGAATAATTTTGCTTATGTTCAAGTACTCTGTTGAATATAAATGATATTGATCATTAGTAACATACATTTGAATTTGCTGGTTGAAATACTCTTGGCATCTATTTTTCTTTTGTGCAGATTCGTAGTTAAGTTGCTTTACTCTATTGCTTTTTCATTTATAGACTTTTCATGTAAAAAGGTAAATTCTATTATAATAAGAGAGAGGGGACTCTTTATCAGAGATTCAACCCTAATAAGTTATATAACTCTGAGTAAATAATTTTTCCTTTCTATGCCTCCGACTTCTCCCTCATAGGTGGGCTTGAATGAAAAGAACAAGAAGATCTCTAAGGTCTCCTTCAGATACTGTTATTTGACATGATGGCAGATTATTATTCTTATACTAGTGGCCCAGTGCATGAAATTTGTGCACATTAAAAGGAATTAATTAGAGGAAATATTTTAATATTGCTATTTGCCCTTTCTCTATAATAGAAATGTCAGAGATGAAAGAAAATTAGTAAAATGTATATGAAAATCTCCCTCCTTTCAGAGCCTGGGGCACACTCTGGGACCCAGAGTCAAGTGCCCCCCGCCCCAATACGACGCTCGAAATTGCATGAGACCCAGACCCGGCCGGCCTCACTCCCGTCAAGCCCTGCTGGGCGGGAGGCACAGCCTCAGGTCCCCCAGCGCAGGCGTGAGGTGCAAGGGTACAAGGGCGTGAGGGTGTGAGGGTGTGATGACCATTTGCATATTAGCTCTTTATTATATAGGATATTTGCTGTTCCCTCCTGTGAAAGCTTGATGATTCCCCCTCCTGTGATGTCAGGCTTAGCCACATGGCTCATGGTGTCCTTTCCTGTGGGAAGGTTATACCTCCCAGCTCAGTGATGTCAGGTGTTGCCAGGTTACACGCGTTGGCCACAGGAGTGGAAGTGGAAGTTGTGTGCCATTTCTGGTCAGAAGCTCTAAGAAGAGACATCCTGTGTCCTTCTCTCTCTCTTTTCCCTCTGCCACAACAGTGACAACGTTCCACATAGAGGCTCCTTAGTACCCAGATCATGAAGGGAAGGGGATGTGGAACACACACTAATCACCAGTAAGAACATTTTTGTTGTTGTAAGTGCTGTAAATCCCTGAGAGACTGAGATTTTTATTATTGTAGCATAAGCAAGCAAAAGAAGATTGGTATGAAAACTCATCAATAATTGCGTATCAGTTCCTATATTTAATATAAAACTCATAAAGGTAGTGCATATGCATATGTATCTGTGTATATGCTTATAGTATACATTAAGGAAATGAATTATAAAATTAAAAATACAACAAAAGTATAACATTTACATTAAGGAAATTGACCTATATATCTACTCAGAATATTCCTTGCAGTTTCTACCTTGAATCCTTGAATGGCTCTTCCCAGTAAAAATGAATATTTTTAAAAAGCAATTCTTCATTACTAATATATTACATGCATACTCTGTATGGTAATATCCCTTAGAGGTTCAATATTTTCAAAGATGAACTGAAGAGTCAGGCTTCTCCTAAAGCAATATGATTTCCTGACTCTCTGTTATTGCCATTTGAATGCTGGTTAAAGGAACTGAAAAATATTAAAGCTTGCCAACACTGCATGTTTGGCACAAGTATATTGACTCATTTTTCTCCTTGCTTCCCACAGCAAAGGGGACATGAAAGTCCATTGTGTGTGGCCATGACTTGCCTTCATGACTTGTATCTTCAATATCATCAAGGTAACCTTTGCAGCAGTTTCACTACTTTATGTACATCTCCTTCATTTGCTCACTAGCTCTTTAATTTTTGAAATCAATGTCTTTAATATTTTCTGAAGGGCAGCTACATGAGGTTTAGAGATTTGCAGTGTTTTACATTCACATCTGACTTATCACATTCTTTCAAAATCAGCATGTGGGCGGGGGGCGGGGGGGAGCTGTCTCTGAAGCAGGCCCACACCTTTCTTTCTTCTCAGGTGTGTATCCTTACTTTTCTTTCCTAAATTCTAGACTTGCATCTAAGGGATGAACCTGCAACTAGGAGACTAACAGGCAGTGAGTGGCAGCTTGTCCAGGGCTTACCCCCTCAACCTGTTTCCAAGGCCCCCTTTTCTCTGACTTTCAGTGAGCTAATAGCAGCCCAAGCATGACTCACTTCTTTCCTCTAACATTCCTAGAGAGCCAACGCAGATCACAGCCTAGGTTCTCTCCTATTGCTTCTTCTATCCTAGACTTTTCAGGGAGCTAAAAACAGCCCCACATTGGCTCACTTCTTTCACTGCTACTTTTACTTCTCAGTGAGTCCATGCATCCCAGTATGGCTCATAAAAAAAACAGAATCAGACTCCCTCCTTATTACAAACTCTGGGAGATAGATCCCATCTTGGAGATGTGGAAACAGGACTCAGTTTGTGTAGATCACCTGTCACAGCAGGTTTAACTTTAGCCCTTCAACTTCAAACCTAAGCATCCTCCTTTCACCCCCGTTTCAAGATCCTGTGAGTTCCCATTAACCAGGTGATAGCAGAAGCACTGCCTGGCCCCACCTGCTTGCCCAGCACCAGTCAGCCAACCATAGAAAAGCTGAAGACAGCTGTGATCCATTTTAAGCCCAATTAGTGGTTTATGATCACCTTTACTTTCTCCAAAGAAGAAACAAAGAAAGAAAGGGGAGGGGGGCAATGAAGAATAGAAGAAAGGATGGATGGAAGGATGGAAGGAAGGAAGGAAGGATGGAAGGAAGGAAGGAAGGAAGGAAGGAAGGAAGGAAAAGAAAGAAAGACTCTCAGGACAAAGGACCCAAAGCAGGTGTTCTCCCTAGGGGAGCATGCCAACCCCATTCCCTTTCCCCCCTCTTCCCTTTAGGAGACCCCACGACATGTAACCAGGGGAGCAATGGGCAGCAGCAGCTTATCCCGGGATAACCCCCCTGAACCTGTTTCCAAGGCCCCCTTTTCTCTGACTTTCAGTGAGCTAATAGCAGCCCAAGCATGACTCACTTCTTTCCTCTAACATTCCTAGAGAGCCAACGCAGATCACAGCCTAGGTTCTCTCCTATTGCTTCTTCTATCCTAGACTTTTCAGGGAGCTAAAAACAGCCCCACATTGGCTCACTTCTTTCACTGCTACTTTTACTTCTCAGTGAGTCCATGCATCCCAGTATGGCTCACTCCTTTCCTATCAAATTTCTGGACAGCCAGAGCAGAGCACTGCCTTGGCTCTTTCCTGTTGCTTTTGCTACCCTAAGCCCTTCTTTTGTTTCACTGACCCCAGAATTAATAAATCTACTCTCAAAATCACCTGGACTCATATTGTGAAATCTTTCCTACACAAAGTCAAGAACCCACACAATACAGGACATCAAAGGCAAACCTGCTCTGGGCCCGGGCCCTTTTCAGTGACACTCTATTTCAGTTGTATGTGTATGCCATGTTCTACTTTTCAGTTGATGGACATTTGGCTTGTGTTTATTTTCAGCTACTATGAATAATTGTACTAAGAACTTGTTGTTGTCACTCTTCAAAAGCAAGATGGACAGCCAACCAAAATTTAGGTTGGTTGTTGCCACATATACACCATGAAAGTATGATGTTAATTTTACATATGAAGGTTTATTTGTGGACTCTCAATACTGTTCCACTGATATATGATTATTCTATGCCAATACCACACCATCTTGATGACCGTAGTATTGTAGACATTTTTGAGATCAGAAAGTATGAGTCCTCAAATGGATTCCATTTATTTATTTATTTGTTTGTTTGTTTGTTTTCTTTTGGTAATCCTCACCTGAGAATATTTTTTCCATTGATTTTTAGAGAGAGTGGAAGGAAGGGAGTGAAGGGAGAGAGAAAAAAAACACATTGATGTAAGAGAGACACATCGATTTATTGCCTCCTGCAAGTGCCCTGACCAGGGCCATGGATCAAACCTACAACCCAGCTAAATGACCTTGATGGGAATGGAACCTGCAACCCTTTGTTGCCTAGGCCAACACCCTAACCACTGAGCACACCAGCCACAGCTGATTCTTATTTTTCAAGATTATTTTAGGTATTGTTGGTTTTCTAAATTTACATGTAAATTTAGAATAAGATTGTCCATTTCTGCAAAATTGATAGCTGGGATTTTGCTAGGGGTTGTGTTGAATCTGTAGATTAATTTGTGGAGTATTGCCATTTTATCAATTAAATCTTGCAAACCATGAACATAGGATGTCTTTCCACATATTTAGATCTTTAATTTCTGTCAATACAGTCACATGGTTTTGGCAGAGCTCTCTTTGACAATCTCTTT
>NW_006295819.1:522004-525284 GCF_000327345.1 Myotis davidii | reverse complement strand
TTAAACTGCCAGCCCCCTTTGGTAGCACACCCAACTGTTAGATTCCTTAAATTACCTGCTATTGCTCTATTGTTTTTGACAATGGCTAGGGACAAAAATAGTTCCATTGTAAAACAGAAAAAAATGGCATGTGTTTCTCTGCTTCTGTGTTCAAGGCTAAGTATTCCTGAATGACCATGACATACAACTTGTGGGTTTTTTTGGTTTATTGACATCACTTACCTGAGATACAATTCACCTACTTAAAGTGTACAATTTAAAGGCGTTCAGTATATTCACAGAGTTATGCATTTGTCACCAAAATTAATTTTTGAAGATTTTCTTTACCCTGAAAAAGCCCTCGTATCCCTTAGCCATCACCTCTCAATCTCATCTTCCCCAGTCCTAGGCAGCTGTAAATCTACGTTCTGTCACTATCTATTTGTCTATTCATGACAATGCATATAAATGGACTCAAACAATATGTGATCCTTTGAAACTATATTTCCCATTCAGCATAATGTTTTCAAAGTTAATCCATGTTGTGGCATATATCATTACTTCATTTCTTTTTATTACTGAATAATATTTCACTGTATGAATATATCACATTTAGTTTATCCCTTTATTAGTTGATATGCTTTGTGTTGTTTCCATATTTTGGCCATCATAAATAATGCTGCTGTGAACATCTGTGTACATGTTTTTGTGTGACTTTGTTTTCATTTCCCTGAGATATATACCAGGAATGGAACTGCTGGACCATGTGGTAACTATGTTTAACCATTTGAGGAACTGCCAGACTGTTTTCTAAAAGTGACTCCATTTTACTGTCCTATGAACAATGTATGATGGTTCTATTTTCTCCACATTCTCACTAACGTTTGTTATTGTCTGTCTTATTTATTATAGTCATCTTAGAGAGTATGAAATGATATCTTATAGTAGTTTTGACTTGCATTTCTTTGATGGCCAATAATGTTGAGCAGCTTTTAATGTGCATATTGACTGTTTCAATGTCTTTTTGGAGAACTATCTATTCAGACCCTTTGCTTATTTTATTTATTATTATTTTTAATTTATCTTTAGTTTTGAAAGAATTACAGATGTCACCTTCCCCTCCAGCCCTTTCCCGCACACCCCCAGGCCTTTACCACACTATTATTTATGTCCATGGGTTATGAATATATGCATGTAAGTTCTTTGGTTCATCTCTTCCAGCCCTTCCCCCTTCCCTCTGACATTCATTAGTCTGTTCCAAGCTTCCATGTCCCTGGTTCTATTTTGTTAATCATTATATTACACGTATAAATAAGATTGTGTGATGCGGTGACCCGCACCTCGGAGAGGGTCCGACTGGTAGAGGTGGAGTGGGATGAAAGACCAATAGACAGGGTTGGGAGGACGGGCACAAGGCACCAGCAACTTTATTCTTTACGCACACAGCTTTATAGCTAAGCTGCGACTGGTCATGCCTCATAGCTCACTGCTAGGGCTCGGCCTGTCATAGGGAAGTAACAGATCGTTACAAGCTGGGCAAGACTGGGCAAGCTTTGCCTAGATCTATCTATGTGTGACAGTTACTATGACAATCAGGTTACAGTTACTATGACAATACTTTTAGCTACAGAGGTCGTGCCTCGGTCAAGCCTTGTCTAGTTCCACTTTGCTGCAAACTCTAATTAAGCCTCAAACCTTTCCTGAGCTTCGACCTTAAAACCTTCCAGGATCGACATAGAGTAGAGTCCAGGACTTTGCCATGTCCTCTGATCAGCTTAGACTTTGCCAGCAGCATGACGGTCCCCAACAGTGTGATACTTGTCTTTCTCTGACTGGCTCTTTTTGCTTAGCATAATTACTCTCCAGGTACTTCCATGTCCTTTGCTCATTTTAAAGTTGGGTTATTTGTCTTTTTATTATTGAGTTCTACAGAGTTTTTTTATATGTATATTCCAGGTACAAGTCTTTATCAGATATAAGATTTGCAAATATCTTGTCCTATCCTTTGGAGTGACTTTTCATTATTTTGATGGTATTCTTTGGAATAAAAAAGATTAAAATTTCAATGAAGTACAATTTACATATTTTTTGTTTTGATGCTGTACTTTTGATATCATATCTAAGAAACCATTTCCTAATCTGAGGTCAGAAAGATTTATGCTCATATTCTTTGTAAGAGTTTACAGTTTTTGCTCTTACATTTAGGTCTTTAGTCCATTTGAATTAATTTTGCATATGGGGTGAGGTACGGGTTCAATATCATCATTTTGAATGTGCTATTCATTTGTTCCAGCACTATTTGTTGATACAACTATTCTTTCTCCATTGAATGATTTTTGCACTCTTGCCTAAAATCAGTTGACCCTAGATCAGTGGTCAGCAAACTGCGGCTCGCGAGCCACATGCGGCTCTTTGGCCCCTTGAGCGTGGCTCTTCCACAAAATACTGACTTCTGCGCATGGGCCATGAAGTTTCAATTGCACTGTACATGCTCACCCACACATGGTATTTTGTGGAAGAGCCACGCTCAAGGTGCCAAAGAGCCGCATGTGACTCGCGAGCTGCAGTTTGCCGACCACTGCCCTAGATGTATGGGTTTACTTCTAGACTCTTAATTCTATTATATTTCTGTGTCTATCCTTATGCCACTACCCATTGTCTTAATTATTGTAGGTTTGCAGTAAGTTTTGAATGATCACTTTACTTTCAAATTTATATCAGTTTTGACATTTACACATAATTTATATTTCGTTTTACTTAAGAGGTAGTTGGTACTAGTGTATCCTTATGAATTAGAGATTTATGGTTAGAGGCAATGAAGCATAATGGTTGAGGAATGATGTTCAGAGTCAGAGTTACTTGGATTTGGAATGATTCTACCACTCCATAGATACGTGAACTTGTATAATCTTTTCTGAGATTCAGTTTCCCATATTAAAATGAGAAAAATAAAATTTTCATTAGCAGATTTTTGTGAGGATTAAATCAAGTTATATATATATTAGAGGCCCTGTGCACAAAAATTTGTGCACTTGGGGATGTCCCTAGCCCGTCCTGTGCCCTCTTGCAGTCTGGGACACCTTGGGGGATGTCCACCTGCTGGCTTAGGCCCACTTCCCCAGAAATCAGGCTTAAGCTGGCAGTCAGAAATCCCTCTGGCAGCCCAGGAGCCCTCAGGGAATGTCCACTTGCCAGCGGGGAGAAAGCCTAAGCTGCAGTCGGATATCCTTAGCACTGCCGAGGAGGCGGGAGAGGCTCCCACCACCACTGCTGTGCTGGCAGGCGTCAGCCTGGCTTTTGG
>NW_006295819.1:519985-521446 GCF_000327345.1 Myotis davidii | reverse complement strand
CTCCAGCTCTGTGGCTGCCGGCCGCCATCTTGCTTTTGTTATTTTGCATATAGTTGCTCTGATTGGCTTGTGGGCGTGGCTTAAGGCATAGTGAAGGTACGGTCAATTTGTATGTTTATCTTTTATTAGTGTAGATACTCAGTAAAGATAGGTTTTATTTTCATGTATAGAATGCCAATTTACATCACATGCTCACCAAATGTGTGCAGTGGCATTTTTAGATGTGCAGTGACAGTATATTATACTTTGATTCAAAAAATAGCAATACAGTTTCAGGTAGTAGGAACTTAATTTTGCAACAAATATGAGAGAAAAAATGAAGCCAGAAGAGGAGGAAAGTAAAGCAAAACTGTCTGTGGAAAAGTGTGGGGAGGAGGAGGCAGAAAGAATCTATGCCTGGTCCTTCTCCAGGGTTTTAAGGAAATTTCTTTCTTCAATAATTCTTTTAAAGTAGGTTAAATAGCTGGTCTGTCTGCAAAAGCTTACAGCCTTCTTTGCAGACATCAAGGAATGCACTTTCAAACAACCTCTGGAATCCCTTCTCAGAAGTTGCTATTGAGATGAGCCTCTATGAGAGACATCAGGGTAGGTTTGTACTTAACCTATTTCAGTCCTAGATCATAATTTTGCTTTATTCTTAAATTTAAGTTTAAAATACCTGTACATCTGTTAAAAGCAATAATAGCAAGAGGTCAGAGGAGGTTAAGCATTTTCCAGTATGTAGCAACCAATCTGCTAAACTCAGGCAGTAGCACTGAGTTTATATTGAAAAGGGGTCTGGGCTCTCTTTCTGTTGTATTTTGCAAAACATTTGTTAACAATTTTCTCTTTCAAGTTACTCCTGGGGGGGAAACTTCAGTGTGGTCATCCCAAAGTAGCTCAAGTGAAAAGAAAACAGTTGGTGATTGTGAATAGTCAGCGACACAACACCAGGTGGCACTCTTGTCCCAGTGAGTGCTCGAGCAATTCATTAATCAAAGGATGCACCACTTCAAGAGATGTGATTGGCCTGAACACCATTGGAGTCTGCGTGACAATTGGAACAGTAACTAGGCACAGAGCCAGCCATATGCGGGCTTCAGAAAGTGGATTGGTACAATAGGGCAGGAGGGCAAAACGTTATAGTGCTACAACCTAAGAAAAATAAGAACTAGTGTCTTAAAGTATTTAATAATACACTTATTAGTTACCCTCATTATTTATTTTAATCTCTATTACAATCATCTTTTCACTGGTGCTCCCTACACATGCCCAAGACAATTATTAGATAACTAGAGGCCCGGTGCACAAAAATTTGTGCCCTCGGGGGGGAGGGAGGACCCTCAGCCCGGCCTGTGCCCTCTCCCAGTCTAGGACCCCTCAGGGGATGACCACCTGCTGGTTTAGGCCCGCTCCCCAGGGGATTGGGCCTAAGCTGGCAGTCAGACATCCCTCTGGCAGCCCGGGAGCCCTCGGGGGATG